>NC_072853.1:154563726-154866008 GCF_028858705.1 Grus americana
TAATAAAATTTAAGGTGTGATCAATCTCATTGTAATGTAGATCAACTAAAATAGGTCAGATGAATCATCTCAAAATGCTTTTCTTCTTTCACTTTAAAAAAAAAGCCTAAATTAACTAGCTCAGATATAGACATCTACACTCGAGGTGATTAAAATCAGGTGAGATGAAGCCCACCCGTAATATTTACAGCTTGGAACTAGCTGATCCCAGGTGGGTAAAATAGGCTGCAGTATGTTCGGTCTGGTTCAGTCTTAGTCTTTCCGGGACATGTGGCTAGATCCTGGTCTGTACTGAAAAGCTAATTGCTATCTTTAGAAGTTTAAGGTTTTGGGATAAATTTCTGTCTAAGTGCATGCCCACAGGTAAGCAGTGTGTTTGTAGTTGGGCTTACATGTTGGCGTAACTTACATGTTAGTTTTACAGTGTAAGAAAGTAACTCAGAAAGGGCTAGTGTCATACTGGATGGGTGGTGGAAGGGGTACCCACTAACTGTCACTTCTGTAAAAGAAATGCTGCATCTGTTACCATGTCAATTATATGAGGAGCTCTTTCTGTAGGTCAGGTGGCTCTACATTATTAATCCCAGAGTGCATGTATCTGAAAAAAGCCAAATACTGAGAACATTAACAAAGTTTAGGTGTACACATTTTATTAGGAACAGAAAAGGTTGTAGGAGTCTCTGAGTGTGCTGAAAGGATTATTTTCCTAGGCTTTGTGTTATGCTGGTTCATTCCTTTTTGATTTTGAATAATCTTTTTATTTCTTCCATTGAATTCCAGACCAATTCTTTAACTTAAATCTGTTATCTCAGGGGAAAGAGCTGAAACTTCTACAATTTTCTAGCTTCTTCCTATTTATAACTTTAATTTGAGGATTTGCCAATAATTGTGTTTGATTTTTTTGATCAAAACCCTTTTTTCAGTCACTTTCTGCAGTTTTCTGAGCTTATTATTGTTGCCTTGATGATGTATTATGTAAGGAATTCGATGTGTGATTCTTGATTTCATCAATAGTAAGTCTCCATTGAGTTAGACTTATTAAATTCGGTCTGGCTAGTATTTGTCTTTAACAGGAGATTAAATGTATACGGTCTCTGAGGTTATGAATGTTCTTTTCATTTGCTTCCAAAGTTGCTACTAAGTTACTTCAGTATTTTCAGTGAGCTACTGCTTTCAAGGATCCGCAGGGCAGGTGGATCTTGCTTCTTAGCATTGCTGTCGTCAAGCCGTTTTTCTGTGTTTCTTCTTGCCTCCACAGCAGCGATCCATTCAGCCTTCCTGCCGTCAAGCACTGTGCTGTTCCAGTAGCGCCTCATTCAGTTCTCTGGTTCTTCCTGCTAATCTTCTGGTCTGTAGGTGGGGGAGAGGAATTATAAAATTATTTATTTTGGTATTTATAAATCTTAGTACTCTCCTACTTTACTTTGGGGTATAACTGAAGCAGGCAATGTCTTTTAAATGAGGATGAAGTTAAAAGCAAAGTTCCGTGACCTAACTGGGTTATCCATAGTTTGAAGTTGTCTAAGAGGAACCAGGTTTTTTAAATTCTTTCAGTGATGGAAAGAGTCATTTTATGACAGATACTAATATACTTCAAAGGTAGAGGGAACAGGTGAAAGTCAAGCCAGTGCTTGTGCTAAAAATTGAAAGTCACCCTATCAGTGCTCTTTACTTTCAGAGTAAAACTGACAAGTCTCCTGAAATATCTAGTTCAAACGTGTTGTTTGCCATTGACTAGCAGGCATTTGTTTCCAAAGCTGGTAGAGGCAGTTTTCATTCTTCGTGCTTCTCAGTGATTGATTTGTTTCTTTCTGTTTTGCTTTCAGAGAACTTAATTGCACTATGTATTTTCAAAAACAAGCACATCAAATGTCACAATATTAGCATAATCATAAAAATGTCAAGCATTCAGTGCATTTGCGATATGTCAGAACTTACTACAGAACATATTTTTTCATACAATTAATGTGGGTCTCTGGAACATGCCTTTGAATGGGCAGCTCTTAAAAAGGCGACAAGTGGTTGCTGCAAATTATTCCCATTAGGGAAAAGAGTAGTTTGCCCGTAAAGCAGAATAATGTTGGTCCTTAAAAGCAGTAGATCCAAAAGGAATAGACGGATGTAACAGATCCTCTAAGAATACGAAAGGTTACTGATCTTGCTGTCTGGCTGACCCCATTGATCTCGACCTGCAAGAACCTGGAAGCCTGGATCACAAATTTCAGTGCCTGTCATAATCCGGATACTACCACTTGTGTCATGGGTAGTATTGTTTTTTAAATATAGGTAGTTGACTGATGCTGTATATTGAAGATGACTAGGAAAGTTAAAAACCAGCGGGTACATATTAGTAAATGTACTAGTTTTTCTATTGTATCTAAACTTGTATAGACTTTGTTGTACTGCTTATATTAACTGCAATAGCATTGTAATAAATAATAGTAATAATAAATAAATAGTAATAGTAATAATAATAATAAAAAATAGTAATTTCATGGAAGGATTTGGGACTGTGAATCTCAATGGTAAGGATGTAAGTGTGGGAAATGGGAGTTTCAGATACAGTCTGTAAAGCAACTCTGATAAATTTCTGTCCAGAGTCCCTTCATCTTTCTTGGCTGTTACAGAGGGAAATAGCCACAAAATTCAGTACAATTACAAACTTTAAAATTTGGACATAGGAACCCAATTAATTATCAGTGCAGTAATTTGCTTCCCAACATCCTCTTTTGGATTGCATCCGGAGCTCTTCACTTGATTTGTGAAAACTATCTTCATTAAGCTCATGACTGCAATGGGGTCATGGTTTAACCCGGCTGGCAGCTAAAACAATCACACAGCCGTTCACTCACTGCCCTCCCTCCCAGTGGGATGGGAGAGAGAGCTGAAAAGAGAAAAAAAAAAAGTAAAACTGTTGGGTTGAGATAAAGACAGTTTTAATAGGACAGAAAAGGATAATAATAATAATAATAATAGAATATACAAAACAAGTGATGCACAGCACAGTTGCTTACCAACCAAAGCTGACGCTCAGCTAGTTCCTGAGCTGCCCCATCTCCTGGCCTTCCTATCAGTTATATATGGAGCATGATGTCATATGGTATGGAATATCCCTTTGGCCAGTTTTGGTCAGCAATCCTGGCTGTGTCCCCTCCTCCCAGCTTCTTGGGTGCCCCCCGCCGCCTCATTGGCAGGCCAGTACGAGAAGCTGAAAAGCCCTTGACTGCTTGGCAACAACTGAAACCATCAGTGTGTTCTCAACATTATTCTCATCCTAAATCCAAACCACAGCACTATACCAGCTGCCAGGAAGAAAATTAACTCTATCCCTGCTGAAACCAGGACAATGAAGGTGGGTATTGAGCTGGAGGACACAAACATAGACAATGCATATATGCCAGAACCTCAGTTGGGATTATAAATTAAAATTAAAATAAAAATTCTAAGTGCATGCAGCTGTGTTTACATGCCAGTTGGCATGTTTTCTGTGCTGGTCTGCCATTAACCTGCTATCTTAAAAGATTCTTTGGTGTTGTTTTTTGCATGCATGGAAAGACACCTTAGCATAGACACAGTCTGCAGTGTTCTGGTATGACCACAGGAGAGGAAAGCAAGCATGGTGTGAGCAGGGGTGTCCTCATCCTTTCTGCTTCTGAACCTCCTACTATAGGTTTTGCTGAGGAGTACCCTGCAATATCACAGGACAGCTTTGTGTTACTGTCTTTGTTCGGATGGGAAGAAGTTTGCCTTTTGCATATTTGCACTTGTGGAAAATACAATGGAATATAAATAGGTCACAGAGCTGGCAAAATGTGCCAGACAGGTAACCTTCTCCCTCTCAATGTGTTTACGGAAAGTGATAGCCTTGTCAGCCCCTCCATTGATGCCAAGGACAGGGTCATTATAGGTAGCCTTTCGTTTTTCCTTCTCTTAGTTCTCTCCCTTTAAGGAATAGAAATGAAGTCTCCCTGCCTGGTTCGCTCTTCTGCTTTATGATACAGCCAAAACAGCGTCAGCCAGTGCCAGTGTGGTGGTAACACGGCACTGGTGGGTGCTCCCTGGATGTGAACTGGTTTACTTCAACCTAAGCTGCCAAAGGGCCCTCAGGTGGTAAATACTGCCCTGGGGAAGAAGTGACAGCGAATGGCTGGATCTGCATCCCGTGACTACGCTTCCGACCTGTTCTGTCCCAAGAGAGTATTTTTATGCTGCTTTTTCATTCTTTTTTCTACAGCTACCCGTCTGAGCCTCACAGCGTGTTTGGTGTTCTGTGACAGAGGTCACGTGCAGCCGCTTGGCCTTTCCACGAGCAGAAAGGAGGTAACGGTGGCTTCAGCCCGAGAGCTGAACCTGGGTGCAAGGACAGATGTGCACACGCACACACAACCCACTGCAGTGAGTGAAGAGGACAGTTTTGCTCGTTCCTTCTGCTTCACCTCTCCTTACATTCTTCTCTGGCCTAGGAAACTTGAGTTCCTCTCCTGTAGTTTTGGAACACCTCTACCCTCTCGTAGTCTGCTGGGTATCACTTTGTATTCCCTGAAGTGATGATGGGATTATCAGAGATATCAAAGGAAATGGCTTTGGCAGCAGTAAGCAGCGATAATAAAACAGTTGCAAGTACATCCAGGCCCTAAGGATGGATTCAAATATACATTTGGTATTTCAGAAAACATTCCACATAACTGTGTTGTGGAAATATCCTCCTTCAGAATCCTAAGCACTGAACTGTTTGCAATTGCCTGTGTATCTACTTTTCTGATCATTAAATTCTGCTCTGTGGTTAGAGACCACAGAGTCATTTTCAACAAGTACGAACAGGTCCTGCCCTTACCTCGGGGATGTGAGGAGCTAGCAGCAGGGAAGCCGTGCTTTGCTGCGGAGCCGTAAGACCAGTGGAAATAATCAGGATTCAGGTACTGAAAAGCATAAGCAGGAAATAATTTGTATGCATGTGAAAAAAACATAGGCAGCTTTCTAAATTATTTGCATTTGTCTTTTTAAATCCATCTGTAATGATCAAAATGATGGCAGATTTTTGCAAAGTCTCTCTTTAAAATGGGTTTTGAAGACAGTTTCCAGGTAATGTGCATTTTCCATTCAGCAACTCATCTGATGCCATGCAAGGTTCCTGCCCTGCTCCTGCTAAAGGCAATGTAAGATTTGACATTGATGTCATGAAGACAGTAGCAAAGTACATCAGTCGTTGCATACAGTCAGACCACAGTATGAGGGATCCATCCCAGTCACATGGACCCGTGTACAGCTGCAGGAGCACGGAGGGGTTTTAGGAGAACAATCTCTGCACTGCCAGGAGTGTCTTTTGGCCTGATGTGGAGATGCTGCATGGGAAGCGCTGCCTCCACAGCCGGCAGGAAGGGGCTCGAGGTGTCCAGGCGTGTAACCGGGGGACAGCCGCTGCTCCTCTGCTCTGCAGGCTGAGGCAGCGCAGCTCATGAGTTGCTCTTTCTTATTCTTTCTCTCCTGTGAACGAGAGTTGCAAAGGGCGTGTGTCTTGTTGCACTGCCAACAAGACAGTCACGTTCTCTGGCTGAATTTGTGGAGTTGCACTTTACAATCTAAATATCCCCAGTCTGCTCCTTGATCTGTTAGGTGAAATGGAGGTTTTTCACACCTGTATCTGCAGAAGATTCATGCTGCCTTCTTGTTTCTTCCCTGCAGGAGACCATTGGATTTTATTCCTTAGCACACACTGTCTACCCTCAGAAAGCACAAATGTCTTTGCATTAGGGCCTCATATGAAGTCAGTCACTTTTGCATGTCAAGAATAAAGAAGAAATGTATAAATAAAATGAGAAGCATGGTAAGATGTCAAGAAAAGGAAAGGAAAAGAGTGTGAGCCAGAACGTTACATCTCTTTGTGGGTGACTTCACTGAAATACACATTAAGGGAGAGGCTTTTTCACTATTACTCCTCAGAATCAAAAGATAAAAAATTGCTTTGCTGGAGGCCACTTCTTCCTGTCTGCATTCATATACAGATGATTTGTTTCAGTGCACAGGGACACATCCTGCAGTGTTGAAGTCAATGGGAATTTTGCTGGTGAACATAGGAAAAAGCATTTTACCTCTATCTCTGATAATTGATGTCACCAAGACTTTGGAGGGCTTTTACTGCTCTTACAAAAAATCTCATCTTGTGTTTTATTCCTGGTGCCTAATACCTCCATCATGAGTGGCATTTCACGGTGCCTGTTACCCAGGGTGCTGTCCCTTGTGAATTCAGAGAGAAGGTACACACTGGAAAGGCATACGAAACCATTACTTACAGGGAAATAAGTAATTAAGACAGCTGAATAGAGGAGGACAGATCAAAACTAATGATTTAACAAAGTAGGTGTCTGAGAACAAGAAATAGGATCTGGGGAGGGGAGGTTTCGGGTGAGCTCCTGGTGCAGAGCAGTCATGGTTATACTGGATCCTCGACTTGTTGCACTCTCAGCTGCTCCTTCCTCGCTGGAGTCTTTCCAGGGCAGATGGTGCAGCTGAGGCTGCATGGCCTGAGGCAGAGTATTGCAGCAGCATGCTGGTAGCTGGCTGGGCGAAAATTATTTCTCTCTTCTTTTTTTTTTCCTTTTCTTTTTTTTTCCTTTCTCTGTCCATGTAGTGTAAGCAAAGGTCTAACCCTGGACTTACTGTTTTCCTGTGGTTGAATCCATAGAGGATTTGGACTGTAATAATGGCAACAGATTATATCTTCGCTTGTCTTTGGATGGTCTGACAGCAGGTCGGTGTTAGCAGTGGTTCTCAGATCAGTAAGGATTACCTGTCCGTCGTATTTTCTTTTTTTCCCCTTTATGCCCCTCCCAAAAATGAATTATCCAGACAGCCAGCCTGAACAGAGAAATCCCGAGAAAAGCTTCTTTTTTTTTTTTAAAAACAAACAAACAAAAAAAACCCCCAGTCAAGATTTCTTGCATTAGTTAACTTGCTGGGGCCTGTGCAAACCTGGCTTCTTGTTGATCCCGTGGAGTACTGTCAAGACCATGCACGGCCACAGTTTTCTAGTGGTGTTAGCATTTTTTTTCCCAACATCTGACTCCAAGCAGGCTGATTCTCTTTTTTGGGGAGGCCGGTATTCCCCCTAGTAATATTTGTGTGCACCACCAGTTAATGGATCATTCTGAAGACCACCACCAGCTGCAGCTCTCATTCAATAGGCAGTGGTTGCAAATTCCTGAAGTGGAGAAAAGCATTATGGGAATTTTATCCAGGAGCTGGATTTTTCTCTATATTTAATGCTTTTCATAGTTCTGTTATATTTACATGTCACTCTGCGGCCGTCACATCTTCTCTTAAACTTGTTTTTTTTTAGGTCTTCAGTAGAGGGTCTAATTTTAGATATGTAATTATGCCTTTTTTCTCTTAAGAACCTACTAAATAGAAAATAAATTTATCCAGGATATTCTTCTAATTTGGATTCCACCTCTTTTCTGCAGAGTAAATTTAGGAGTGTTAATGTCACTGAATTCGAGCCCTAGCAAAGCTGAGCCCCAAACTGAGAAATATGCAGTCTTTCTCAAGACGTGTTGAGACATCCCCCTGCAGCTGTGATGGGCTATCAGCACAACATCTCCACCCTTTCACCAGAGGCAACCTCTCAGAGGCAACTTTGTCTTCAGACTTCAGTTGTATATCATCTGTTCTCAACGAGTGTCAAAAGACTCAGGAGCTTTCTGCCTGTCTGCAGGGAGCATTGATCCACTCACCGCAACTATGAACTAGATGTGAAGTCTTTCCTTCCCTGGCACTCCCTCTCTCTCTCTCTCCCTTAAAAAAAAAAAAAAAAAAAAGCTGTCAGTATTTCAGAAAGTGTGAGCAGCAGATCTTTGTGTACTTTAATCCATAAATAAACATTTCTTCTTTTGAACTTCATTAAAATTGGATGTGTTTTCACTGTAAAACACTCCAGCATCCCTATCATTTAGACAGATACGGTGATGAATATTGCAATTAATTTTTGTCTGTAGGAATACTCATGGTCTAGAAATACTCAATTTATGCCAAAAAAAGTAAATAAAAGTCAGACAACAAGATATGTTGCTTACAACAGCAATTTTAGAGCGAGATATTGAGCTCTGCTCCTGCTGTTTTAACAAGCTGGGCCAAATGCTTCTTTGTTGCTATGACCTAGCTTGCAGGGAAGTTGTGGAGAGGTGCGTTTGGCTTGCCTCCTGCGTGATTATATCAGACTTTCGATGGTAATACTTGTTGATGTATCACATTCAAATCTCCAGCTTTTCCTTTTATGCCTTTGACCTGAAGAAAGGAATTCCTGCTTTTAAATGCTCATCAATCAGTGCTGCATAGTTAAGCTGATAAAAAAAGCTAAGGCTAAGCCAGTGTTAATTTAGCCAACTGTAACATTACTGACAATATTTGTCAGCAAATGATTTTAATTAGACCAGCATAATGAGATCAGTAGATTAAGACTGAGCAAATGACTAAAACTAAAGAGGGATTCTGATGACAAACAAGCTCCGATGAGAGTAAGGATGAATTTTTTGCCACCGGTGTTTGAGTGGCATGTGGGAACGGAGAGACAGTCCTAATCACATAAGAAATCACTTAAAAATAATACCAGTGTGCTGGAATGCTGTGCTGGTGTCGGGAAGGCTTGCAGAGTGTAAGTGCTGTGCAAACTTCCTGCGTAGCCTTGCGTGTCAGTGACAGCCTCTCTCCGCACCGGCGGGGCTTATTTGTGTACTTGCCTTATGTGCCGTGCATGAAACCAGGACTGGGAAGGGTTGTGAAAGGGGAAAGTGAAGAGGCAGCAGGTACGTGTGCTGGGAGCGGTGGGGCGGTAGGAGGGCAGGTGGAATAGGACCTATTGATGTTTGTGGCTGTAATTAAGAACAGATAGGAAAACAAATGGGAGGAGGAGGCGGGGAAAATGGCGGGGGTTTTTTTAAGAAAGAAGCAAGAATGCAGAGGCCAAAAGAAAAAGATAGTTTGGTGTCTGACGATGGAAATGTTTGGGCTGAATAACTCGCTGCTGTATTTGTCTCTCCCTACATAGCTTCTTTGTTCTGATTTCTGGTGAAGTATTCTGGCCCCTCTTTTATTTCCCCCTGCCTGCCCATGGGCTTCCTGAGACCTCCTGGCAGAGGGAGGTTTGCACAGCCTTCAGTGTTGATTCTGAGAAGTGTGAAGGAAATGGAACCATGCTGGATGATGTGACTCACCTTGGAGAAGTCAGTGTTTTCCGGTTGAGTGAAAGTGGAAAGTTTCAGCCTTGCTAGTCCAGATGGTTTAATGGACATAATTGCAGTAGAGAAACCCTTGTCTGCACATCTTGCTCAGCCCTGAATATGAGAGTCACAAGTTGCATACCAACATAAATGATTAATGATTTATGATAAAAAAAAAAAGATGGTGAGCAAAATACTAGGTTAATTGACTATGGAGTCCTAAATTCCCCAAAATGTAGCATTACAGCCAAATATGGCTGAAATATCAGCTGTCATATGATGAATATTTTAAAGAAGATTCTATTATACACCTAGGGGTTCATTCGCTTCAGTAATGAGGACAGTTACCTCTAGGGAAAGGAAGCTATATTATGCTTGCCACTTAACCAGGGGCTGGTTTGACAGGCATCAGCTCAGAATATATGTGTATATATAGGGAATCACAGCAGCTTGTCTCTAGCTTACTGAGCAGGAAATGTGCTCTACAATATTTTGGGTTTCTATCTATGGATTTGTGCATGGCACTGAGTGGGATTCAGACTATTTTTATTCCTGAGTCTGATTGTTGAGGTGGAATCCATCACCTACTAAATATTAAATCAGCAGTTTTTTTAAAGAGCAACACTGTCTCTGCTGACTTGAACATCCTTATGTGGCCCAGAGGAAAAGAGAAACAAAGACAAGATGAGAAAACTATCGTCTTTTGCATTCTTCTTAATATTAATGATTTCTCTAAAGTTTTCAAACTGTTGAAGGCAAAAAGTAAGATAGAACTTTCACATGGGTAAGAAATGACCCAGGTGAAAAAAAAAAGCATACATTATAAAAACAGCAGTGAAACTTCTGGAGTTGAATTTTTAGTTAGAAGAGATGAAGAAAATGCATCAACAGATTATTTTTTTAAACCAGTTTTGTTTAATTGTTTCCAAACAAACATGACTGGGAATTATTAGGAATGTGTCAATTCAAAATTATTTGAAGACTGTCATACAAATGCAATTTATTTCATATTTTACACTGAGTATCGCTTCTGAAGCCCAATGTTTGCAAATTCTGAAGTTTTGAGATATCTGCCCAACTTACATGGTATTGTCCATCTTGCCAGACTGACTGGAATTGGATATAGTTACTTCCTGGGTTTTTTTGGGGTTTTTTTTTTTTTTTTTGGAAGTTAATGGTTGCACTTCATAGGCAATACCCAAAGGCAGCAATCTGTGGGGTTTCCAGATGAGTGTTTCTAACATACCTGTAGTTTCCTATCTGAATACTCATCATGCACCATTGCACAAATAAAAGCCCATCTCTGTCACCCTTAAAGAGGCTGCACAAAAATCACTTTTATGATAATAAGCAGGTAGGTGAAATAACAAAGACGTTACAAATGATGGCACATATTTTGTTTTTACATTCTGCAAAATAGTGACATCATCGCTTCAGTTCCAGAAATCAAAATGAATAATTGTTATGACAATCTTCTAAAGGCAGTGAAGATTCTTAAAAAGTTTCTGGTTGCAGACTAGGATGGAAGCTCACTTCTTATGTCACATTTTTAAGACCTCAGATGGCATACCAAAATGTCCTGGATGCCCTGACATTTTAACGGCACAGCCCATCCTATTGTAGAAGAATTCCAGTCCTTTGATTAATTTCAAATAATTCTCTTTGTTTAGCCAGATGAATTAGCTAAGTTTCGGAATATAAGTCATTTGTTCTGATGCTCTTTGTTAGATAAACTGACCCCTCAATGCAATAAAAGGATGAAATGAAAGTACTCATTAAGTTGATGCCTTTGCATAATTCACATGCATTTTTTTAAGATCATGTTACATATTCATCAGTTTGTCTTAGTCACAGAGTTGCCGCCATGAATGCTGTGTAAATATGTGGATATCTGAGCTGCTTTGTAGGGGCGAGGGGAGGTAAGGAAAAAGGAAAAAAATCAAATATGAGAAAGGGGAGGGAGTAAGTGAGACTAGGAGTTAGGAGGCCGTCTGAGCTATATAGTTACCAGTCTATACATCTGAATCTTTAGAGGTTGTAGGGTTTCCTTTCCCCATATAACTCTTGGTGTGTACTGGGAGTTTTGATCAATTTTTGATGTTATTAAAAACCCAATAGTTATTATTTTTCACTTTGAGATAAGAGTTAAATAATCTTCAATTGACCAGGGACCATGAAGTTCTTTGTCATCCTATCTGTTCATTCATTACTTATGTTGTTTTCAATTGTACATGAAAAAGGGAATATTTAAATAAAACCATGCCTTCTGTTTTGACGAAAAGTTGTCTTTCTGGAGCTTGTTTTAGATTTGTGCCCTGCTTGATGTGATGTCCTGTTATGTTAGGAATGCAAGACTACAACATAAAGCTTTATCGAGATTTGGGAAGTTTGGGAAAGTGAAATGAGGTGGGTTTTTTTTTTCACTTTCAATAAGGCATGGGCTTATTTCTTCAGATTGTGATCAAAATGGATAAATAATTCCAGCATTACATAGCTGAGAAGTTTTGTTTCATGGTGGCAAGAATGAATTGGCAGAAAGGGTGTTTGGAGTGATAGGCAAATGTCTGCACAAAGCAAGTAATTTCATCACACAGATCTGTAAAAATTATGCAGCATGGTGCTTCATTTTAAACAAAGGCTAAATCCACTGGAGCTGAACGTCAGCATTAACACTGAAAATCCCAGCTCAAAGAACTCTTCCCTTAATTTTTTTTTTTTCCAATTTCCTATTCTGCCTGATTTCTTAGCCCTTTGGCAGATTTGGTTTACTATAAAGAAGTAAGGGACTAATTTTACTTGGCATACAGCAGTCAGACACAAGTTCTACAACTTCCAGAAGGTCTGAAGGTCATCTGCTGTCTCTAGATAGGGTTCAGAAATGTCACAGCTGCCTGCAGTGGCTGAGATGGAAATGTGGAACTTCTACCAGGGGACTCGTCCCAGCCCTGCTGTTGGTCATGCCATTCCAGGAGCTCTTGTATGTGTACTTTATGTGGGCATACCTAGGCATGCTACCTCACCTTGAGTGAGTGGTTTTGACTTACAGTGCAATGGGTAAGAATGGGTGACCATTAATAATCTTATCTAATCTCTAAGAGATCCTGTGAAAGGAAGCAAGCAGGCGGTTCGAACATGCTGCTTGAAGTCATAATGAAGAATTCTTGAAGCCATGGGAGATTTGGGGAAGTGAGCTGTTGACATGGCAGTCTGCACTTGACAAAGCTCTGGAGGTCAAAAGAAAGGTGATTGGGCATAAACATAAGTTTTTCTCCCCCAAAGGCCTCAGCATGAACCTTGCACTGCCAGGGTCTTGTTTAGGAGCTGTATGACTGACATGCTCTCCGCCTGAAATTTGTAGAAATTTGTAGAAGGTTTATTTAATTGCCACATGTGCCTATCCCTCGTTTTGCTCTGAAATGTCTGCTCATTTTTCTTTCCAACTCACTGTTATAACCAGTGATTTTAGCCAGGAGCAGCTAAAATGACAGAAATCTATAAAAGGGGTTCATGGTTGGAAGTAGAGCATTACATGCTGAGTGTTGCCTGCCAGCATTTTACTTGGATTTTAAGTGAAGGAGGAGGAAAGTAAGAGTCCTCATCTTTGTTTTTAATTAATGCAGACACCATTTTCATTCTGAAGTGTCACACACTGGAAATCAAAGGAGCCTTGTATAAATAATAAGAAAAAAAAGGTTCTCCTGATTAGTAATGGAAAATATTTTCAAACAAGGTTTACAGAATCACGGTAGGGCTGGCACTTCCTCAAGGTGAAAGTCTCTTAAAATCATAACATAAATTATTGATTTGTCCAAGTCTCTTCTCCATAGGAGATTTACAATCTCATTTTCATAGTTGTCTTAAGGAGGGAGGGGAAAGAGATTCTTATCTAGGTCAGAATGAAAGCATCTTATTTTTACAAAATAATAATAAACCCCTATTTTAGCTAAAGTGAGTCACTATGCTATGAAATTATGGGGCTTACTGCTCTGACATTTGTGTAATGTCAGGAATAACTCCATTTAAGCAAATAGATTTACAGCTGTGCAAGTGTAATCAGAGCCACGTTATATCACATCTTAGATACAAAGAAAGATTTTTGTGAACAGTTAGCAAGAGACGTAAGGAAGACGTCTGACTACCTCTGAATATTTGTTCTGATAAAAATTGGCTTCACCAAACCAGAACTCTACAAACAAAGAGCAAAACATGGAAAGAATGAGGATTGTGGCAAATTAGAAGGGAGTAAGATACAAATCTATCCCTTTTTTTGTACAGCAGTACATGGGTCTAGCAGATGAATAGCAGGGAAATTAAATGAAAGGATAAGTAAGGTCGTGTGGCATATCAGAGAAGGTTGAGAGTTCTTGGAGAACTGCTATAAGTGGCAGCACTTCTCCAGATCTATGAAGAAGCGATCCGGTTGCTGAGGAACAAAACAAAGTGAAAACCAGGATGAAATTAGTCACCCCAGGCAGGAGAAGCAGGTACCATCGTACACGGCAGGAGACAGAAGGTGATGAGCAGAAACGTACTGAACAAGCAGGAGGGGGTGTTTGTGCAATGTTGTCCCACCTTCTGTGGTGAGAAGAAGCAACAGACTTCAGATGTTTTCCATCTCATTATACACACGAGATGGAAATAAGCATGATGGAGAAGATTAAAATTTGTTATTAAAACCAAGGAAGAACCGGTTAAGCAATGCCCCCCCCCCAAGGTTTAGTGTTGTAGGTCAAACAAAAAGAAGTCTCCAAATGATGGACAATTCGAAGCTAGTGATCTTAGGTGTTTGCTGGTCAGGGTATTAAAAGAGAAAAACATGGCAAAAAATTTAGTTGTCATCTACTGTGGTAAAAACAAAAAAAACCCCAAAGCACTCTCCCTAATGAGTGCTTTTTAATAAAGGAAAATACATTGTGTTATCCTTGCAGACTGTAGTGTGAGAAATGTGCTGGAAATATCATAATATAAAAGTAAAATGTCTGGATTTAAAAAAAAAAAAATTAAATTGTCATTTCTGAGCTGAAACTATATTGTACCCACCACAGAGAAATCTTATATTAGACCTTACTCTAAAACTTAAAGAGGGAATGATGACATCTCATAATCAGTGGTTTCTTTAAGTTGATGCGATTGAGACAGCTGCATTTATTTTATGAGAAAAGTATAAAATTTTACTGTTGTACTTACATATCTATGCTAAATAAGTAGAACCATATATACTGTGACATGCACATATGTATATTCATCATGTGTAAAAAGGGCCAGTAATCAGCTAATGAAGAAGAGAACTGAGGGATTTAAGAAAGCTCTGAGAGCCCCCAAAAGCCATGTCTGCAGCTTAGAAAGAAGATTGTCTCTTAAAACCAACCAAACAAAAACCCCACATAGTGTAGAGAACAGCATGAAAGTAGCTATACAGCTTTAGAAAGAGTAATATTTACTAAAGCAGCTGATATTAATGAATACAAAGTAGATATTTAAACTTATAGAAAATTGAAGATGAAGCAAAAATCAGAAAAAGAAAAATCAGTGGCTGGTACATTTAAGGACGGCAAGAAAGTTTTTTCACTTATATAACAAAAAGAATCCTAAAAAAAAAGTTGGTCTGTTACTAGATGAGATGGTACAGTTATCAATGACAAAAAAGTAGCACAGGAGAGAAAAAATATATTTGTCCATATTGGTGAAAAGCAGGTTAACGAATCCATATCATCTCACAATTAAAAATACTTTCAGTCTCCCTAGTAGTGTGGGAGATGTTGAGGGAGAGTAATTACTGAGTTTGGGTTTTACGAACTCATGATATATATCTGAGATTTTAAAAAGATGAGGCTGAGGATGTTTTTCAATCATTAACAGTGATGTGTTTTAGTCTACTGGGAAAGTTTCAAAGGACTGCAAGATTTAAAGTATTTTAAAATTATATTTAAGTACCATTTCTCAGTGTTTAGAAAACTAGGTTGGTTAATTCCTGAATTCAATAGCAGATGAATTTGTTAGAGGGCATCAACACTATTTGCAGTTAACAAATAAACAGGGGAAATCATGCAATTAATGTAGAGAACATGGATTGGCAGCCTGGAAATCCTCTCAAAGTCATTTTTGTTTTTAATAGGATTACAATTTTGATTGATAGATTTCTGAAATGAGTGTTGCTTAGTACCCGCTGACATTTTGATGAAGAAAGGAGAAAGGTACAAAATTGTTATGCTTGAATACTATGTTTTAAATTATAACTGTGTCCTGGTTTCAGCCGAGAGAGTTAATTTTATTCAGAGCAGCTAGTATGAGGCTATGTTTTGTATCCCTGTAAGTGAGAAATCCTTACCAGGCAAAGATGCTTGTATCGGGCTCCTGCAGGGATTAATTCCTGTCCCATTCTGTTTAAGTTTTTTCAGATATTCTGAAAGAAAAAAATAAATTACCATGAATAAAGTTTGCAGATAGCTCAAAGACTGGGAAAATGCCAAGTAAGGAACAGAAACAATACACACAGATCTCAAAATGTTGGAAAAAGGGAACTTTATCTTGGAAGAAAGAATAGAAGCCAAAGATACTAGAGGAGAGGTTGTCCCAGAAACAGTCACTCTGATGACAACTAAGGGAGATTCTGGATGATGATAAGCTGGATATTAACTCCTAGGATAATTCCTTGGCAAACAGGACTAACGTGGTCTTCCTGTAAGCAGGAGAATAGACGCTATATCGGGCATTTGTATTTTCATTTTGAGAATATTATATTCAGTTGTATTCACAGTTCAGTGAGGCTAATGACAAACTGAGGAAGTTTTAGGGAAAAAGAAACAAGAATACCCAAATGCTGAAAGAACTGGAAACCTTACTTTGTAACCCAAGGGGAACAATCTGGAGATCCTGTCTCTAGATATTCTGCTCAGTTTTGGGACCGCTCCTGTGTTGATTATTCCATCTCTGTTTCAGAGGTTTTTTGGTGTGTGGCTAATGCACCACACCTTACATTACTGCATTAGAAAATTAAAAAAAAAGGAGGGATAAAGGAAAAAAATTTCTACACCTTGTGCTTCAGATTTGGCTCAAAAGAAAAAAACAGCTTTCAGGTAACTAATAAAAAAGGCTCTTTTGTCAGTAAAATAAGCAGATTTGTTTCAGGCATACAGAAAATGAATCCAACAGATGAGGAAGGAGGAATTGTTTTACCAGATAATTTTTTCTCACCATGGCTAATCATTGCCCTTCTCCAAATACTGATGTTATGTATCCTCTGTGGAAGAGAAATAGTCGTCGTCTTGTTTGTAAGGATTCGTACATACCAAGTGGCAGTTTGTCGTACAGCAAGTAGTTCAAACTAGGGATCCCCCTGGGCTGGTGGGTTTGTCTGGTGTGGAGCTCTTTCCTTTTCTTCTCATTCCAAGTACACCTCTAGGGCTCTTGTATGGCTTGATTCTGGTCTTGTTTATGTTGGTGTAAATCAGGAGTAACTCAGCTCCTACCAGTGCGGTTCAGGTAAATGAGGTCAGGCTCCAGCACATGGTATTCAACCACTCTAAGTCTGTTAAAGGACCTAGAAATGGGTGTTCACTAGCTAAGATTTGCATAGTTCCTCTGTTTTGTAGTTTTCCTATACATCACTTCATCATTCTTCCATTTGCTACTCCTAATAACTGTTTCTTACTTAAACTAAACCACCTTTCATTTAAGAGTCTGAGAAGCTTTTTACGAACTTCAATTAACTAAGTTTCATACCGTTCTTGTAACAGTGAGAATCAGTTTATTGGTATGATTGTACAACTGATGCATCCCATCAAATATAGCTCCCAGACCAAAAGAAAAAAACCACAAACCCAAACTAAAAAGCATGTTAAGACAAGATTAAGTATGCAGTATTAATTTAAAATGCCTTCAGAATTCAAAGCAAGATGCCTTACCTGGTTTACAGGAAACTTTTGAGAGAAAAGAAAAACAACCAACCAACCAAATATATTTCCTTGATATGGAACATACAGAAGAAATTTCAGATAGAAAGCAGACTTTGTGGACAGATTGGGATGAGGTTCAAAACTCAGTCTGTTTAGTTACAGTCCAGTTGTGGAGTTCCTGCATTTTACAGTTCTCCCTGAGGGATTTTCTAAGATATTTAGGAATCTATCAGGAAATCACAGGGCTTAGCTTCCCAGTCAGTGTCGTGAAGCTGTGTTTAAAGCATACAGTTCAGTTGCAAAGTGTATAATACCTCTGAATCTCCTGCTTTCTCCTCTGCCACCTTTCCTCCTGACAAGCAGCGACTCTTAGCATGCTATGTACTCTGTACACAATTTGTGGGCTGCTGTGAGGGGTTCATTCTTTATGGAAATACCTGTGTCTTCCATGAAACAGTTTCCACTTTTGGGCACAGACTCTCTTGCTTGCAGCTTGGGAGTCCCTAGGCGTAAGGTATAGTGCAGGTAAATCTGTCTAGGGATTCTGGCCCAAGGAAGCAAATGAGGTCATGACATGACCACAAGATAGTGCCCAAGTGCATTGAAATGAAAATAACTCAATTTTCAGATACAAAAATTGAGCTTTCAGACAAGTAGTTCTTAATGAAATCTTTTTTTTTTTTTTCTGATGGGAAACAGATACAGTTTATCAATATATATTTTTTTTTGCTGTTAACTAAATTTTATGTTGCAAAAGTTAAAAGGGAAACGTTTTCAGGAATCCCTAACTGCAAGTCAATATATACCATTAATATGTTCTCTACTGCAGCAATAAGGAGACCTTGGGACCAAGCTCTTAATTATTCATTCTTGTGAGCTCAGCTGGTGGTCCTTGGACCTTATTAAATGCTCCTCGTCTTGTTTTTGCACTCTTATTCCCTTGAGCTATAGCTTAACTGTGTAACTTCTCTCACTACTTGTTGATTCTTAATAAAATCTGTTGAACGTTAAGGTTCGAGTTTGGCTCATCCCTAAGATTAAGTCTTTTCAGCTTTCAGCACAGTCAGTCATGTCACACTTAGCTTGATTTGCTTTGCTTAAGGCTTTCTGAACAATAGGTTTGCGCGGTGCTGTTGCTAACCCCAGTTCTAGCCGTGTGATGACCTTTTTCCAGCCCTGATTATTTATGTGTATCCTGCAGTTCACTGGGGAAGTGTGTGTTGGCTTCCAAACAAAGATTGCTGTCTATTATATATAACCTAAAAATACAACTGTGAACATGTGTAGGAGTTCGGAGCATGGTTTTTTTCCTGGAGTTTATTAACATCCTGTTGTATTTATTTCAAAACCTACAAGATGGGTGTTTTTAGAGGTTTATTGTTCAAAAGTTGCTGTAATTATAACAGCTGACAGATAGGTGCAAATTACAACTGATTACATTCATGGACTGTATAAAGCAGTTTAAATTATTGCATTTGTATATTGCTGTCTTCACTGGAAACCTGGAGTTGAAATGGGAAATGCCTGAGCTTTGGAGTAGCTACCTACATATAGTGCAGAGTGGTAGAAAACAACGAGTAAAGGTATGGGTGTTGAAAATGTCCTGCTGCCCAAAATTAATTAGAATGAAGTGTCCTAAACCTATTTGTTCATTCAAAACAAAACCAAAACCAAAACCCCAACAAAAAAATCTGTTTGACTACTAAATACACCTTTGTGCTCCGTCTCTTTGCTTTCATTTGTTTAGCCAGGTTTCCTAAGAAGATGAGGCTTTTGTACTCACCCTGTATGTGTGTGCACGCCACATGCACTTATATCTGGGTGTGCTCCTACAGTGGTGCCTGAAGAGGTAGCTCATCTCATCTGAGTTTGGCCAGAGAGTAAAATTGTCAAAACAAAATATTTTTCTAGAAGTTTTGTGAAACTAAGTGGGTAGGGAGAAGACAGGAACAGACTGTAGTTGTGCCTTGACACATCGCAAGATAACCTCACTTCTCATGGAACACCAAGAAAATCAAAAGAGAGAAAAGTTCTGAATGTCTCCATTGTGCAGAAAGCTTCAGCTGCAACTCATGCCTACCCCAAGAGACAATGTCAGTCACATCTGTGGTGCTCTGATCCACCGAGCTGCTTTAATGTGGGCACTCGCAGAACTGCTTGATTTATCTTTTGGCTAATAAGAGGCAATTCCACAAATTTGGTGTTGAGCAATCAGCTATAGTTTCTTTCTTTTTCCTTAAAAACCATAACAAAATCCTCAAAGACAGTAATGTTTGATTGTGTGTTAGAGGAACATACAATATGGGGAATATGAGAAAACCCTCATGTCAGCGTCTGTCCTGCTGCAACTTGCAGAAGGGAGCGCTTTCTCCATCCCTCTGCAAGGCAACGCACACCACTGCTGTTTGGTGCTGCCATGCACCAGAGGACGGACTGCAGGGTGTCAGACTCAAGGAAAGGATGGCTTGTTTGGAAATACAAATATATCTCCCTACTTTTACTCCTTCGTGGATTCTTGCCTGGTCCTGTGAATTCCTGCAGAGTTTGCACTCACCTAACCCCAGATATTCAGAGTGCTGTTATGAAGTTCCTGTTACCATAAGCTATAAATTTTATTCACTACACCCATTCCCATGGGTATCCAAGCACCTGGTCTGACACAACATCCAAACAGACAAAGCAAAACGATGCAGAAAGTGGTAGCAGGAATGATAGGAATGACATGTGAATCCATTAAAACGGCACGAGTCTTCTCCCAGGCTGGCCGTGCTGAGGAGGGAGTGGATGAAGTAGTAGCAGACTGGAAAAGTGAACTGAGATTAGAGTCTAATGCCAGTTGCACAGGAAGGATGGAGAGAGGTGAGGGGGAGTTCAGAGGGCAGTCAGGCAATGTGAAGGAAAGAACAGCTTCCAGCTGTAGAAAATTGCAGGGAGGAGACCAAAAGGAAGCAATTCTCACAGACAGTAAACACTTATGCTATTATAGTAACTCAAATTAATAAATATTTATCATATAAAGCTGTCCAAAGGACTTGGACCTCACTGGGTTGCACTGTGAGTAAATGTGAAGACTGTCTCATTGTGGCTTCCCACAGAGATCAGTGAGTTTATTGAACAAAGCTTGTGACAGCAGGGCAGGATATATGAATGCACGTCTCCTGGGCCTGCTGTCCTGGCTCTCTTCTCCTCTGTGCATAAGAGAGTCTTCTGGGCTCTGCACAAACTCCAACGACGTTCAGTGCTTTTCAGATACTGCAGCAGAGAGTGCATGTATGGAAGTGCACTAGCCCAGCCACTAGTGCACTCCACAAGTGTTGCTGCATGCTGCTGCTGCACCCAGTCTCCTGGAGGCAACCAGCTCTTGTGCTTTCATTTGACATGACAGAGGGACCATAGTCCATCTCTATCCTTCTGAGATGGCTGTGCCCATAAGAATAAGTTTCGGTCAAAGAGACAAGTTGGAAAAAGCCTCCAGAGGTCATCTAGTCCAACTCAAAGTGAGAGTAACTTCAGATTTAAATGAAGTTACTCAGGACCTTGTCCAGTCATGTTTTGAAAATCTCCCAAGACAGAGATTCCACCATGCCCCTGACAACCTATTTCTGCCAACCCACTTGCTAGAGTGTGTCATGCTAATCCTTTGGGGAAGCCCTATAACCAGCTAGAAGAAAAGAGGGCTGAAATTGAAAATATTTTAGCCAAAGGTTTCCTCTATCATTGTGGAAAAATTCTTGGAGAGTTGATTATGGATTAGATTAACAGTATCTCATCAAAATTAATATAATAGTTTAGAATAACAATAACAATAATCTTAGAATAAAAAGTCTCCTTAAAAAATATCTTAGGAAAAGATGTGTATTCTTAGTGATTGGGTGAATAGGAACCTTTTACATGTGTGTATTTCTGACTTTTCAATCTATAGAATGCTTCAAAATAATGAAAGATCAGTATACATTTAACAAGAAATTTCCTAGACTTTATCATAAGCAGTAACTTCCTTATGTGTATATATTTTTTTCTAAATGAAGGAAAATCAGCAAAGCACAGAGGTTTTTTTTTTCATTGCTCTTGCCCTTGACCCCTGAAATCTCAAATTGCCAAAAACCTGTTGCCTTTCTGCAGCCCCCGGGGTGCAGAGGGTATCATACAGTTCATACTCTCAAAGTCAGCAAAATTCACTTCATTTAAAATTCAGCACAGTGTTTTACCTGTTGGGTAAAAGGAGTAGTCAAATACAGTGGCCAGTGTGTAATTTAGTTCCTGCCTGTGCAAAATGAATGTTTCATGGCTACGACAGAGGCTGAGGGCTTGGAGGGCCCTTGTCCAAGTGCAGCACAGGAGAGGGAAGTGTATCCTGGTTCTGTCCACAGTGAAATATACCTCAGACTTCCATTTCCAGCATTTGTCTCTCCTGTGCATGTGGAAATAAATGAGATAAGACTGATACTTATTTATGGAGATGTAATGCCCTCTGTTTGTGTAGCTGCAAGAACGCTCAGTTTATCAAAAACAAGAGACGTACTAGATTCTCTTAAAAAAAATTGCACTGGCAACAACTAAGTTCTTGGTTGACATTTTTATATAAATAAGAGAAACACATGAATTTCAGCAGCCACATAACAGAGAAATTTTGAACATAAAAGTTCTGCAAAGGCTCAAGGAAAATCAACTTACAGGACCAGCTAAGGGTTTGAGGAATGGGCTGTAGGAATGCAGTGCAGAAACGATTAGCAGTAACAGCCTGGGTTATCAATCGATGTTTTACACCACAGCTGACATGGTCTTATGGTCTTGTAAACTTTCTCACACAAATAGCTTTGCTAATCTGAAGATTTCCACTACCTTCCCAGAAAATGTGGGAGAATGAAGACTACATGTGCTAGGATTTGCAGTTAGCAGCAAGTAAAGCAGACCCATAAATTTTATGTTGATCCAAGTTCTGTTTTCAAATATACTTTGCAGGCTGATGAAGCAAATGACATTCTCATCTTGTTACTGTTCATTAACCCAAAGATGTGAAATCATTCTGCATATCTGGTCTCTCTTCTCTCACCAGACATCCCCTCCATTCCTGTGTAAATAGTGCGAGTTCATCCATCACTAAGTAATCAGAAGACTGTCAGGATCTACTGGCTGTAAAATTTGTGAGTTCTTATAATTTCTTTTGAAATACGGAAAGACACATTTGAGAAACTGCTCAAAAGTGAAACAGAAAGAGATGTATTTCACAGAATAATTAGTTCTTGTTTTGCATTAGATTTTCCATTAATTTTTTCTTAATGATGTGGACTGTTTCTCTTCTGTGCTGTGGTTCACATTTGGCCTGCTTTCAGTGAAGCTTATAAACGGGTGATTGCTGTAAATGAAATCTGGAAAATATATACAAATACATACAGGAAGAAAAAATAATCTTGATGCTATTAATCTCATGAAAATTAATTTAACAGAAGTGGGCCTTAAGTCATTGAGATTTCAAATGTGGGGGATTTATTTAATCTAGTTTCCAAGGCGAGTTTTGATAGCTTTAAATAATAAACATTTTGTTTAAGAGAAATCTCAAGAAAGCCCTCTGTTCATTTGAACGTATGTTAACATTCCTGTGCTTGAGACCTCCCTGAACTCTCTTATTCTGTGACTTGTATGCTGTTGACTTTGCCTTTTTTGCTGGTAATGTCAGGCTTACTTGTCCAATCTCAGCTGTGTGACTGGGGCACTCATCATTATCCATTGTTTGAATAAGGTCTTGTTGTGTGCTCTGACTGATTGATTGCTTATTCTCAATAAACAAAGACTTGCACTCAAGGTCTTTGAAACATTTCTTGCTCAACTAGTCAACTTATATGCACCGAAGGCCCTCTCCTATATTCTTTTATTCAAATAGGTAACTTTTTTTCTCAGACAGAATCACTATCTTAGAAAGAGAGAGAATTCAGGAGGAATGTATTGGGTTTGTGTGGCAAGGTTTTGGTAGCAAGGGGCTACAGGGGTGGTTTCTGTGAGAAGCTGCTAGAAGCTTCCCCTGTGTCTGATAGAGCCAATGCCAGCCGGCTCCAAGATGGACCCACCCTGGCCAAGGCCAAGCCCATCAGCCACAATGGTAGCACCTCTGGGATAACATGGTTAAGAAGGGGAAAAAACCACCCAGAGGAATTGTAGCCAGAGAGAGGAGTGAGAAGATGTGAGAGGAACAACTCTGCAGACACCAAGGTTGGTACAGAAGGAGGACGAGGAGGTGGTCCCAGTGATGGAGCAGAGATTCCCCTGCAGCCTGCGGAGAAGACCATGGTGAGGCAGGCTGTCCCCCTGCAGCCTATGGAGGTCCATGGTGGAGCAGATATCCACGTGCAGCCTGTGGAGAACCCATGCCAGAGCAGGTGGATGCACCTGAAGGAGGATGTGGCCCTGTGGAAAGCCCACACTGGAGCGGGCTCCTGGCAGGAGCTGTGACCCCATGGAGAGAGGAGCCCAGGCTGGAGCAGGTTTGCTGGCAGGACTTGTGACCCCGTGGGAGACCCACGCTGGAGCAGTCTGCTCCTGAAGGTCTGCACCCCATGGAAGGGACCCACGCTGGAGCAGTTGGTGAAGAGCTGCAGCCAATGGGAAGGACTCACGTTGGAGCAGTTGGTGGAGGACTGTCTCCCATGGGAGGGACCCCAGGCTGGAGCAGGGGCAGAGTGTGAGGAGTCCTCCCCCTGAGGAGGAAGGAGCGGCAGAGACAAGGTGTGATGAACTGACCACAACCCCCATTCCCCGTCCCCCTGTGCTGCTGGAGGGGAGGAGGGAGAGAAATCAGGAGTGAAGTTGAGCCCGGGAAGAAGGGAGGGGTGGGGGGAAGGTTTTAAATTTTAGTTTTTATTTCACGTTATCCTACTCTGATTTGTTTGGTAATGAATTACATTAATTTTTCTAAGTCAAGTCTGTTTTGCCCGTGACAGTAACTGGTGAGTGATCTCTCCCTGCCCCTATCTCGACCCAGGAGCCTTTCGTTATATTTTCCCTCCCCTGCCCAGCTGAGAAGGGCAGTGACAGAGTGGCTTTGGGGGCACCTGGCCTCCAGCGTGGATCAACACAACCCACCACAAGGAAGTATTCTTTTTCTAGTCCTACTTATCTTTCTGTTTAAGCTATAGTGTTTTTCTCAGTGCTTCTTTAATCTGAAGCCACAGCACAAGATATTATATTAATGAAGTCCATTTATTCTGCAATAGGATAAAGTGAAATCCCAGTGATGCTGGAAGAGGAGGAGCACTGAAACCCATTGTCTCCCTGTGAAAAGAGAGGGAGCCCAGAGTTATGTTGTGAATATCAGTAAGGGGTGATGCTCAGCTCAGAGCTTCATTTGGCAACAGTATCAGCTGTGCATATAAACCCTTTGCAGGTGATTTTAGTTAATAGCCCTTTGCATATTTTTCCTCCTTCACTGACACAACTGATTATCATAAGCAGTTTTTAAAATATCCTAATACTGCAGTGTCATAATGACAGTTCAGTCTCCCCTGCTGTCATTAAAAAAGTCCTATGGCATTAAACTTTTTCCAGTCAGCCTTACCATTTACTATCTTGAATATGTGAAAGGCAATAGCTGAGTAAAGCTTTCAATGTGCACTCCAATGGAAAGATGTAATCCGGTGGTGCAAATCTGCTATCATTTTACTGCAAGGGGGAAAGAGGAATCTCTTGCAGGTTGCTGACATTTTGCGAAGTGGTAATGACTCCACTGTGCTGTGCAGACACAAAACAACACAGCTGTCTCTGTCTTCTCCTGTGTGCACCATTCATTTCTATCTACTCCTATGCAAGAAAGAAAATTCTCATACAAAGGCAAGGTCAGCAAAATTCCTCCAAATAAAATTCATGATGTCATTATAAATGGGAGCTTTTTATAGCTAGTATATACGCAGCTGACAAGTTTTATGGCAATTCTATAGTAAGAGTCAACCGTATTAAAAAAAGTATGTATCCTAACCTATTTGAATGAGGCTCTCTGCCCATCCCCTTTACTCTGTTAGGATTGGATTGGGCTAGCGAGGGAGGAAAAATATTTTATTGAATTTTTTTTTCCTTTCTTCTCTGTGGTCATGAGAAAAGTTTTATTATTTACAGAAATGTCAGGATCAATGCACACCTGTAATGCTATGTATATACATATATATACATGAAAATTTCCTCATACTCCTGCATTCATTTACTGCATAATGGTAAATAGGCAAAGTTTATTCTCACGCTTACAGTAGTTAAATCACTCATTCTTTTGAAATATGGCATTATCACTTAGTAATTTTGGGGGGTTCTGCATATCATTAATATTTGGAGGAAAATAAGTGTCTTGAAAAGTTAATTGAAACAACAGATCAGAGTCTTCTCCCACTTGCAAAGGTAGATCACATGTAGACGCAGTGAGATGCTAGACTTTCATCAGTTCAAAGTGGGTGTAAACACGAGAGAAGAGTCAAGCTCCATTTTTTGTCTATGAGAAGAGTGACTAATACACAAGAGGCTAATTTAGTAGGAACATTTAGTCATGGCTTCCTGTAACTGGGCCACTTTGTGAAACACGTAATTACACACCAGTAGTTGTAGATAACAGGGTGCTGGAAAACTTAGGACACTGTAATGGGAATGGAACCCCAACTTTCTAATTTTAAAAAGTCAACAGCAATTCTTATGTAATCCCCTTTCATTTTAAAGCCAAGCTCCCACCCCTGAGTCTGTTAAACTTTAATTTGATCAGTAAAAAGGGGTACAGACTGATAAGTGCTGCTCCATTCCTATTGCCTGTGAGCCTGGAGACGGCAGTTATTGCTCCATCCCTGTCAGGAGATTCCTGAGTTTTCTACATGGGTCTGTTTGTCTTTCTGCATTCTTATGCCCTGTCCATTCCCAGTAGATTTTCACCTCAGTAATTCTCAGCATCTGGTAAATAGGTAATTCCAGTTGCTGTGACTGGTACCTCAGGCTCTGCCCTGTGCTGCTTGTTTATCAATATTTGAACAATGCACACTGTCTCCCTATGACCCTCATTCTATCTCTTTTTCCCTTGTCAGAGACTGCTCTTTTTGAATAATCATTTTGCCTGAATAATCACTCTGTCTCTAGAGACAGACCCTGCTAATCTCATTTGCATTAGTCTTTGCATCCTATGGGTTCTCATACCACACAACATCCTGCCTTCCAGAGCCACGTTAACCAACATAACTAGCACCTGCTGCATCTGGATTCTTTTTTTCCAAAGTGGGGTAAGCTTGTGCAATAAAGAGTTTTCAAAATTTTTGGGGGGAATATATGGGCATCCCTACACATATACACATATGTTGATAACTGTGTGAAACGACACAGCAGCAGGAGGGAGTCAGGCTTGTGGGAGTCCTATCTTGCAGTCTTGTGTTAGCCCTCAAAATTTACCCATATGATGGAAGTTGCATTGTGCCAGGTGAGTGATAGTTTTGGCCATAATTTTTATCCAGAACTTTTAATCAATATTCTAAATATCAGCCATAAGTTACCTCAAACATAATGTATTCAGTATTCCCTGGGATGCCATTGTAAAATCTGGCAAACAAATCTGATATGCGTGTACCATTTCTTGTTACACATTGCAAGATTTTTAGGTTCTATGAACATTTCTGATGCCACACGACAATACTGGTACTTGAGCTTGAGGACAACTTGCAGTTCATCAGAGTTCAGTACTCTTACGTTGAAGGTGATGTTAAATGAGAGCTTAATGACACTAATGGACTCAGGACATAGTAATTCAGGAGTAGTATAGGTCATCTGTCCTAAGAAGAACGCACTAGGGCTAAAAATGCTTCCAGATGCTTTGTTTCTTCTTGTCATCAGAGTCTTCACTGGGATAAGCTTCATCTGCCTGGTCTTTAGGTACAAGTTCTTGAGAGAGGGAGAACTCAGGTAAGCAGGAACTGGCTACTGACTGGGAAAGAAATGGGTCAATCTATGTCAGATTGTAGGGAGTATAAATGAAAGTGATTAAGAGCCAACTTTCATACCGAATTCTTCCTAGTTTTATGATTTCGGTTACAAGCAGTAAAGTTAATGAAGAGAGGTATTATTCTGCAGGATTTTTAACTTTAAGGGTTAATGAGTCTGAACAGGTGTGAGAGATTAGATGCAGCAGAGAATAGCAAGCTGGTGGAAGAAAATACCAATGTTTGTTACGTTCAGTCTTTGCTTGAGGGACAAGAAAAGAGAAGAAACCAGCTTGCTCAGGAGAGAAGTTTAAAAATATGGGGTTTTTTTGCAGTATAATCTGTTCTTTTCATAATTAGCAGTTCTTGGGTGATTACCTGAAGAAGCTGTTTTTGCTAGATGATTAACTGAGTACCTATATATCACATGACTAACTTGGGCATCCTCTACTTTTTCTAGTGTCAGAGAAGGTTAAGAACCAGTCTTTTTGATGTACGGTAAATGCTAATTGACATCATACTTTACTGGAACGGCTTGTCCCCAGTCACAACAGAAAACAGCATTTTTGTAATCAGCGGTTGAGGCTGTTCTTACTTGGCAAGTCATAGCCTTGTCCAGGCAACCTTCTCTCTGTTCTGTAAGTTTTGGGTTGGGTTTTTGGTTTTTTTGGGTGGGTTTTTTTTTTTTTTAAACTCAGAAGATATTAAAACAGGCTGTCCTACTCTGTCCGTGGCTAGAAGTGGTGCATTTCCTCAAAGCAAAAAAAGTATGCCCAGTAAGCTTGAGTAGTAAGAATTGATTCCAACCCAATCTGAAATCGTTTGGGTGTTAAGAACTGAGGGATCAGCATGATCAAGGATAAAAAGGGATATGAATTCAGGTGAATAATTATTTAACATGAGGAAAAAAACCCTGAAAGAGGACATCTTTCTAAATTGTGGAATTACCATTCAAAGGTAATCATGAGTTTTCTGCACTACATCTTTGTAGATTTGCTGGGAAAATAGAAATGTGATATAAAAATCAATATTTCTGTCAAATTGATAAGAATTTTGTTTATGCTGACAAGGTTTTTCAAGTCTCAATGGAATGGTCTCTCTTTGACCTCGCAAAGCCCTTGATATGTGCACACACAAATAACTTTGGCAACTGGTGCCAGAGTGACCAGGCCCAGCCCAGGTGTAAGTGAGTACATAGTTTTGCAAGTAAGCACATAGAATTACAATCATATCTCTCAACCTTAATTGCCTCATAGAAAATAAACACTCCCAGCTACACGATCTCCCCTATTGCCAGGACAATACAGATCACCAAGATCTGTGATAAGACCCTGCTTTTAATGAAAGGAGATTGTATTTTGCCTCAAATGCTTCTAAGTCTTCGACTTGATTTGAGAGAGAGGGGCAACTAAATTGAATTGAATTTGATTAGTATGAAAATTAAAAAGTCTCCTAGGACCTCTGTTAGGATCAGGGTTTGAAAAGCTTTGAGAATAAGATGTGAAAATCTTCAGTCAGACTGTCAGTGTGGGCTGAGACTGCTCAGTCTTGCTCATACTCTAAGAGACGCTGAGCACCCGCTGATGCTCTGCACTCAGGGTTGCTGAGGCTGAGCCTCCTGCAGAGTTTCCCTTGGGGAAGCCAGACTCGGGCACCCCATCAAGACTGTGCGCTTCTGGCCTGCTAACAGGACATTACGCTTACTGTTTGTGGTGTTTTAATTTCTGCAGTACTCCTCTGAAGAAGCACTTGTTGTTACCCCAGACAAGTAAGGCATGGGAAAGGTTGCATTAATGAAGTGGCACAATGAAGAAAACTGTAATCCATGCCTAAGTATTGTGAAAGAACCTCTCATTCAACTACACCAAAGTGCCAACACTGTGCTTTTATACACTTCATACTGGTTGCCATTTGCAAACATTCAAAACTGGTTAGACTTCTTTTTCTCTATGAAAGACAATGAGATTATTTTAAAAATCTAAAGGCTTAAGATAAGTGTATTGTTTTGAGGATGACCATTTGCTTTTAGCGAGTAGTGAAGGAAAAGTCCCCTGCTCCTGGTCGGGAGGTGGCTGTGTCCTGCTGCGTGTTCAGATGCAAGGGCCAGGCAACGCACATGCTGCAGGACCGCAGTCACCTGCTCCACCACACTGAGAGGACCTCGCTCTTCTTGTGCCCATCCCATGTGGCTTCCTGGCTGCTTCTGCTTTGGGATGAGTGTCAGTATGGGTAGAGAGTCCTGACAGGATTTCTGATACCTTTGCTGTGGCCAGTCAGTGAGATGAGAAGATTTTAACTTCCCTTTTGCCTGTGACTGAGCATCCCCAGAGGGAAGAGCAGTGAAGGTGACCTGTCCTCTGTGGGGTGGGTGTCATGGTGGGTGGAGGACAGGTGAGAGGTGGGGAACTTCCGTGCAAAGAATCTGTCCTCATTTGGCACACACAAGTGAAGCGCGAGGAAAGATTAAGAGCAGAAGGAACAAAATAGCCTCCTCTTTGCCTGCATACCTTCTCATGGCGTGCTATGGTTGCTGAGAGTTTTTATCAGATCCCTGGTAAGCAGGATGTAACAGAAATTACCTTTCTAAATCCACATTTATTAATTGCTAATGTTATGGGCTTGTTATGGCTGTGGCCTTTGAGAGAACTTCTACCTGCTAAGAGTATGGCTGTGATTCAAATAAGGGCATTGATGTAGAATTCTTAAGTGACGGTTAAAGTACTGTGCAGAGGGCCCAAGTTTCAAACATAGAAGTAGGTAGCTGCTGCGCTTGCAGAAATGAATATTGAAATGTGCTGTCTGGCAGGTATTACCTTGCTTTGAGAGTTATTTTCAAAGAATAATTTCTAGTTATACTCATAAATTAATTTGCATCTTCACAATCATTGAATGCACATATCTAGGTACAGAAATACTCAAGCCTAACTTCCAAAGCTTGACATATTTTTTTAAATAAATTCTGAAGTCAGCCATATTTAGAATGAAAAAAAGAAAAGAAAAAAAAGAAAAAGAAAAAAAGAAAAAAAAAAGAAAAAAAGACCTTGCCTGCTGGAGATGCTACAGCCAGCTCCTCCTTATAAATAATATATGTATATAACTGTACAATCAGACACCTGTTTCAATATGTGCTTTCTAGTGATTTCTCTGTGCCTTTTTGTTTGCCACTTGGAAATTCTGTGAACCTTCTTATGGGACAACATTGCTTTCCCTGCTGGTGCCTGAGAGATGTACAATGTTTCTTGCTGCTGTCTTTCAGCGGCTGTCAGCAGGCAGCCGACCAGAGAACCTTTATTTAGCAAATGCGAACAACTGGAGAACTTTTGTTTGCAAGACTTACGGGACCTACCTCAATTTACTGAGAGCAGTAACAAAGTTTCTCCCCCACTGAACAGATCCATCCCTGAAGCTCCCTGATGTTAATAAATGACTAGATGAACCTCTCTCACCTCCCTATCTTTTTCCGGCTACAAGTGTGAGGTATAGAAAGTGAGACATGAGTAATACTTGCTGTAATTTGATTTAAAAGTTGGAGAAAAGCAGGGGAGAAGAGAAACTCTTCTTCTGTTAACTTGTGTAAAAGCAAAGAGTTAAAATGTGGTGACAGACTTACTCGTTAGCCAGATATTACTATCTTGTGCTGTCTTTTCTGGAAGGAAAGCATTAGCAACCCAGCTGTTTGTTGGTATTCAAGATGTGTGTACGAGAAAACTGTAATGAAATATTTAATCTGAAAACAGCGTTGAGTAAAACTTTTTTTCAGTGTGAGAATGGAAATTGGGAGCAAAAGTCACTGGGAAGACCTTGTTTCCAAACTGGGTGGAGTCAATTTTATTTCAGCAAATTTACTAATAATTTGTGATGATCTGGGAGCAGAAATAGGATTCTAGTTGGGGCAGTGCTGAGCTAAGCTCAGACTGCCAGCTGGTTTAGGAAATCTTTACCTTCATCAGTTTAGGACATTTCTCTTTCTTCCATTTTAGCCACTTAAGGTTAAATACAGTGCTGGGAAAAGAGCAACTGCATTTTTGTAGAGTTTATTTATAATGACTTTAGGGTTTTGTTGTTCATTTGGAAATCATCAGTTTCTTGCTAGTTCACTGGCTGATGAATCTTACTTTCCTTCATTGTTCCTTTTAGATCTGCTGTGGTTACATTTTCCTCCTCTAATGCCTTGGGTATTCAAGTGAATAAAAGGAAATGAAGTAAAAAAAAAAAAAAAGAAATTTTATATCTGGTTTGACTAAATATGTGAAATGACTGACTTTGCAGGTAGATGTGAAAATGGACATTTCTGCAGGTTACCCCTTGCCTTGAAACATTTGCAGTGTTTATAGTACGTTTGGACAAATGTCAGATGCCTTTGTGGGTCATAAAGAAACTTGATAGGAGGTGAGAAAAATGTTTCACTACAAGAGTTTGGGGCTAGGAGCTGAACCCAGGATTTCTTGGCTTTGGATTACCGCTTTAACAATGGGGATGTTGCATCTTCGGTCTTGGGTACCTAGTCTGAGTTGGAAGGGATCCATGAGGATCATCACATCCAACTCCTGGCACCAGACCGGGCAAACTAACGATTAAACCATACATCTAAGAGCATTGACCAAACACTTCTTGAACACTGATAGGATTGGGGCCATGACCACTTCACTGGGGAGCTTGTTCCAGTGCTTGACCACCTTCTCAGTGAAGAACTTTTTCCTAATATCCAATCTGAATATACTACCATTGCAGTGAAGTATATAAGGGATATCACCATCAATCAGCTTGAAACAGCTGATGTGGAATATGGATATTCCTATTAGCTAGGACAAGTTACAGGAACGCAGGTCGCACAGATTTTCTGTCTTGTGGCATTAGCTTCCTGTTTCCTTGGAGGAGCTGGAAACACAGGTGTAGGTTCCCAAATCTCTGAATAGTTTAAACCTAATTTCTTGAGAAACTGCATCTTCTCCTGCTGTCATATCAGAACTGCAAAGACTGGGAGATGTAACCAGGTACCTTTGAGATTCTTAGTAGAGAGGATGTTACGCTTAAGTGTATCACCCTTGGGAACTTCTTGGTTTTGATGTCAACAATCTTGAGACGATTTGGAATGAGAATACAGATTTCAGAGGTCTCAGTCACTGCCTTGAACAAGATTATTGCTGTTAAATCTTAATTGCTTGTATATATGCATTACAAGAATGGATTATCATCTGAGATTTTTCATTTGTATGTGATATTTGGATACAGATAGTTGAAATTTTCTGTTGACTAGACCTGATGCAGAGGAAAAGGTCCAGTTGTAATGGTTTTCCGAATTTTAATATACATAATTCATCTATTTAAGCTGAACTTTCTAAACTGCAAATATATATATATTTTTTTTAAGCTACATTCAGTGTGAGTGGAAGTGAACTTTTAATTTACACATTGATTTTCATTCTGTGATACTTTTGCTTCAAATAGGGCCCTCATTATTTACAAATATCAACATACTTTTTCTCTAGTGAGTGCTTATGTCACATCCTGGTTATATACATTCAAAACCAGGCTTGCTAGCATTTTCACTTCATATGAAGAGGGTTAATTATGAACTAGACTGTGGATCTCAAATACATCATCAAGCTAAGTAGCTGGTGACTGCTGCAATCAGTTAACTGCAAGGAAATGAAACAGGACTTATTTACATTTAGAGTGATGCCTGAGTTCTTAATCACCTCAAAGCATTTAAAAATTAACTTTACTACCAACAGCTCAAGAGGCATAATGAACCCCAGGAGGGAGTTTTCTTCTCTTTCATTTTCATTGAAGCCATCTATTCATTTACATCAGACTACTCTCACTCCAGTCTGTTTTCCTGCTGAAACCTCAAAAGTTTCCTTATTTCATTTTCTTAAATAACTTGTGGTTCATTTGGTATGCTTCATCATAAATTAGTATTAAGACTGTGCAAGAACTCTTGGCAACTACTGAAGTACATGCAGCCGCAAATTCTTTAAGGACAAATGGAAGAAAACAGCTCAGTATTTCTGTGTTTTGTTGTAGATGTATCTATGTATTAAAAAGGCAACAAAATATCTTTAATTATCATCTTCATGCTTTCCTGAGCTTTTGCACCTGCACAAGCATATTTTATGATTTTGCACACGGACACACTCGTGCTCCAGAAAGGGGGCTACGCTGTAATCAAATAAGCAGCTAACAGCCTGACCAGTAACGACATTTGACAATTGGCAATTTAGAAGATGGAAGCAAAGATATTGAAACTAATACAAATTCTCCAAGCTTTCCACCATAACTTTGTTTTATCTTGACTCTTATTTGCCCTGAATCCCCTAATAGGAGCAATCCTTTCATAATACACTCAGCCAACCCATTATTTCTATATACTTTTTTTCCATTGCTACAAACATGAAGCACTAACACCTCCAAAAGTGGCCTGTTCCCTTGGGAAAGGTCTCAGCTGCGAGGGGGAAAAAAATCTTCTCTTTGGAAGTTTCCCTTGAAGGTTTGAACTATTTTCCTGGGCTATTTACAGCTGAAGTGAAGGTGGTATTTTGAGAGACAACAGTAATGAAGAGTACAGCAATCCAGCCAAACTTAATAGGGGTAAAGCTGAATAGCAGAAGATTTTTTTTTCTTTTTATCAGTGATTTAATGGACAAATTGAATGTAGGTGTTTATACATCTATTAAGATAAGAAGAAGTGCTAGCAGCGCAGATTATTTTTTTAATATGAGACACAACATAATAGTACCATGGCAGTTTTAGTAAACAGTAGATACACAGTTACAGTAGCTATGTACATATTTATTTAGCAAAGCTATGGGCATAGTTCTTTTAACGCTTTTCCCATTGTCTGCTCTTTCAATGAAATTTTAGTCATAAATCTAATAAACTTATAAATGAATTGTTGTGACAGCTTTTGTTACCTGTATTTTTACAAAGCAATTAGTGTATGCAACTGTAAATCATAGGTCTCTAATTATTTAGGCCTCTTACGGGATCGCGTCATCAAACTGAACTGAGGTGTTACGGCAAACAGCTGTAGGTCGTGAGGCGTTGGAACCGTCATGGCTGCCAGAGAGTTACCCTGTCCCGGCTGCCTCCCTCTCCCTCCCGCCGGTCACGTTAGCTCTGCACCCTCTGACCTGCTCTGACCTGATAGTGTGGAGCTGGAAATAAGGGCCGAGGAAGGGAAAGAGAAGCTAGGGTTTGTGTTTTCTGGTAGCCGTGCCACCTCAATACCTGTCAGACTGCAGCCTCAGTAGAGAAGAAAAACCTGACTGGCTGCAGCTATGGGGAAACAAATGCTTTCATTTAAGTTACCTGGACACTGGCACTACAATTGTAAGGAACAGGTGTCTATATTTATGAACCAACTACAGTTCAGTCTTGTAAATCTTTTTGCAGTTGGGAGGGTAACAAGTCTGCAAACAAAATCTCTACCTTTTTACTGAGGTGATAAATACTCTGACTGGAAGACAGACGGATTTTAGTGTGTGCTGTCCTGGGGAAAGATGTGACTGCTGATAGCTGTCACCTTGGGGGAGGCCGGTACGATGTCTACCCACCTCGCTGGTGAAGCTTGAGGGATAGTTTCCTTTCTTAGCCTAAAGTTGCATAGTTAGTATTACTCTTTATCTCTGCAGGAAATGGAATATGACATGTGGAGAGGCTGGGGGCTAGTATTGCTTCAGCTAGCTGTGTAGCAAAAGAGCCAGAAAGTTTCTTACAATGGTTTAAAACAAAAGGGCGCTGTTGTGTGTATCAGTGTTCAACATTTCAAATCTGTAAAATTATTCTCATGTAACTTTCTCATGATGGACCATGTTGCTTGTTGGATTTGATGTTCTCTTTCAAAACTAATAGCTCATTTCCTCTTTACCTGTCAAATTGTCCTGAACTCTATGGTTTCTGTAAGTAACTTATTTAGACTACAAAAAGCCAGAATTTGCAATTTTTAAGTTGTGAAATATTTTAACTATTTTCTTTCTTACCTATTTTCCTATCCTATTTCTAACATACCCCCCTATAAATTTCTTTTTATTTTTAAGATTTCCCTTGTTATAAGCCCTGACCAATTGTAGAAAAGTCTAAAAATATTCTATGTTTTCTTATCCTACAATTTCAATGCATTTTGATATAGATGGCTGTGCAGGAAATCTGACAGGGCTGAAGGAAAGAGCAGAACCCGATCCTACATTTAATAACGTGTGAGGAGCCCACTTTCCGCTTTCCCCATAGCGAGAACCACTCACCTCTGCTGTTAGTTGCTGGATAAAAGCTCTGAGGAGAGTTTCTCACCTTTTATATTCTCCAACTGTTTTTTTTTTCATAACTTTTTTTCTTCAAAGTTAAATATCTATGTTTTCTTACTAGAAACCATAGTTGTCTTTGGAGTTTACCTCAATTTTCCTCTATAAAACCATCTATAGTTTCATACTGTCAGCTCAGTCAAACTCTTTCCAGATGTTTACTCTGTGAAAGGCTTTGATGCAAAACAATACATTTTAAAAGGTTTTTTCAGCATCATTTCATAGAGGTTAGTTTTTCTGGCTTGTATTACTTGTAGCTGATGGTTAGTGAATCTCTTTTGATTTAGTTTTAAATGACTCCTGATATAAATGTCTTTAGGACTCCTGCCAAGCAGTATACTACTATTTCCTTGTCCTTCATTTCAGCCAAAACCTTGTAATGTAGGTTTGTTGTTTTCACTGGTTGTGACATTGATTTTGAAGGATTTGTAATATACAGTAAATCACTATACTCATTCAAAACATGACACGCTTCTGCAGTAAACATTTCTTTGTAAACACATCCTTTCATTGGTATACAGATATTATTTGACTCTGACAATGGGGATGGTCTGTGTGACCATGTTTGAGGTGATATATAGTATTAAGTCTTTTGGCTGAATTCACTGGTGGTTTGTTAGAGACTTTATGCAATAGGGCGAATCCACAATCTTTGTTTTCTTAACTCTTTTTTTTTTCCTTCTTTCTTCTTGTTTTCAAAATGTGGGACAGAATTTAAGGTAGATTTCCAGCTGGGACAATTAATATCTCCATTGCCTAATACAAAAGCAGCTAGAATTAGTCTGGGAGGATCTAGCAAGAGTTTGGGATGCAAAAATAGTGAAACCATTCATAACTAGGGAAATTTCACTCAGTCAACCATTTCCTATTAGCCCCTGACCTTCCTAAAAATGATTTTTGTGGAGCATGTTCAGATATCATGGTTTTGTAGTAAATTAATGTCAGGTAACAAATTGCTGGGAATGAATTTTCCAGTGTTCACATCCAGGTACTCCTCAGGCACTGTCAGCAGAAACCGAGCTAAAACTGTGATTCCTGAGTGTTGCCTGCTATTGCAGATTTAGTGTCCTGCTTTACATTGTTTGTACTGAAGGAGCTAGGAAGAGGCTGCCTGGCAGCTGACTCCTTTGGGAATCCCTGCTAAAATGAAATGTATATTTCATAAGGCCATCCCAGGGAGCAAAACTTTAAGTAAACATACATTTTAAATGAGTAAGCAATTGTCTACTGGGAAACCGTGTATGGAGCTTTATTTTTAGATATATATACTCATCTTGCAGTGTGGGGAATTACACACACAATCTGCAAATAGAGAACATGCTAGTTAATGCTTAACATCCCTCTAAACACAGCCTTGCAAGCTAAATTAGTAAACACTGTAGAAAGAATTTTGTCTGCATAAGGCCCAATTTCACTAAAGTCAGGTCAAAGCTCTGTTGCCATAGGAGAGTGTTTTATTGACATATAAACTCTGCAATGGATCTGGTTGGGTATCCTGGAGAGCACATTTTAAATGCAGTTACCTACCGTTACTTGAAGGTAACAGTATATTTGGAATATTTTGGGATATTGATATGTATTTGTATGACACAGTTTCTGTAGTCATAATTCAACTTGTGTAGGTTGGTTTGTTTAAGGTTTGCCGAAGACTGGACACAGCGAATGTTTAATCTCTTGTGACTTTAAACATGTGTGGGGTAGATGTTTATACCTGAGCTAGTGATTGTGTGCTGCCCTTATTAGCAGTGGGAGAAGTAGATGCTTTTGTTACGTATTGAGATGGTTTGGTTTAGATCTCTGCTTAGGATGAGATGTCTTAGTCCCTGGACTCTGTCATCTACACTGACTATACACAGAGACTAAGATGGCTGGTTCAGATCTAGATGTCTCTCTCTAGCTGAAGTCATAGAAATCCTACCAATGCTGACTAGTAAGACTTCTTTTTTTTTTTTTTCTTTGGGGTAAAATCCTGCAGTTGCATCTTAATAATTTGATAGAATTCAGTTTGGTTTTATATGTTTATGTGAGAAGATTGGACTTGAGTGATAAAGGAAGAAAATTTGATGAATTATTCAATGATTGTCTCTTTATTCACTTCTGTAGTTCAACAGAGCTATAAAAGCATTTATGTATGTGTGTATGTGTGTATATATATTTGGAAAAAATCTTTGGGACTAGGTGAACGGAGTGATTTCTTTGTTGCTTTTTCACACTGCAATTCAAGTTTGCTCCCACGGTACCTTTTCTGAAGTGATTGCGTCAGTCTAAAAGAATAGATTGTTGAATATGCCAAAGAACAAAAATAAAATAAAGTAAAAAGAATGTCTGCAGATCTGGACCCTTCATCCTTTTAAATCCTCTTGCATTTTCAGAAAGCACTCAGATCTTAGCTGCTGCCCACAAAAAATAGCCACATTAAAATTAGCAGCACTCAAAGACAAGCTAGAGGATCATCGCAAAGATTTTAAGGTACACGTAACACATCCTGTACTCATAGGTATATATAAAACTGATTAGCAAGTCACAGGGAGGGGTAATCTGATTGTCAGTAAGATTTAGCAATTGTACCTCTTCTATATATCTAAGTGGGCTCTTATTAACAATAAGAGGCATATATAGTTTCGAATGTATTAATTCCCCTTTGTCCTTGCCTTGCGCTGCTCTGTGAGTAGGAAAACCGGTCACTTGAGAATTAGATGCAGTCAGGAGCGTGCTCTGACAGGGCTGCATTTAGTCCGTTTTGCACCTAGGAAGAGTCACTGCGAAGGGGTCCCTCTTCTCTGGGCCAAGTGCATGTTGCATGCCTGCCCCACTGCCGCCTCTGCAAGGGCTGGTGCTGCAGGTCCTTGTGTGATTTGACGAGGGATTGAAAGTGAAGGGGAGACCTACAGGAAAAACACACAGAAAAGATAAAGATTTCACGGTGCCTTGATCTTACAAGTTTTTCTTACTCTGTCCCCTGTGTGTTTTACATTGCTCATATCAATATCCAAAATTATATCAATATCCAGGAAATGATTAATCCTGAGTTCAGCAAGTCAGTATAAAACTAGCAGATTCACTATAAAACTAGATGTCACTTTTTTTCTGTCCTGAGGCAGGAGAAGGGAGTCAATACTTTGTGTGTAAATGGACAAAATGTCAGTACATGCGGTCTGGTAAAACTCAGCCCCACGGCTCAGTGTGAGGTTGGAGGATGCACTGTTCAGCTTTGGGCATGCAAACATAGAAGCTGTGGAGGTGGAAGACTGATGGTACAGGACTGACTGAGCACAAGGAAGAGGAAAAACCTGCTTCTTGGAGAGTTCCTATTTTCCTGACACTTGATTTCTTTTTAATTTTATCTTTTTTTCCCTTTGCAATTTGTTAGTTGCAGCTTAACAGGATGCACAGGTGGACAAGGGATGCAGGTCCTTACAGTTCACTGGACTTAATTCTTCATAGTTTTTAGTTAAAAAAAAAAAAAAAAAAAAGTCACTTGCTCAATGTGCTATCACAACCCTTTTTGGTTTTGTGGTTGGTGCATTTTTTCAAGCACTTGTGTAATAGTGTATTACACAGGTATAAGGCGTAGATGTAGGTAAACATTGGTACATTAATTCTGACCACATGTAGTGTAAAATTCATATTGAATTTGCTGTATACAATACATTTTCTGTGTACCAATCTATTTCATTTTTTTTCCTATACAGAAACTACCTAAGTTTAGCATTTTTAACAATAAAGAACTCATGTAGGTCATCAGATGTTAGATCTCTTTCCTTCCCTTGCAATGCCTTTTATTTCTGAGCAACATGGCAGTAACATGAGACCATGACAGCCTTCATAAAATGTGTACTTTAGCAAACAAAAAAAGATTATGAAATTTCTGATCAATCCTCTGAGGGACTGTTTTTGCATTGATATTGTATTACAAATGATAGATTGCATTGTAACTTCACAAAGGCATGTCTGCTTCTTTCCAGATGATGGTGTCAAAAATAACTTTCAGTGGTAGCATTTTGAATTGTTAATTGTACTGTCGTTCTATGCTGAAATCCTTGACCTAAATATTTATGAGGGAATTGGTTCTACCGTAGACTACATTAGTGCCCTGCAATATGGCCATGTAAGCAAGAGTAACCTTGGTTATTCACGTGCTCCCAGAGACAGGGGCAGTGCTTGGGAGTGGGAAGTCTGAGCCCCTGGATCCTGGGGGTTTCTCTCTTGCTCATTTTCCATATCTCATTCTCTCTGCAGATCAAACATTCCCTAAAGTGTGGTAGAAGGCAGGAAGAATGACACTTGCTAATTTGAATTTCAGAAAGCCCCTAAACCACATTCTGATCTCCAGGTAAGTGTCTGTGAGCCGCTTGGCTTTGACACTTGTTAAAACTTAATCACATATCTTTTTGGTGCCAAGCTACTGTACGCAGACCAAAGAGAGGAGTACACGTGTGCATGTGCTTGTGTTTGTGGGGGAGGGAATACTTTATTTGTTTGTACAGATGATGTGAAGTGAAAACAGCATCACTCTGGAAAATATGAGATCAGCTTATGAAAAAGGAGGAAAGATTTAGCGACAACTGAAAACCTTAAACTACAGGTGTCCTGATGCAGTTGCTCTATGCTAGATTTCAAGAAGGAAACATCTGGGAACATGCAATTTACTAATTTAGATCAGGCTTTATTTTCATGTATTCATTCTCTTCCTCTCCCCCCAAACTTCTTTTTAAAAATACCCTCAGGCATGTCATGGGCTGTATCAAAGTCCTTTCTTAAGCTGTAACTGTCAAATGTAAAGGAGAAGGAAAACAAATAGCATATTCTAAATGTCAACGGTAACTAAACAGGTTCTCTCTGTGAAGATCTGGATATCTCCAAAGAAGTTTGGAACATGTTGTCTATACTGTGAAACTCAGTATTAACCATGTAAAGGGTGTATGTATATACTGCCCAGTGACTCAAATGAAGTCTTTTGCTTTAGATGCCTCACCATAATTGTTAGACCGAAGACTGGAAAATATTTCCTGTGCTTTCACTTACATTTGAAAACAAATTCATTTCAGTCAGGACTGGTGTGCTTCTTTCGGAAGTATTTGAGCCATTGAGTTTTGCCAGCCTGAACGCTTATGGGAGGTTTGTGTGCATAGTCTTGCTCAAATATTGCATACGCCAAAAGTGCTATGCTGAGATAACCACCTATGTTGGTGTTGATGCAAGATTGACTCACTGTCTACTTTAGATATCAGACTGAGATACAATCTGGTGCACCAAAATTTAGGAGCCTGTGTTCCTCATAGAGTCAATGGAAAGGGGTGGGCACCTCCGAAGGGAGACTTGTGCAAACTGTCTAGGGGGATGGTAAGAATATGCACCGTTCTGTTTGCTTGCAGCCTAGATATATCTGAAAAACAATATTTCTATCAGTTTCATGGTATGTTTAGTAATAGCAAAGTCAGCTGGCATATTTTATGCTCATGTAAATACGGCTTAATGCATGAAATGGAAAGAATTCCCAGGCTCCCCGGCAGGGGTACTTCATGGGACGTGGGGCACAGTTGCAGTTAGCACTGCGCATGTGATTGGTGAAGGGGGAAAACAGACCATTAAATGCTGTGCAATGCAGGTACTGGAGGTGCTGCGTGACATTGCTGAACAGAACAGAGGCGTGTGATCCCTTAAACATACTTTCCATCAAATGATTAAATGCAGCAGTCCTGCTGCATCCCATGTACTTTCTGGAACAGGATGATATACGAACACTTAACAGTCTTGAACTATGTAAAATATTGTTAGCAGGTACATCCTTGTGTGGGATGTTCAAAAGTAAACCGAGAACTGTGCAAAAGAGGATAGTTCTCCATATTCTTGGTGGACAGTACAGCAAAATGTGCTTAAGCTGTAGCAGAGAAGACGCCAGTGAGATGCAAGAAAAGCCTTTCTAAGGAGCACTGAAAGAGGCTGTGTGGAGGCTGTGAAATGGTCATCCTCGAGAATCTCTAACTTGGCAAAAGACGTCTGTTGTGTCTGCCATGCGGGGCTGAGCCGCCGTTGAGCCTGCAGTGAGCACTGGCAGGGAGATGGTGGTATCAACAGCTGAGGTGGGAGCTGCAGTGAACACTTAAGCCATAGTCAGGAGATGGTTTGCTAAGGAGTGCAGTTTTGACTGGGTTTTTTTAAGGCTGGCACCAAGACTCCTCAGTTTCTCTATTGTTGGTCTCAGCCTTCCCTGACATGCAGCGTTGCTTTAGTAGCAGGGAGGAGCAAGGCAGTTTTTGTCAGCAGAGCGATCCAGGAGTTGCGCTCGCTGCCAATTATTCAGACAGCCATCAGGAAGGGCTTGTTTACCAGAACAGTTTTCTTCAGCGATTTCCACCTTGGAATGGAGCGTGATCCTTTTCACATGTGTTGTGAGCCCTATTTATAGCTGAGCAATGAGAAATGCGCTTACAGCAGAACCAATGCAGTATGCAATGTATGATTTCTCCCCAAACTCAGACATAACAAACACAATCAGTCACATACATTTTATCTATAAACACAATTAATCACAGTGATTAATTCTCATTATCTCTTAGCCTGTTAATAAAGTGAAGAAATATTGCTTAACAGGTATAGTAATGGGTTGAGGAAGGACATCTCTGAATCAGTGTTTTACCTACTGTGGACACATCACTTTGCCTCTTTGTGCTTGGTGAAGTCCCCAGAGATTACTCGATCTTCATGAAAGTACTGAATAAAGATAGATTCAGGTCAGGATGTTCTGGGGATAAGAATGTCATCTGTACTGTACTATATTAGTGTCTTTTCATAATGTTTCCTAATGTGCTTTTTTAATATTTTTGAGAAGGTAATTTGTTACTATTTTTGAATTTATCGATGCATACGTAGCATTTTCTGGCATTCCTAAAAAGGCACAGTCTTGTTCTCTGTTCAAAAACTGGGCCTTAAGGAACTTATGGTGTAAATGTTTCTTGTCACTAGAGAAAGTCTGTGCTTGTGAAATGCAAGCTGGCAATGGATGGTGTGGAGCTACTTGAATGGAGCTTGGAAAAGATGTAATACCTCCCTTCGATCATCTGGATATGTGTCCTGTGTTCAAATGAAGGAGAATGCAGGCTGGTTCCTTAGCTCCATGGATCACCAATCACATCATGTTGTGATCCATGGATCAAAGCTGGAAGCCAGGTTAGACCTTCTCCTTCCTCCTTCCCACCTATCTGGGGTTTCTTTCTCCCCTCTGGTACACCGTGCCTGTATTCCCAGCAGGGCAGCAATGATCATTTTGACAAGGCACTATGCAAGGGCATCAGGAGAGGGAGGCCCAGCACTTTGCTTGCAGCACACCCTGCAAGTGCTGGCTGCAGCTTTGCCCTAGAGGATCTTATTCTTGCTGACAAGCCCTTATTTATACAGGATGTTGTAATGCCGGTTTACAAATGGGGTGATTGTGATAGTTGGCATGATAGCTGGACCTCAAAGCCCAATGCCTTGCAGCACTGTTGAAGATGTTATCAGGGCTAACTGCCCTGACTGTCCACCCTCCCACATCTTGCAGCACCCTCTGAGGGTCACTGAAAACCCCCTGTGAGGGGAGGGTACATCCCTGACTGCATCTCCGAGGCATGCCCTGTAGCTGCAAGGGCTGTGTCACTGCCGTTCCAGGGACCCTCGTGCTGTACCCAGGCCTGCGCTCACCATCAGGCCTGCAGACACTCAGTAGCTGGGCCAGCAGTGGTGGCATCTCCACAGTTTGTCTTGTAAGGGGCCTCTGCACCTACGAGCATCTCTGTGCCACCTTATCCTTCCTCCATGCGAAGGCACAGCCTCTATTTGCAAGTTCAGACAATGTCAGCACTTGGGAAACGGTGGGGAGGGGTGACAACTGTTGGGCCTGCATCTGGCCATGACCCTGGTTTCTTTTCCTCCTTCCGTGCCGTTTGCTATGAGACCCTGTGTCTTATGTAGGGCTGCATAGTAGGCTCATAACAGCTGCGTAGTGTGGAAAAATAAGAGACTGAGTGATAGATGACTTATTGCGTGCCACAAAACCTGTGGCCCAGGTTTTCCTTTGTGCATACCCATAGGAGGTACAGCTAGGTATGCTGAGAGTGACCCACACACCTTTGGTGTGGAGGCACACAGGATATTCTGGACACTCTCAGGAGCCTTCTGTCTAAGCAGTGTAGACACAGGCACCCCCTAAAAAAATCACAGTTCCATTTTTATCTCAGGGGCAGAAGACAAAATTCAAACTGAATCCAACTCTGGATATCCTTAAGTTGCTTCCAGACAGCAGACTAAACTTCCCGAGCTGAACAGGGCACATGAAATCTGAAGCCAAATCTGAGTTTTCCAGACTGAGCCAGGATCTAGTTAGAAAAAAAGAGAACATCTTATTTATAATAGGAAATGGGTACTTGACTAATGGGGTGTGGTATGTATTTGTGAAGGCTTCAGACTGAATCCCAGTGAGGCTGGTGGTGTGCAGGCTGGGTTTCAGCAGAAAGGCTCCAGGTATGCATTTCCGAGGCCAGCGGACATACGCTTCTTAAATCCATCTGCTCACCTGAGCAAAACCTGCGCTCACAGCTTGAAGGTCTGTTATATACACCTTGTGTATAGTAGGATCTATGTAGGGTTTGAGTGGAATGTTATTCTTGAATGGATAAAATAGAGACAAATTACAGGAAAAAAATGTTGAAAGGAAAGGAAATGGCATTAAGGAGGACGAGGAAGGCAAGCAGCACAGGGGCAGTCTGACGATGCAACAGACCCAGAGGCAGCTCTAAAGCTCCAACACAATTATTCCTGGACCCTGTCATCTTAGCTGCTTTGGCATGGGGTCCAGTAACTGGGAACAGGGAATAATGATCAGAGCAGCAGTAGGTTGTGGTTTTGTACAGCTTACCACAAGCTTTCTCTTTCCTGTCAGAAAGTATGTGTATTTGTTTTTAAAAATAACTTTAAAACCTCTCTCAAATATCATTTTTGATGACACTGATTTTGGAGAAATTCTGTCAATGAAGTAAAGAAACTTTTTAAAATACTATTTTCTCATAGTGCCACATTTTATGAGGCGAAAATGAGGCCCTAGTAGATCACTTAGAAAAGATTTATATACCTAGATTTGTTCTAACTACAAGAATCCATACTGACAAGTGTGATCTTATGAAAGCTTTTTCTAGTATACATCTACCAACGTGAGCACAGTTGTGTGAATAACTTGTGAGTTTTATGAGTGCACAGCACCAGGGACAGGTGAAATCTTAGCTGCTTTTAACAGCAGTTATACTTTGCTATTCCCCATTATTTTCAAGAATAGAAAAAATGTTTTATGAAAGAGAAGGAGTTTCGGAGGTAGTTCTGAGTAGTGAGAGTAAGCCTGGCACATTGCCTTCTGACCGTTCTTGAACTTGGTCCTCCCCAGCTTTGTGTGCAGAATTTCTATTGGCCTTGGTGGTACTTCTCCACCAGATGGAGAGGTCTGTTTAACGGTGCACATGTGCTATTAAGGCACTGTACAGAGCTGGAGATGAAGGACATCACAGGCTTAATTAAACACCCCTATGTTATTCCTCTGACAAACATTAAGGTAAGAAGTGACAAAGACTTGGAGGCTACAACAAAATAGAGAGTGTTTGGATCTCATTATTGCAGTGAGGACGGGGACCACCTTGCCTCTTAATGGCCCAAGATATAAGTTTCATTATTTCAGCTCTCTGAGTACCATCTAGACTGCTTAAAGGATTTGCCTCCCGATGGTATGCTGGTACATATATTAAGGCTATAGTTTTGTCCATAATCATGCTGGTGTGATGTAAATATCATCAACAGTATTACACAAATAATGACCTATTGAAAAATTCAGAGTGGGAAAGAAAATGATAAGAATTGATATTTATGAAATAATGGACATGGCAGAGCTAAGAGCTGCAGGATACAGGAATTGATTTTATTTTATTTTATTTATTCTTTAATGTGAAGAAACAGAAAACTGTTGAGCATGAGGTAACCTTAGAAGCCAATGCAATATGAACTACTCACAAAGGCATTCACATTTTGTGGGTGTAATTAATAATTAAACTCTGGTCTTTTTTTTTGGAACAACAAAATATTTGGACAGAAAGTAGAAGTCTACTGTGAAAAATCTGTAAAAAGCATATATACCTTCACTTTCCATTCCTCTGCTGTAGTCACTAGTATGCTGTCTAGTTAAAGGGATTTTGAATCCTTGTTTATGGCAATCATTTTACTTTCAGTTTTCATATTTGACTTACATTACAATGCCCTTAATAGAGATATATGTTTAGCCCCCCAGTCTATGCAATAGAGCAAGGGTAGAAAGTTGCATACTTTCTGTGCAATATTTATGAGATCCACTAATTCAAGAGTGTGCTCCAAAGCAGGATTGATACAGAAATCCAGTCCTCACTGTTGTTTGGCTCACTCCTCCTTAAAATTTCTAACAAGCAGGAAAAATCTCCATCGGTCTATTACTCATTGCGTAGTTGGCCTTTCACACTGAAATATTTCTCTCACCTCTAACCTAATTCTCCCTTATTGCAATCTTTTATCTTTTCCAGAGGTTATGGAAAACAATCCACTATCTCCTTTCATAAAGAATCTTTCTGAAAATTTGAAAACTGTTATCAAATCTCCTCCTAGTCTTCCCCCTCCTGGATTAAGCAAGCCCAGTTCTTGCAAAGTATAATGCTAGATCACTTTTTTTTTTTTTTGGAAGTTCACTCTTATTTCTGTTTTGGGGACTTTCTCCAGCTGGTCGATGTATTCCTTGACGTGTGATAACCTGCTGTGCTCACAGGGATCCAGGTAAAGGATTACCAACTCTGAGTAGAGTGAAAGGAATGTTTTGTGTGTTTAACATAAAATGTACTCATTTTCTCTAACCCAGTATGATTGCTTCTTATGCAAAGGCATGTTTTTATTGCTTGCTTGTGATCTATTCTAATTGTTAGATTCTTTTCTACACTGTGCTTGTCTTGCCAGTCATTCTACAGCTTATATTTGTGCAGATAATTTTACTTGTGCACATGCATGTGAATTCAATTGTTTAGCTGAATTCAGATTTCTGCTGTTCAGCAAGATCATGTAAAATGTACATTCTGTACTCTGAAGGCTTTGAAGTCCTTTTAGCATAGCGTCATTTTCAAATGCAAAAAGCATCTTAATCCATCTACCAGTTCATTAATGAATATGTCATACAGACAGATTCTTGCGAAACCTGACCTGATGCATCTTGCTCATTTGAAAATGAACCATTGATAAGTATTCTTTGAAGGGGATTTTCCAAGTAACTAACTACCTTAAATCCGCTTGTCTATGGGAATGTCCTGTGAGATGTCAGGACAAAAGTCCAGATGCATGACAGTATTTGTTCTCCTCCATCCTTAAAGCTTGTTCTCTGCCATAGAGAGAAAGAATTTTTTCCTGACATGATTTATTTATTAAAGATTCATCTTGGCCCTTACTTACATCCTGGTTATATTCCAGATTCTTACAAATAGACCTTTTCATTATTTGTTCTGATACTTTTCTGGTGGTTGAAGTTAGACTCTCTTCTCCTTTTTGATGTTTTAAAAGTAAGTGTTTGCCCTTTCTAGTCTTCTGAAATCTGTATTGCTCAAGTTGCTAAAGATAATTGCTGATTTCTGTGTTCTCAGTGCTGAATTACATCCAGCCTTGCCAACTTGAAAACTACTATATTTTCTATGTAGATTCTACCATTATTCTTTCCTTTTTCCAGCCTGATTTTCACCTTTCTATTTATTATTTTAATGGGATTGGCTATGACATTAAAATTGATCTTTTAAGCAAAGGCTGAAGCAAAAAGGTCATTGAACACTTTCAAGATACAGTGATAATGCGGTAACTGTGATAGCCTGAGCATAAGCAAGGAAAGATTGTGGGGAACAGGCAATCTGTCTTACTCATCCAATGGACGTAGCTGGAAAATAGACAAACATCTGCCTAAGGAGCTGGGTTTGTGTTCCTGAAGACTTACCTATTTTTTTTTTTCCTACTAAATTAGTCAGTCTAATAAAAGATATCACTTTGCTCCCCAAATCCTGTCTCAGAGTCAATACATTAGCCCACTTGCTAGTAACTAATGACATTTTGTTGCTAACCATTACCTTCTTCATTTTTCTCTTTTTAATAACGCACTTAAAAGTCTTTTCTCATGATGCTTTATTTGCCTTTCAAATTCTGTCACAAGCATGTTCCTGAGCCCATAGAAATTTTTCTCCTGTGGGTTTGTGCTATCCTTTTATACTGGCCTTCAGTAACTTGTGCTACTTCACACAGTTAATTTGATTATGCAATTTTTATGTGTCTTTCCTGGGTATTGGATCATTGAGGAATGCATGACCAGGCCAGACCAGTGCCCTAGAACACTTTGTACCTGTCCTTTAGATGGGGGTTTGCTGGAATGATACAGATGTTAGTGGCTATGCCTAGTGCAGGATGAGCTCCTCAACTGAACCTAAGGGTGAAGACTTCAAGAAGTGCTTGCAGTTAAAAAAATAGCTTGAAGTAAATGAGACATGAGGACTGATATTCTGGAAGGGGAAATAATAAGGATGCCGATGGTTTATCTTTTAATGTATTTACCTTTGGTTCCCTGTAAAGTAATATTAAAACAATAGAGAAAAATATTGCTAACTACCTAAAGTTGCCTATAGGCAACTTAATGATTCACTAGATCATTTTTTTCCTCTTCTATATTATGTGTGAAGAAGGACTAAAAAAATTTGCCTCAACATGTTAATGACATCAAATGTAGTACATATGTGGACTTTGAGGCATACATCCAGATGAACCTGATTGATTGTTTTTTTGTTTGTCTATAGAATTATGAATTTGGTGATCATGGAAAAAAAAGTGTGTTATAGCAATGGATCATCTGATAGCTATGTGTCATAAAATTCTCCTCTGTGTACAAATTAAAATACATTTGACTAAAAGCTCCATAAGTGCAGAGATACTGAGGGTATCATAACCAAGGGAAGAGAATAGCATGAACAAGTACGCTTCTGAGCAGCTGTCATGCTTCATTGCTCAAGTGGCAGTTTTTCAGCTGTGTGTAAGAGATACAGAGCTGTATTTCAGAGATGACATTTTATTACACACTAGCTTTCCCAAGGGTAACTGGACACTGAAGTACATTGGGCTAGTTTCAAACACCCCTTTCACTTTTACCAGGGCTAGGTGTGATGATAGTCTAAATACTCATGTATACTGCTGGAGCCTCAACAATCCAAAAAGTAGTTTGTAAAAAAGATGACCCTGCATATCTGTACATATGAAGGTGGAATTTTAAATGTATATGTGGACATGGACTCTTTATAAATTCTCTCAAAGGTAGCAAAATATTCCCCAAATAGAAATCAAAGCACAAAGTATGTGTCAACAGTTATAATTATTTATTAATCCTTGGAGACTTGCTACCAGTGATATCTGTTCATTGTGCTGGTTCTCTCCTGCTACCCCTCCAAGCCTGGCCGTCTCTCCTTACTCTTATAGGTGAATGGAGAAAAAGCAAGAGGGTCGTATTTCCATTGGTTTGTGTATCTGTCTCTGCTCTTCTTTTCCTCTTTCTCTTTCTAAATTTAACCTCAAATTCTCTTCTTGTGCTCAGTCAGTGATGATTTCTTGGTGCAGCAGTGGGGATTGAGATTGCACATGATGCATATAAGGGATTATACAAAGTGTAACATTTAAAAGTTCATTGTAACATACTAAACATATTCCTTGAGCTGGGGCTCAGAGCAGAATCAGCTGTAACAGCTCAGAAAATGTTAACATGCTCACTGGGCTTTACAAAGTAATGCCTGCTGAGATTGGCTCTAAAGAAGTGTCATACTTTGCCCATAACTTAAATTTGTTCATCCTTGACATCACACTTGATAAATAAGGTATAAAATATATATTAGGAACAAGAGCACGTTTCAATCCACTGCAAACAGATCACTAGAGAGAATAAATCATAACCCAGCCAACGTTGTTTTTCTTGTCCTGCTTCCTCTCCAAGCTCAATTAAGACTCAACATGTTTTTTCTTCTCCCTAGTTCCCTTTTATCTGCTCTCCTTCTCGTGTTTCCACGTCCTTCCCCCCATCCTTTTCTTTATCTGATGAGGCTAGTGCTGTAGGATAATGAGGTAATTCCTGGTAGTGTTGGAAGTCCCAGACACCTGGATGATATATTTTTTTTTTCTATCCCAGACTGGGTCAGATAAGACCTGATTACCCTTGGGTATTTCAGTGGTATATGTTCAGGTTAAGTTAGTCCTTCTGGGACCCAATAAAGTTTCTGTGCATTGCAAAATATGCAAATGTCCATCTTTAGATACAGCGATTTTGGTCTGGAAATACAGATCTAGATGAATGGTTAGGAAATAGCCTAGATGTGTAATGAACAGAAGTGTTTTAGGTTTGTCTTCCAGCCCATCCAACACTTTACAGATGTCTAACCCCTGGCTGTCTTTCCTGGCATGGATCCAGTTCTGATTTGGCACTGACTCACTCTCCATATGCAGTGAATACTCCCAATCTAGTGAATTTTTAAATATAACTGTTTTGCATACACTGTGTAAATAAAATATTAACCCCCCCCAGCCCCCAAACTCAACCCTCCTCCAACAAAATTCTGTAAAAAATACCATTCCCAAGACTAATTGTTTCAGCAGAGTCTAATCTAAATTAGGTCTCAAACAAAGTAGTTTCCATATTTTTTTAAATTTTATGTAACCATTAGAATTGCATTATTATTTCTTAAAACATTGGATTAATTTAGATTCAATAAAGCAATTATAACCAGCAAAGGGATTAACAATTTAAGAGACCTCCAAAAAGGCTAATTACAGGGCCAGTAATTTAGCTGACTGTGTGATGATTCAACTCAGATTCCCATTTCTTAAGCTTTTGCGGACTCACTCTTCTCCCTGGTGCTTTAATAGCAAGCTTGCATTCAACTGCTTGCTTCTCTGTGACTGAGGCCTATGCTGCTTTGGGCCAAAATTGATTGCTGAAGTTACATGACTGAAATGCCTCAGGTAAAAAAAAAAAAAAAAAAAAAAATCACTAAAAAGAAAAACATTCAGTAGACAGCTATGTAAAGCATGCTTCCTGACAGTTATTAATGCTCCCAGGATGGAAGAGGTTCTGCAAATAAGGTCAATAGAATTAACACTCAATTACCCCTTAAATATCAAAGAGGGTGCCAGGCATAGTTCTGACATTTGGGGATGTTCATAATTGTAAGCCACCTGCTACATGAGCATATGTGGCTAGATGCTTTTTCTTCCTTAGAGTAACTGCTCATCAGCTAAAATTATGAGCTCACTCAGTCCTGTTTCATACTATTTAAGAGCATGGACGGCCATATACTGTGTAAAGTCCCTTCTCCTTTTTGGTTGAGATCTCCCTGCTGACATAAACTCACTGTTCCACTGGAATTGGTGCAGTCCTAAGGATTTACACCAGCTGAGATCACACTTGTTTATGCAATCAATAAACATGGCGACAATGTAAATCCATTCATTTGTGGTGATTAAATAGGTAGTTTAAATTCATTCAATGCATATCAAGGTAGATACTGCCACTCTCGTTTCTGTAAAACACTGTGGTTTATATTCTGACACAAAGCCTGTTGAAATCAAGGAGGTTTTCACTTAACCTCAGGGGGCTTTGGCTCAGAACCACAGTCCAACCGTTGTGAAATACACAATTTATTTCTAGCCTTTTGTAAAATCCATTCCAGAGGTATTTTCTCTTATTTAGCCCTAAATATGTTTGGTATCCCATATTTGCTCTTTGAAGATTAAAAAATCAAACAAGAGAAAGCAGGATTGCAAAGTGTCTCTGAAGGAGATGTCACACAGTTAGTCATTCATCCATTTACTAGCTCAGCAGTACAAAAACTGACTCATATGTTTCCCTTTCTCAATTTTCATTGTCCTGTCCCCACCCTCAGACCCTGCTATCAGCCCCAGCAAGTAACTGGTATTAAAGACCTCCTCTTGCCATACAAAAGGGGAGGAAAAAATTAGCTTTTTTTTTTTTTTATGATTGTCCCAGTTTAGTCCCTAAGTCTCAATGGGGTTGTGCAATCTGAAATTTGACCTTTTCAAATTGGGTTTGAAGAATGAAATCACAGCAGAAAACCCTTTCTTCACATTTTTGTTCATATGCTTTGTGGCTTGCAATCCGACAGTATCCGAGAGTTCAATTAGGCGGTGTGTAATTGACAGGTTCCTCAGTTAAATAGCTGGGATGGGATCATATACTTAAAATAGCTTTAAAAGAAAACCTGTAGACAGACAATCAGTCAGACAATCTTTTCAGGCGCTTGGAAAGCCCCTATTTTCCTAAGCACTTGCCCTGTAAATGATCTGGAAGTCTTGCACGTAAAGTAGTTTAATATAAAAGATCGCTTGGAGGCAGTTAACATGCAAACATTCCCCTTGATTTAATATCTAGGAGGCATTTTTTGAAGTTTTTTTTTTTAGAAGTATTGTTGTTGCTCATTATGAGTGTGACATCACTTCCCCTGACCTAGTGATATGTGTACTCTCTGTGCTCTGATTTTTACCTTCTTTTTAAGATCAAAGCCTCATTTCTTCTGAATTCAAGCCCACCTTTCCTTTTGCTCTGTTCATTTCCAATATCTAGAGGAAAAATTTACCAACAAAGCAAAGGAAAAAGAAAGGCAGAAAAAAATTTCCTGTGTTTCCCTGTTGCTAGATTCTGCAATTTGACAGGCTGGATAAAACTCTCCTATTTTCTTACTGCTATACTGTGGCAGAGCTCTCAGTTCTGAAGCCCATGTATGCCAGGAAAAACACGAAAGAATGTCTTGCTTTTGTGTTCTTGAAAGAGTGTCACCGCATAGTGTACAATTGTCCATTTTTATTCCCAGATTTACAAAAATTAGGCTTTTAAGTTGTGAATTTCAGGAGTGAAGAATAACTTTTGAGTACTCCAACATTTCAGCTGAAGACGCCTTATAGGGTCCTTGTTATCACAAAGAGCCTGATAGATCAGGGGCTGTAAAAATGGAGCAACTGGTTTTACTTTAGCTTTTTTCCCCCCTTTTAACAAAGCTGGAAGGTATGAGCACTCTTTTCCCTTTGTATAGCAGCTCACTATTGACCAGCATGCGGAAAACCACAGTTTAGTTCCTGAGTCCCGTGGATTTAAATTCATGTTTCTTACCTTTGAAGAAAGTGCCCTGTTACTGCTCTAGTCTGAAGACAAGACACTGTCTATCCATTCTTTTAAAGCTGTTCTACTTACAAAAAAGCCTTCAGGACCTACTGAGTCAGAGGAGGGTTGGATGCTTCCCCCACCAGTCAAGGCATCACTTGGGAGGAGACCCACCTGTAAGTTCACCTTTATAAGTGCTCCTCTGGAGCCAAGAAGGATGGCTTTGGATCACCATGAGCAAAACGGGGCAAATTGGACCAGAGCTTTCACAGATCCATTGAGTGTTCTGCATACAATGTGATATATTTTACTTTATGCCATGGAGTGCTCTTCATGAGAAGATTTTTGTGTTTTTTAATCCTGATCTGGAGCTTGTAAAACCCCAGAGAAGGGTGTGATTTAGTGGTGTCATGTCCTTGCTCTGAGCATTTCCTATCAGCTAGCTCTGAGCAGATCCTCCTCAACATGCTGTTTTTGTGATGATTTCACACTGTCAGGGAGGAAGCAGAGACCAGAAAATCAGAACACAGCCCTATGTTTTTTGTAAATCAGTGGTGAACTCACATGTTAAAAACTGACAATGGTTTTGATATCCCCTCTGAAAAAGCATATACAACAGCAAGAATACTAAACAGAAGAGCAAGAGGTATGGCAATAGATATGAATCAGATCTCCATGTGAACATATACTAAATAGATTAAGACCTTTTATTTCAGAGAAGAGACATTCAATTAGAGGCAGTAGGGATATGAGAGAGGACTAGAAAGTCATGAACAGAGAAGATGATGGGGAATCAACCATTCCACCATTTTTTACAATACAAGAACAAGTGAAAGTACTGAAACTATCAGGTAGCAAGAAGCTGGCAAAGAATACATGGAACTTTTTAGCACAAAGTGTTATGGAGACCAAAAATATAAGTGGATTTTATATTTTTTTTATATATATATGCACACACACACACATATATAGGTAGCTATTAGATATGATTGTCCTGGTTCAGTCTTCAGTAGAGGAAGTTTCTCAACCTCTAGTTGCCAAATGCTGAAAGGACATATCAAAGGATTATTCTTGTACTTGCTCTGTTTCTCATACTCTTTCCCTAAGCAGCTCATCTGCTCTTTGCAACCCTCCATTCTCCCCAATGTGCTGTGAAGAAAACCGAGTCATGTAACTGCAGGTTCCAGGTGCGGCACGGTGGGACACCATAAGAAGCTAGCACAGACTACACCTACCAATATTGTGAAGACTTATCTTTAGAAAAGACACAGGAAATCCACAAATCCAGCAGGCATTAAGGAGAACTGAGCCTGCAGGGATTGGAGCTGAGCTGAAGAGACATTCAAGCAGTTAAGTTGTAATAGCTGAAGAGAAACTCTGCTTTTAGCAAAAGAACCATAGGAAGCTTTTTTTAGGGCAAAAGACTGGGTTTGTAGCCCTCTCTGGTAACATATAATATACAAGCCAGGGAGGATGCTTAATATTACTATTCTCTCTTTTTTTTCCAATATATTAATAATTTACTTTAATATTTTATCTTGATAGTATAAATAGGAGTCATTCTTTTTTCTCAGTCTTACCCAGTAATCAGGGTGGTTTTTGAGTGAGCTGGTAGCTGCAGGCAGTTATGTTCCTCGGGAGAAGTGAGCAGATGACCCGAGCAGTGGGAGTTACTCCTGAGCTGCCAGCTCTCAGGCACGTGCTGTGGAGTCCCAAGGGCTGGTGTGAAAACTTTGCTTTGTGTTGTCAGAGAGGATTTGGGGATAAATGACATCCAGTGCAAAGTTTGGACAGCACAGGCTCCTTTGGCACTTCGACAGTTTATTACTCTCAAGTATTCCTACACCTTAAAGGATTTTGGACACTGAGCTCCTCTTAGAGACACAGAGGTACTCTCCTGCTTGCAAGTTGACCATATTCTCTAAACAACTGATAGATTAATGAAGTAACATTTGTCTCTAATAAGTGTTTGGCTAAAGAGCTGGTTAGGTGTAAGTCTAACTTTCCTAATCAACACTTGATGCTTGAGACTTTTTCTGAAATTAAAATTTTTGAAACTGATACTTTTGAGACAAGAAGAGCAGGATAGGGTGAGGATATATGATATCTCTTTGTATTTCTCACTTCGCAGTTTAATATGATATTGTGATATTAGCAGCTTCAGGCCTATGACAACTTTCTGTGTGGTACAGAATGAATTAGGAAGATCACAGTATGACATTACAAGGAGATCTACAGAGAGTTGTAAACTATATCAGGCAAAACTTCCAAGAAACTCAATACAAATATTCCCTTACTCTTCCTTATTCAATAATCCCACTTATGAGATACATAGTACTAATTTCCAACAGTCTTGCAAGAAACTATGCATGTGGCTTCTTCTGTAACCTGAGGACTAGCATAATCTTAGTGGGAAATTACTCCATTTTCTGTAGAGAATTCCTTACATGAGGTTATAGAGCCCTTAGTGAGCGGGAAATTCCCAGCTGTCCAACACAATGACTTGCAGTTTCAGGAAGGGTAAAGAAAAAGAGCTGGGTGGGCAATTTTTAGTTGGCTGTAGTTGGATTTTTTGCTTGTTCTGATTAGAAGAGAAGATAATACTATTGAAGAAAAACATGAAGCATATAAAGATTATGAGTAGTTTGTTTTCTATAACTGGCAGGGTTTAAACTATGTCCAAAAATATTTTTCTCATTCTCTTAATGTGTCCCTAGTGCATTCTTCACTTCCTGAAGGCATTTTTCATCACGTGGTATTATTTCTTCCAGAGGACTGTGCCCTAAACCATTTAGGCAATTAATATAGCCCTGCCATGATCAAGAGGAGGAACTAAACTCCCACTTTTTTAAGTCTTCTAGAAGTAAACATTTGCCATGTATTTTCCACTTTTAATCCACTTATGTCTGGCTTGCTTTGGGGAAATCAAGTCAATGTAATGCCTCCAAACAACCCCCCAGTCCCCCAAAAACTCAGTCCCTGAAAAGTAAGAATTTATTCATCTCAGCCTAAAACAAACATTTAAAACTTGTTCAATGAATGCCTGTTTCCTTCTAGCTAATTATTAAGAAAACCTTTTGGTATCCATCTCCCACCGCTGCACTGCAGACATCTAACAGTGCAAGCATTGCATCCAGAGTTCATAGACAATGTGAAGCCACAGGTGGGAATCATGATGAAAGGAAGAGATTATCTTCTTCCGTACCAGAGACTCTGATACAGCCACTTGATTTGTTTGTTCCAGTTTGTTGTGCACATCCTAGCCTACTAGCAAAAAGGAAAGCTACTTTATGTTACCCTGCCTGCAGCTGGAGCATTTGGGAAGAAAATAAAAATTATACTGTCCCCTAACAGAAAGGGGTGAAATACACGTAATAAGCAAGCAGGGACTTGGGGCAGTAATGTAGAGGTCTGATCTGCAACAAGGAGCAGTTCTAAAACCAGCGTTTAGAGGTGATGAAGAGAAGAATAATTGTCTGGGGACCAAGTGATGTAGAGTCAATGCAATGCAGGAAGTCACTGAAACTTGCTGGCTTGCAAATCAGGACTGTCTAAAAAAAACCCTAAATAAATTAAAACATTCTACAAAAGCATCCCCTTCATAGTCTCCCTGTGAAGGAGTGAAATAGTTTTCAAAGCCTCCTCTTTACCTATCTCACCTAGCAAACCTGAATAGTCTCCATTTAAAGAATACTGTTATATTTTGTTGTTGTGGGGGTAAATCAAGCTTAGAGTTAGAGGCTGGAGTCCTGTTGGTATCTTCTGGCAAGTTCCTTTGCAAGGCAAAGGGGGAAGAGACCCATAACACATGACAACACCTATGATAATAGTCTATTTGTCAGCATCAGTGTAAAGACTGCCTACGACACTTTTCCACTGAAAGTTTTTCTCCATCATCATTTACCACATTTTCACATTTCTCATGTCCCTACTATAAGGCAAAGTTCTAGTTATTCATTGCTCTTGTATGTGTTGAAGGTTAAATACATTTCAGCTGTATATTCTGCAGATAAGGCGTGAAGTTTTGTGACGTCATATTATGGGCAGGCACTAGATACAATAAGTGTTGAAATTTCTTGCTGTGTTTGAAAGCTTGAATGAATTCTGTAAAATATAAGGTCATTTCTGAACTCCCTAGAAAACTGAGCAACGCTACAGCAAAAGTCAGTTGTAGACTAGGTGATCTGAAATGGCAGAGACCTCTGGATGAAACGGATGCTCAGAGCTGGCAGTGAGGAAGGAAGAAGAAAAGCTCTCACGGGGCAGGCCAGAGGACTGGTTCACTGAGAGAGGAGTGAGATCACTGGATGACTTGGTGAAAATCTCACTTTTGTTCAGATACATGTTTATACCTATCTTCAGTTGTCTTCCTTCAATAAGCGAGTGGCGTTTAAAACTCAGGAGCATAATCAGTCCCTGAGAAATATTACTGCTGAAACTCAGTTCACAATCTATGTGTCTGTCTTTTGCTCATGCTTGCCTCATTAGAGCCACTTGAGTCCCCACCAGCCTGAATGAAACAGGAATAGGAGAATAGGATATTTTATGGGGAAAACTATTGCACAGTAGACCATACCGCTACACTTTCATACTTTCACACAAGTCTATCCCCTGCTCTCATGATTTTACAAAGGTTTCCCCAGGTTCCTCTCACAAATGATGTGAAGCAAAGTTTTGAGAGAAGAAAAGACCATTTAACTGAAGACTTTCCTTGCGGTGAGGGTTGGCCAGTGTTTTAGTGGAGGCAATTTAATCTCTCCTTGACTGGTTATGGACTGACTGATTAAGGCCCCCCTTTGTGCTCTCCTGTTGCTGCTGACCTCATCAGTGAGGGACTGCTGCTGCTTCAGCGTGGCGGCGTGGAGCTCCTGTCTGGATTTAGCGACATTCAACACAAATGAAGAGCTGGTGTGCAGGACTGCTGTGGAAAGAAGTGACTTTGTCTTAATTCTTTTTTTGAGAGAGGTAGCACTGCCGGGCCCCTTCCATTGTACACGCTAGAGCACAGAGCAACTGTTCAGGCTATTGATCAAATGAAGAAATGCTGTCAGCCCCTTGAAGTCTGAAAAAGGGATACATATGGTAGGAGAATACAAGCCCAGCCATGCACATCTCTAGAAGTCAGAGGGAGGCTCTTCTAACTGCACAGACCTTTTGAATTAATTTAACTTTTAGACATCAAAAGGTAGACACAATATATAAACAGCCAAAATATATGAAAAAAGTAAATGAATTATAAGAATGCATCACGTTACAGTGTTTCAATCACATTCCTGCTACATAGGGAGCCAGTCAGAAAATTTCCCATGTTTCACAACCCATTATATGCATTTTGCATTTCAAACTATTCTATGAAACAACTGATATCCTGAAAAACATTCCAAAAATGAGATAAGGAAGTGAGCTTATGTGGTGGGCTTTGTAGCTTGGCGGTGAGAAGAGGTTTGTGTGGGATTGCCCTGCCTCAGGTCAAATTTTTAGGAGTGGTGGAAACGGTTCCTGGAGCTAGCCGGGTGTGATTTTTCTACACCTTGTATGTGATTTTTTCTTACCTATCTTTGCAGTATCAACCCCTCTCTCTTCCATCCTACAGTTTCCATGCACATATTCGCAGCAGGTTTTCGATCACTTCGCACAAGTCAGCTCCTTGTCCGTTGTATCTGCTGCTATTTGTTTTGCTCCACTGTAGCTTGCTGTCCTCTTGTTGGGCTCTTTTACTTCCCCTGTGTATCATTGCCCAGATCTCAACTGCTGGGATGTGCAGACACCCGGCTTGCTACCATTATACCTGTACTATGTGTGAGCTCATATCACACCTTTTCCTCAGCCATCCGGTGTGTTTTGGGGACTACTCTATTTTTAAAATTCTCTACAAACTTTTGCTGGGCCTTATATGTCACTACCACCCCATAATTCCTTCCTGTCAATTTAATATAAACATTTTTTAATGTGGCATGAGAATCTGTTGCCTTGTAGCTCCTGTTATCTAAAAAGAAAAGCATTTTCAGCTCCTTGTCACACCTGAAAACCTGTTTTCTTTTCTATCTATAACGTCTTTGCTATCATCCAATTAAATAACTGCACTATTCAAGTTGGTACATCATTTGGGGATATATTTTGCATAAAAAGCACAAATCAGAATTCATTTACAAAGTCCAATATGATATTCTCATCTTCAGGTTGGACTCTTTCTGAGACAGTAACATACACCAAAGTGGCTCATGTTATCTTGTTGCTATGGAAACAGTGATGCAGTACTGTTATGGGTGGAGATCTGTGACATTCGAAAGCACAGTATAAAACTGATATACTCCATAGCTTGCATTTTTATTCATCCTTAGTGCTATAAAATAGCATAGCATTATACTTGTGATAGTTATCTTGCTCATGTGTGTGGGTAAGTAATATCATGTGGAAGAGGAAATAATAAAAGAAGGGAAAGTTTTAGACTGAATAGGGAATAAGGGATCAGACCTTCTGCCACTGATTTATTGTATGTCTTTGGAAAATACTTTTGAGGAAATCAGTCTGTGTCTCAGTTGCCCATCTGTAAAATGCCCTCTTTTTCATTCTCTCTTTGTTTTCTTTGGGTAATAAAGCTTTTAATGCTCTCTGTGGTTTCAGAGTGCATGGCACAATTTTGGGAAGGGTTTCATTAGGCAATAGCAGTATAAAAAAAGACATAATATGCCTACTGTAATACAGCTATAAAAAGACTTTTGTGCTGTTAGAAGCAAAGCATATTCCATAAACAAAATTTTTTACATGGTAGTTGGCATTCATTCTCAGGGAGCTGGAATGGTCAACGGGATAAATATTTATGCTCTGTGGAAGTAACTAAGAAGAACAGAAGGCGATAATGCAATATGATTTGTAACCACAAAGAATAACACTGCATTCTGAAGAACTTGATGAAAGGTTTGTGTGCAGGAAAACTCATCCTTTTTTTTCTAATTATAAAAATTGATCTAATGGAAGAAGGTCATTTTCCTCTACACATCTTGCCATACTTGTATCTGTAGACCATCCTAACCTCACCACCACTACTCCTCTAATTACTTTTTAACATGGAAAAGAAGTTTCTATTTTTTTGTGTGCGTGTGTTGCAAGTACAGATTTTGTAGGCAGAATTTTGTTAATTGTTCTTTTTACTAAGTAAATCTGAAATGTGAGGGAAACCAAATGAAATATATCCCTTGCTCACTCAGCTAAAATTTGTTAAATGATATCCTGTAATCATGCAGTGACATGGTTCTGATATTATTATAAATTATTTTCAAATGGGAAATCTCAAATTGCTATGTTTTGCTTAATGGCTCGTATTATGGTCCTGAAAAAGGCCATGAACTCTGGGCAATTCTACTCTGCTGAAAGAAAGGAAATATATTGCCTGGGGAGACAGGAGAATGTCTTGATTTAGACAAAGCTGAGGAGCAGAGATTGTCTTTGTATGTGTTTATGTACAGTATGTGTTCAGCACTTGGCATGCTCGATGATGCTTTAATAGGAGACCTCACCATACACTCTTCATATTCTCCTCGTTATTGCTAGGAGATGAATTTCCAATAAAAGGCCAGGGGATGCATTTTTGCTCTTGAGCTCCCAAGCTCTGCGTGGGGACAATACAATCTGCTTGGCACTGATTCTGATTTCAGCTGCAGTAATTGCAATTGAAAGAAAATTAGACTAACTTCAGTGACTTCAGTAGATTCAGAGCAATATTGTCATGACTGAGCTCCTGTGGCAATGCCTACCCTGCAAGCAGCCAAGCTCTGGCTCAGTCTCAAAGCATCCATTCTGCAAGAACTGAGCTGGTGCGTTTGGTGGTGGATGGTTTCTTGCGCTTGATCCAACTCCACGAGTAAGAGCTTGGACCAACAACAGTACATTGCTGAGGGGTTGCTGACTCTCCCTTTCCAAAGGGCTGTGGAGCTTGAGCAGAGGAGGTCTCTCAGCGTAGCATTAAGAGACTGATTGTCATAACAGGCTTGGATTGAGCCTTAAGTGTCAGAGGAGACATATGCAGAATGTTTCTGCAGGGACTTAGGAAATGCCATATTTATACTTTTATAGTATTTTCCTCATCCTTTTTTTATAGCTTAAAGCCAAAGACATCTGTCCATCCTGTCACCTGAAGATGCTGTCTGTCTTATTTTACAGAACTGTCAACAGTGACAACATGCAAAAATGTTTTGAGATAGAGTAGAACATAATTAACTTCCCCACTTGAATAACAGCATAAACATCACAATTGTTCCTTCAGAACATGGTAAAAGTTATGATAGGCTTGGAAAGAGAGAGGATAAAAACAGGCTAAAGGAGTAATTTATATTTGAATCTAAGCATCTGTGAATACTAATAAAGATCAAGGCGGATGCCAGTCTTTGAGAATTGTTTCACCAAACCTGTGGAAAACAACAACCCGAGATCCATGCAGCTCTGGTGCAAAGTCTCCTCTTTAGATTTCAAGCACAAGTGTAGAGATGACTATTTGGCCCAGGCCAAAAATAAACCATCAGAGTTTTGGGACTTCACTAACTTCACTAGTAACTGCTCCAGAGGAAGACTGGCCTCTGACAGCACTGCTGTGCTCATTTGCCTATGCTGAGCACTCACCTCATTTTTCTTTCAGGTAATTGATGTAATGCCTTTCGAGCTTTTGCAAATCCATAGCACTTCATTACCAGACCAGGGCTTTAGTGATTAATTTGTTGCAGCAATGAGGTGCTGCCTGAAAAAGGGCTTCTGAGAAAAAAAGCAGCCCAAGCAAATGGCGGTTGGCTGTGGAAGTTTTCTTTTGTCTCTGTGGTATTCTGTGCATATAGCTGGTCTGGCAGGAAATTAAGAGAAATCCAGTGATAAACATGAAAGATATCAAGACTAAGAGACTTAAAAATAAATAAGGGACTGTTCTTTATAGCACCTAGAAAAATTTTGGACTTATGTTTTTATGGACATAATCAGATTCTTAGGACTTGAAATTTAGCACACTGAGCTGGGAGAGGTGATGTTCTTACCTAGTGGTACTTTTACTGTCTCTCCAAAGAGCATTGCTTTATGTCCTGATATTGTCTTTGAGATTCTCGTACACAAAATTATGTCAATTCTGAGGCACTTAATTTCGCAAGAACACTTTGCAAGACACTAGGATCAGTGATACTCAGATCAACTTACACTAGCTACAGCCCAGCAAGATATAGAGAAAATGAAAAGCTCAGGTAGTTCCTGGGCACTGACTTGTGCAAACTGCTTGTGTTAAGTTCCTCTATTGCAGTAGGAAGCAATGTGAAACAATAAGAGTTTTGACTACTAAAGAGACTTCCAGTATTTCTGTATTTATGTCAAAGTAGAGTCTGTTTCTTTAGGATACAGTAAATTTCAGGTGTTTCACAGTGTCAGTCTGGTAGCAGCAACAAATTAAAGCAAAGACGACCAATCTATCTAATAAGAGGGAGTTTATGCTATATTTCAATAGACTTGTAAAACAAATTGCACTGACCTTACACAAGAGCAGTCTTTGAAGGGCAGACTTTGTTCTTCTCCCTCCCTGTGCTAACCTCTTGAAGCAGTCATTAAATATTCATTCCACCAGTTATTCTGTCTCCAGTTTGGACTGTTTTGCCTTCTTGAGGGTGAGAATTTCCAGTGCTAGGAGTAAACTTTTTTTTGTTTTTGTGTATGGCACTTCCACTGAATAGTAATGAATGCAGAACACACTGAGTGGCAGGCTAAAATTTATTCTGGACCATAGGTTCCTGGGCTTTCAATTATTCTTTGCTATAATCATGTCCTGCAGTCTTTTTCATGCTGTGGCTTCATTTGTGTGCCATGTGCCATCAGTGTGGCAGAGAAGCTGTGACTGAAAAGACCCCCGTTACTACCAAGGAAGATGATAAGCAGAAAATAAATAGAAAAATGTGTTGCAGAGCTGATTTAAAATATAGATTTTCATGTATGGCTGCATGCCTTGGTTTCCCCTGGATCTGGAAAAGGAATTACCAACACAGGGTGAGAAAAATCTGGTGTAAACTAGAAGCAAATGGAAATAAAAAGAAAAAACTCTTATGAGGTTCTCAGTCAGCCTTTTAAACTCAATATGTCTGTATATATAAGTTAACACTTAAATGCTTTCTGGACCAAACCTTGATGATTTTTCCTTAATTACTGTTGATGGATTATCTAGCAAACTGGACCAAAGCTCTAGTCTGTACATCACCTTGCATATTTACTAATTATGACCTTTGTCAGATAGTCAGCACAATTTTTCTCCCTGTGATGATGGTAAATGGATTTGGAAAGTATTTTATGCTATCAAAGAAAAACATTCAGTATTCATTTTATCCCTCCTCAGGAAAAGTATCCTGAGAAATAGGGTCTACTCTGAAACACAATCACAGACTGCTCTCCAGAAGGAGACTGGGCAATGGTGGCTTTATATCTTTACTTTAGGCTTATAGAACAAAAGAAAGAAGGAGTATAGTCATGTCCCCATAAGAGAGAATCTGGATTTTGCGTTATTAAAGCCAGCCCCTATATCTATTGATAGCTTCTACAAGTGCTTGGCGAATCAGGCCAGGCATGCTCTCTCTTCATGCGAGACCTGCAGAAGATGAACCCAAATCTGAAGCACTGAGATAGTTCTATATTTCTGAAGAAAAAGAAAGTGTTGTAGCCTCTTTTGGACACTGATGGAAGTCAAACAAGGCTTGTGCTTCAGTGTGTGCAAGAGTGAATGTGAAAGCGAAGGTGCAACTATTCTCCCAATAACTTTTTTTCTCAAGGAAAGGTAATGGCGAAATGCCACAAATACTTCTAAGGGGCATCTCAGAATCGTATACTGAAGGTGTGAACAGCACAAATAAGCCTTATAATAGAGTCACTCTTGAGCTTTATAGTAAATATGGGTTGTGACCTAAGTCTTTCACAATGTGGGCTGCATCTCAATACAGATCATGTCCCTCTCCCATCCATGGACACACAGACTTCTTCCTTTCCTCCTAGAGATCAAATAGTATCTGTATGGCAAGCTCAGCAATTCTTGGCATGGAAAAGCACTATGTAATAAATAAGTAATAAATTAATATTTAATTAAAGCTTCTTTTAATGAAAGTTAACACCTGAAAGGAAGTGGAGAGACAGACCTATGTGACCAGTCAGCTCTCTGCAGAACAGCAGTGACCACTTTGCAGAGGCTTATGTAAAAAGCAGAAGCTTACATTCTAAAAAAGAAGACCTATTGCATCTCAGCTGATCAGCATGGTCAGTGCAGGGCTAACACTGCTTGGAATGTAATTACGTGGCCTGAAATCCTTGTGTGATAGTACATACTGCAGTCCTGTGGTCCTCTGGCCAAAGGTGCAACTCTGAAATGACTATTTGACTTCAGTCGTTTTTAGTACTAGTGCGTAGCTTTTGTTAAATACAGGTCAGGAGATCATTATGTGAATGACTGCCTGCTGGGACTTGCCTTTTCTTTTGACAGAAATTTTTTTGTTACGGTCGGTTTCTGTCTATTTATGTTTCCGTAACATAGAGGCAGTTTTGCTAAGGTAAGGGCAGCTGCAAACTGTTCAGCTTTTTGTGACTACCCTCTGGTTTCTGAAAAGTTGCTGGAACAAAAACCAGCTATGTAAAGGTTGTATGCTCCTTGCTTATTATTATCTAGTTTTGCTCAGGGTCTTCAGTGGATGGAAGCAGTATGTAGATTTTTGGTAGTGGTTCAGGTGGTATCAGTGGTTCAATTAATTCAGGGTCTTCCTTTCTGCTGGTTTGACTTGCTCTGTGCAGAGAACGGGTTTAGTGCACTCATAATGGCTATCCTTTTGAATGGTTATATATCTAAGCGACTGGAAGAAGGATCACCTTTTCACATTCAACCCAGTTCAGCCCATGTATTAATATTCCTTGCAATTTCTTGTGCATCTCCTCAGAGAGCAGATTAAAATTAAAATTCTGCCAAGGTTAGGTAACAGAAAGGATTAGTGAGCTAGGTCTTCACCTCTGGAGAGAAAGGTGATGTGCAAATGATTGGACTGGACACATCCTTATTCTGGCAACTATTTGTATAGATAAAAAAATCTCCATGCAACTGACAGTTTTTGCTGAAGAGATATATCCAGGACCGAAACAGCAAAAAGGCTGAAGGTCGGGATTGAAGTACAGTACATTGAGAGGGTTATACAGACTTTCCCTGTTTATCTCAAGCTATTAGCATTTCATTTTCAAGATCAGCACTTTACAGACAAAACTTTTAAAATTATCATGCCTGATCCTCCCCCACAAACATCCTTTCAAAAGCTCCAAACCAGACCAAAAAAAATATTAACCAATGAAATAAAAAATCCCTGTTTCATAACTGCTTTATAATTTAAAGGCCACATGTAATATCTCATTTTTGAGGAAAAACGTCAATGGGATTTTCTCTTGGATGAGCAGAGAACTGTTTGAGCACTAAAAAATGAGCACTGCACTACTCAATTTCATGCCTGTGTCAGGTTTAGGAATTGAACATTTGGCCTAAATTGTAAGGGTGAAGATAACTATTGTAAGTACAGAAAGGGGACCAGTAAATGTAATTGAAGGAATGTCCTTGCCTGCATAATTCACCTTGCAAATTTTTCACAAAAATGGCAGAAAATAAGCTTTCAGAACTTGCCCTTGCTTTTTGTTACCATATCATTCATGTATGGAAAAACAGGGACATACACACACGTTATAGACATAGTCCATTGAATGTGTGCGTGTATAAATATAAAGAAATGATACACAAACATACCCCCAGACCAGCATCACACTTAAATACAATATCTCCACTGCTTGATTGTTATTAGCAGGAAAACCCCACCAACAGTGCAGTCATCTGTGCTTCTGAAAAATGTAAATGTCAATTTTTGGTCTTTAAAAATTATTAAGCCTAGTAAAAGATAGCAATTTCCAGTGTTTGCTTGGTTGGTAAGATGCAGGAGAGTGAGCATTACTCCTGAGAGCTGCCATTGGTTAGCTGGAGGGAAAATGGATATCAATTATACATAATCTAAGAAGCCTCTGCATAATAATCAGGCCCAGTAGGGGCTTTGGGGCAGCTTCGTTATTCTCTTGTAAACACAAGAGCCCAGATAGACATGTCAGTCAGGAGTAGCGGCTGCAATTCTTCCTTTTTAACACCTTCACATTCTATTGCTTCAATATGCAAACAAGGCTGTTTAGCTGAGGGTTGAGGCTGTGCTAATGAGCTCCCTGCACTAACCCTGAAGTAAAAAGGTTCTGTTTCACAGCTGCTCAGAGACTAGCTCCTCTGGGCATGCTCAGGTATTGGAAAATAATTCCTTTTAAACAGAGAAATGCCAATCAGGATTTCTTGCATACTCTTCTCTTTTCTCAGCGTGCTAATGCAATTACCTCATAACTTGTGAACTTTTTACGGTAGCGGAAAAATGTTTTGTCTTTGAATTATGTATTTTTGTCACCAAAAAGAAGAGAGGACTTGGAAAATTTAGCAGATGTAAAAATCATACCCTCCCTTAATTCCTGGAGGACCATAACTCAAGGCTAATTTTCACATTTCCTTCTTAAAGGTGGACAGTCCTTTTACCCCTCCCCTCCATGTGTTTCTCCATTTCTAACATCATTTCCATTTCCTTTTAGCTGGTCCGTGCAGTAAGTGACAGAGGAGGCTCCTAGCGCAGTGCTGCCAACTTCATTCCTGCTCAACACTGAAAAGGCCAACTTCTGTTGGTTTAGGACCTTGACTCTGTCCTAAAGCTAGGTTTCAGGGCATTGCTGAACTTAACCAGCTGCATAATTGCCTCGGTAAAGACACGCAGACCCCATGATAATCCTTTACGGATGAGCCGACATTTACAACTCACGATATGAAACATGGCAATCTCTCGAATATCCAATTATTCTTATGAATAAAGTAGTTTTCTGCCTGGAACAGTCAGAAATCCCCACTGGGTTAATTTAGTGTCTGATAGAAATCTTTGGGGTTTTCTGGTTAAAATAGGGCAGCGTGTGATTTCTTATACAACTCTATGAGGTGCTCCCTGTCTTCCTTCATTCATTCACTCTTCCCCAGGACCATGCCTTCTAGCAACATGACACAGGAGAGCAGACCTATAGGCAGAGCCACAAAAATGTCTGTCAGGCGCAAGTTACAACTATTTCAAACCATAGCGCATTCCTGTGAAGAGACAGCACGTTTTTTAACTATTTAGCAGTCAAATATTGTGATCTACTCTTTTTCACTTTGTTATCGGTTGGATTCCTAATGGCTGTCTCCATGCGTGACAATCCATATTACTGAGTCAGTGGGAAAGTCTTAGCTTTGTAATATTCCAGCACTTAAATTATTTATTGTGTTAGCTTTATGGCATATTAAAACCCTGCTTAGACAGGTAGAGCTAACTCCCTTCTGCCTTGCTGAAGCTCATTAAATGGCCATCATAACTGGACAGACTTAATTGTGTTACATCCAAATAATTCTGTCATTTGGATTCAAATCCAAGGCAAATGACCTACCCAGAAATCTCACTTATTTGACTGTGACTGGCAAATGATTAAAGTATCCTGTAAGCAGTTTACTTATGGCATGTTGGTGAAAATTTACAAGTAAAATTAAGAAACTGAAATAAGATGTGACTTTGCTTGTTTCAGACTGTTTTTAAATTATACCATCCCATTTTAGTACTAGTGTCCCCAGCTAGCAGCAAACTCATTTATTCATCTTTTTAAAGGTATTTTTAAAATAATAGTTGCCAGTGGTTACATTTATCTGTAGTTTGGAATTCAAATTTTCCAGTTCAGAGAATAAGTGACTGAAAAAAATATCTGCTTTCCATTCAGGTCAGCTTCCCATATGTCAGTTTACAATTCTTCAGTTCACTTTGCATGGTCCAAATGATGAGCTTTTAAGCACTTCTATTATGAAATTATTCTATTGCCTTATAGCTCCCAGTGAGGAAGAATGCTGAGGTAATTAAAACATTTTTTGGGACTCAGAGGACCCCCTCTTCTTCTGAAAAGTGTCTGTGTCAATTTAGACAAGTCACTTGATGCTAAAGTTTTACGAAAAACATTTAGGAATTCAGGTACTTCTGCAAAAACTCAATAGGTGCTTCCTCTTTATGCAGTTGTTACCCCTGCTAGCTGAATTACAGGTGTTGCAAGGGTCTGTGACCCTGAGGAGTGCCCAGCTCGAGCATATGTGGAAAGTTTTGATACTGAAAACAACATGTTTCTTTCCTTCATTTTGTATTTTGCTTTGTCTATTTATACTTCAAGCAATTAGCACAAAAATGCGTTATGCTGTGGCTATGTGGTGAAAAAACTCCCTCAGCAGTAAAAATTCCATCCTGATTATTAATTTTTGACCAGCCATCTATCAGGTAAGGACTTCTATACACAGTCAGTAGCATCCAATAGAGGTGAGATTAGTCTCATGTAAGTATGAAAAAAGCTATAAAATCCTTCAGTGCATTCATACACAATTTGCTGTTGACATTTTGGTTCCTACAAGAGGTGACAACACAAATTTTACTGCAGAAAATACCCGACTTCCAATGCAACTGAACTATTGGAGGCAAGAAATTCAATCTAGGTGGACTAGTAGCCTGCTAAGAAATGACAAGGTCTGTTGTCTAATTCTGCTCTGGGGTACAGATATGTGGTTTGATACAACTTTGATTTAGAGGGTACAGATTGTCACAATTCAAGGCTACTAGCCATAAGCTGATTTAGGAGGTGGGAATATATGAAATGAGGATTTTGTTCTCGTCCCTTGAATATGCCTGAAAGAGTTGATCCTGTTCAACTCTGCTTGAGAACCATAAAAAGGGTTGTCCACCGTGGTTTTGGAAATGGCATGGGCTCGTGTTATGCATTTGAAAACATGAACAGAACCCCCATCAGTAAGACAGCAACAAGTGAAACACAATAGTGAAAAGGTCTTTGAGGCAAACGCAGTGGCTGCCTGCAGTCGGGGTGGGGATGGACATGGACTTGGCCATGATACATACCAGTATGCATCACCCATTTCACTGGTGGGAGGCAGATACTGCCATGCTTTAGCCTCTCTCTGGGACCCTGATGAGTCTAATACTTGCTTCATTGTAATATGTACTTAGAGACTACTTATTTATTAATTTTGTTTTCCTTCTACTGAAAGGAAAGCAATTAGATTCCTAGTTGGTTTCATTAAATATTTTCAATGTATGAATGTTTTCAAATTAAACACTGACTCCATAAAATCATCCCAGGTACTGTCTTGGCTTCAGGTCATTAATTCTATTTTTTAAAGTATTAATACAGATGAAGGAACTTTGTTCTTTGTCTCTGTCTACCAAAGTGCCTGAAGTGAACTTTTTTCCCTCTACTCCCGCTAAATTACTAATTAGTTCAACGTACCTCAGAGATGAGAGCCTTTGAGATTGGCAAAACTTGTCTTTTCAACAAAAGTTTATTAAGACAGTAGTTGGTGCTCTCGATGACAGATTTAAGCAGAAAATGATATTCCTTCTTTTTTTTTTTTTCCTTGAGCAATATCAAAGAGTGAAGCAGTTGATTAAAACAGACACAGTGTAATCAAAATTTGTGCAATAGTCTAACTTTAATATAAGAATAGAGACCCCCACACACACCAAAGAAAAACATTTTATATCTTCTCACGAGAAAGTGTTATTGACATGTGCCTGTTGGAACATCTTAGGTTCGGGCTGGAGATGTTGCAGCTGTTGGTGCCAAACCCATGCCTGGTGAAGTTGTATAGGAAAGATACTCCCCCACCACTTTGGTGCCTTCCCTGCACAGCGAGGAGAAACAGGAAAGCCAGGACTGAGGCTGTTGCCTTGGACTGTTAATAGCGTCCTTGGAGTGCTCAAGTGCAGCATGTCTATCCTGGGGTCGATTTGCTGAGGAATTGAAGCAATGATTCACAGCGCATATCTTAAAAGCGGAAATGCTTATTCATGCATTTGAAAAAGGGGGAAGGTGGGAATATTGGAAATATACCTTCCCACCTCTCTCATGCTCCCCTTCAAACACGTTGTGGAGATTGAGCTGATATCCAGGGTATTTGAATGTGTAGTGACCTTAAAAGAACAGTTGTAATGTAAAATGCTGGCTAACATATAACACCTCTGCATTTTCAGCCATAGAGAAGAAGGCAGAGAGGCAATTAAGGATAACATATTCCTTTTAAAAAAATTCAGGTACTGAATATTTAGTAATATGATAGAGAGTGTGACACCAAAACCCCTTATGACCTAAAGAGCCAAAGAAACTTATCATTCTTATGAGTATTAACATAAACAAAATCTTTTTAATCATGTTCTTTTGTTTGGGCTGAAAACATTAGTGAGATATCTCATAACTTCACAATAGAATTGTATTTGGTACCTAAAACTGGGAATATCAAATAACTATTACAACACATCAATAAAACCCAAGCTGTTAGCTTTTATTGATATAAATATTATGATATGTTGGCCTTAAAGATTTTTTTTTTCTGAATTGTATTTTTCTTCATGGATAGTAATTCCTGACAAAGTCAAAGAAAAAACTTATATAAATTCAGAATGTAACCTACTGGGTATAATGATGACAAAATTTTTACAGATGTTGATACATGGAGCGCCAGAAACACAGAAACAGTAAGAATATATATTGTTGATGTCCCCATGTGACATATAAGGAGCTCTGACCAAGAAATTAAGTAATTTTTTTAATGTTATTTGATAAGGCATCATATATAGTGAAGAAGGGCGGAAAGCCCTTTTCCGCTAGGAGCGGAAATTCTGGCTGTGCTGAATATCAGAGATCTGTCAGTGATTTCAGTCTTTACCTGAAAAGACTTTTCCTAGGCTGTGCTTTTAGATGATCTGTCTTCTCCTTTAAGTCTTCCTCCTTTAGCTTAGTTTTGTCAATTATTTCCTTAGTAAGACAGGGGAGTTGGGGAGGAGAGACAGTAGACGCTAAGAACACTCTTTCCTTTTTGAGCACAGACTGTATTTCAGATATTGAAACCTTCTCCTTGCATGCAATCACCATTGTTCTGAACACCCTGAGGAAGGAAACAATAGCTGTTTTGGTGAGTGTTTTAAGCCCATCGTGAACAAGAATTTTCACACATAGAACAATAATGTATATTCCCCAATGGCTGTATTCACTTTAGAAAGTACTTTAGAAAAACGATGTTGCTTTTGGGCAATAAAACAGGTATCCCTTTGGTATTGATATCTTTTGTAAGTCACTTATTTAAATAAGAAAACTGAAGGTCTTTTCTTTAGTGGCCCTTTTATACTGGCAGTTTTAAAAATGGGGACATGATGAGTTACACAAGCTCTCTCAGCTTTTATTATTCTAAGATTATTTTATTATTGCTAATCTGCCTCCAGCACTGGCCCTAGCCACTAGGAGACCTTATGTTAACATCTTCCAGGGCCTCCAGGGAAGGGTCTTGAGAAATCTCTTCATTTTTTACAACAAGTATTACCTCCCCGCTCCCCCCCCCCCTCCATTTTTCCTGCTTTCAAGCCAGTGACAGGTTGCATCACAAAGTGAGATTCTGCTGCAGCCTTTCAGATTAATGCTGGAAAATAAAATAAAATAAACAGAAGATGGTGGTTTCTCAGGCTATTTCAAAATTCTGATCCACACTGGAATGATTTTTTATTAACTTTTCAGTGGTTTGACGGTATACAGAAAGAAAATGATAGGGAAGCATTGAGCAGTGGGAAGAGAAGGCAGCCATGGCCACAGCTTCCTGAGCCCCTTCAAACTGCGGTGTCTCCTCCCAGGCACTCATTCCCATCTACCTTCTAAAATCCCAGTGTTTCAGTTCAGAAATCTCACTGCTTCTCTGGGGTCCTCCCTGGCAGAATCCATTTTACTGACACTGTAAAATCAAATTTACCACAAGGCTGGAGTGCTTTGAGCTAAGTCGAGGTCATGGTATCATTTATCTCTGAAATTGTTGTCCCAGTCAGCAAACTTGTATGAGGTCCCAGAACGGCCCAAGACTAGATCTGAAGATCAAAGATATGATCCCAGACAGGTATATTTTCATCTGTCCTCTCACCTAATTCCATACTTTATCCAAACTGAAATGTTTCCTTAAAGCAGTAGTGGGCTTGGAGGACATGACTGTCTGAGATCATAGGACAATCAGGTAAGTGAAGAAGAAATGTGAGATCACCCTGCTTGTAGCTGAGCTGATTTGAAAATTAAAATCTATTTATGAATTGTACTGTTTCTTGTATCGCAAAAGTAGACATATTTAGAAATTTTGGAAGCACAGCTTTTTCAACATTGCAGAAAGGACTTAAAAGTTTTTGTGTATAGAATATCAGTCACTTAATAAATCTTTTTCACAGATTCATATAACTGTCACACCTGCCACTCACACCTGCAGCCTTCGAGAAAAAAGTCTGTTTCCTGAAAATACGGGAACAATGCTGGGAAGGTGAAGGTAACTTTGTTTTTACTGATATTTTTGTTAGGGCCAGACTGTCTGGCAGGGCTCTTTCCTTCCCCCACTCTCTTTGTATTTCCTATACAAAGGTCAAGTGCAATCACAGAGCACAGTGAAAAGGCTTAGAAGGCTCAAAAGGCTTAGAAGAAGTTATGAGTGGTGACTGGGCTACTGAATCTGGACGGAAGAGACTTGTGTTGGGCAAAGAGTGAGTCTGAAGGAAGTAATTTTTCCTCTGAATGGATGACTTTGTTCACGTGGGGTAGAGCTCTGGCAGTCCCCGCACAGAAGCTGCTGCAGTTTGCAGTGTGCTTAAATGACCCCTGAAACAGAACCAGGTGAGGAGTCACACTCCAATGTGGAGATGAGGATGTTTCCTGGGTCTCAGGCTACTCTGAGAGTACCTGGAGTACTCTACAGCACTCTGGTGAAGGCATGCTGTGCTGAGGACTGTCAAAAAAGTCTGACCTCAAATCCCAGAAGCAGAGGCAAGAACTGTGGTTTAGAGATTATAGGATGTGCTCCAGTGATTGAAGTAGTGAATGAGCCAGTGCAGCTTATCTTGCAACAGATTTGTGAACCTAGTCCTTTATTTCCTTGGTCTTTCCTGACAAGTGCATTTAGATGTTTCATTTTGTCTCCTAGGGAACATCCTGTACAAATGGGAAAAGATGTCTTCATTTTTTTGGTTTTGGTAGGGAAAATAATTCAAAGCAGTTTCAATTCAGCCATTTTTTTTTTTTTGGTTTTGTTTTTGTTTCCATGTGGATTTGGGTAGAAAGAGGAAAGAATGGGTTCAGCAGTTAAATGTAGGATTTGACTGTGTACAGAGCCTTACTCTCAACTCACATAAGCCCTTTTGAAATACTGTGCTTTGTCCGCACTAAAAGGAAAAGCTGTTCCTTCACGTGTTGGTTAACAAAGGTTAAGTAAAGCATATTACAATCTGAATTATACAGGGCTGTTGCAGCTTGCTTAAGTATTAGCAGGTCAAAGAGAACACTGCATCCTTGATAATGTTTTAGTTTGACCTGCTAACAAATGTTAATACATCTGTCTTGTTCAATGCGTTTTTGTGTGTGAATGTGCATGTATTTAAGGACAAGAAAAGAAATGCTATATGTCAGACGAAAGTCCTTCAGAATTCAGCAAGTGCTGTTTAAATGAATAGCAATAAATCACTGAGCACCAGAGTACACTACACATCCCTCACAGAGGACACAATGTTATGCAAATAAAGACTTTATGGACAATATTTCTGCAAATATTCTTCCATTATAATAATTTCTGTACATAAATCCATTCAAAGTTAGACAACCCTATAAATTAACAATTGGCTGGATTCATCAAAGTGTTCATAACAAGCAGTAATTTTTGTTTCAGGGGAATGTTAGCAAATAAATGACAGCCCTAGCAGGTTTTTAAATTCTATTAGGAAACATTCAAAGTGAGCCTTATTATCTTAAGTACTTTTCATTAGTTTTACAGAAGAGGATAGGCAATATTGACTTCTTGTGAACAAGTATTTATCTATTACCCTTGGTAGTATGTTACTGTTGCACTAGCAGTGTGCCCAGCTGTGCTACACACTTGGCAAAGACTCAGAAGGAAGAAAATCCTTCATCACACAACTCACAACTTTTAAGTGCAAGACAGACACAACTGGTAGGTCCATTGCAACCAAAGGAAGCACAAAGAAACTGCGAGGATATGCAGAGCTGCATGTGTGGCAGTGATCTCGGGGCACCGGCTGCCTAGCCATTGTCAAGGACCAGAAATATGAAAATGCTTGTTTGTGAATTTATGATGTGGGCAACATTTTGCTAGTCCTTGAAAGCTAGCAGAAGCAGGGTCTTGAAGGCAAAGGTGAGGAGTTCATGGTTGATGAGATAAAAAATGGGAGTGCTGTAGGTACACACAGAAAGGAGCAAGGTGTTAAAAGCAAATAGTCCAGGAAATGATTGCAAGGCTGGGGTGCATATGAAATATCTCAAGCAGTTATAATGAGAGAGATGAGATTAATGAGTATTCTAGCAGTATCCCAATATTGCAACTTTGCTCTGTGATGTCTTTTCCATGCCAAATCCATCACCTCTCAATGCCCTTTTCTCCAGAGCAGTCTTCTTTACAATGCAGAAGATAACAAAGCTCCTCTGAAAGAGGGAAATACATTGCTTTAGCCACTATAGAAGGCAATCACTGCACACCACCATATCATACAGTAAAAAGTAGGGGAGAAAAGGAAAATACAAGGATTACAGCTATAAACTGAAACAACTCTTTTTGAGGCACCCTGTAGTTTTTGTTTTGTTTTTTCTCTCTTTGCCCCTCTTATTTTACAGATTACAAAGCTTTTCAACTTGTTATTAGCAGGCAGAATATTTTAACTGTGCTGTCTGCAAATTCTTACTTGCATAGATTTGTAAGTAAAAAAAAAAAGTCTATGTTTGTTAAAGCATGTGCTATTCTCCACTTAACTAAGGAGATGAAAAGTCACAACTGTGCTATGATGTTTTATTAAAACAAAAAAATAGCAAGCTATCAGCACAAGCCAATTAAATAATACTTCTTGTCTCCAAATTAGCGTACACACAGATGTATATTCACATTTTATTTAGCAAAAATGTCCGCCTTTACCCAATATATTTAGGCTTGATATTCCAGAAGGATTATCATAGAATCATAGAATGTCCTGGGCTGGAAGGGACCTTAAAGATCATCTAGTTCCAACCCCCCTGCCATGGGCAGGGACACCCTCCACTAGACCAGGTTGCCCAAAGCCCCATCCAGCCTGGCCTTGAACACTGCCAGGGATGGGGCATCCACAGCTTCTCTGGGCAACCTGTTCCAGTGCCTCACCAACCTCACAGTGAAGAATTTCTTCCTAATGTCTAATCTAAATCAACCCTCCTTTAGCTTAAAGCCATTACCCCTTCTCCTATCACTCCATGCCCTTGTAAACAGTCCCTCTCCAGATTTCCTGTAGGCTCCTTCAGGTAGTGGAAGGCTGCTATGAGGTCTCCTGGGAGCCTTCTCTTCTCCAGGCTGAACAATCCCAACTCTCTCAGCCTGTCTTCATAGGAGAGGTGCTCCAGCCCTCTGATCATCCTCGTGGCCCTCCTCTGGACTCGCTCCAACAGCTCCGTGTCTCTCTTGTACTGGTGCCTCCAGAGCTGGACACAGTACTCCAGGTGGGGTCTCACAAGAGCGGAGTAGAGGGGCAGAATCACCTCCCTTGACTGGCTGGTCATGCCTCTTTTGATGCAGCCCAGGACACAGTTGGCTTTCTGGGCTGCAAGCACACACTGCCGGCTCATGTTGAGCTTCTCGTCCACCAACACTCCAAAATCCTTCTCCTCAGGGCTGCTCTCAATCCATTCTCCACCCAGCCTATAGTTGTGTTTGGGATTGCCCTGGCCCATGTGCAGGACCTCACACTTGGCCTTGTTGAACTCCCTCAAGTCTGTCAAGGTCCCTCTGGATGGCATCCCTTCCCTCCAGTGTGTCAATCACACCACACAGCTTGGTGTCATCAGCAAACTTGCTGAGGGTGCACTCGATCCCACTGTCCATGTTGCCGACAAAGATGTTAAACAGTGCCGGTCCCAGTACTGATCCCTGAGGGATGCCACTCAACACTGGTCTCCACTTGAACATCTAGTTGTTGACTGCAACTCTTTGAGTGTGTCCATCCAGCCAATTCCTTATCCACTGAGTGGTCCATCTGTCAAATCTATGCCTCTCCAATTTAGAGACCAGGATGTTGCGCTGGACAGAGTCAAATGCGTTGCACAAGTCCAGGTAGATGATATCAGTTTTTCTTCCCTTATCCACCAACGCTGTAACCCCATCATAAAAGGCCATCAAATTTGTCAGGCACGATTTGCCCTTAGTGAAACTGTGTTGGCTGTCACCAGTCACCTCCTTATTTTCCATGTGCCTTAGCATAGTTTCCAGGAGGGTCTGCTCCATGATCTTGCCGGGCACAGAGGAGAGACTGACTGCATTCCAAATGAACCACTATCATCTCACTGCTAGGAAGACACTGAAATCTTTGGTGTACCTATTTTCTGAGTTAACCTTCATAGGCTATGACAGGAAAAAACATTCAAGGTATTCCAGAATAGTGGTTTACTCTTGCAGCAGGTTGACAAAAATAAAGGTGTAGCATGTCCTTAATATAATAACATATATGTATATTAATATAACAGACTTATAACTATAATGTTCATATGCATGTGAACAAAATATGTAAATGGTTAAATCTTTGTGCATGTGCTTTTTGTATTGCCATATGTAAACTTGACTCTATATACAAGATGCTCTTCAGAGCTGCACAGTATTACCTGTGCAGTTAATGTATGTGTTGATTCTCTCTAGCAGAAAGATATAGGAACAGACCAATCAGAAGTTGGGAATCCCATTGTCTTAAACCATTTTTTTTTTTCCCCAACCACATTGGGTATGTTTGATTCATAGGAGCTTCACACCAGTAGATGGAAGATTTTCTGTAAGTTTCAAACTGCTTATCCGCCAAGGCAGCTCGCCTGAGAAGTGTATGGAAACTTTGACACAGCAGGAGTAAACTGTCTGGAAGGAGCATCCTCCACCATATATCATGGTGCCTGATAGTTGAGACAAGATGTTTGCATTGGTCTCATGTGAACAGTTGGGTGCCACTGCATGATGCTTTTTTTGTGAAATGCTGTTTGCTTTTGTGCTTGCACACACAACAGTGCCTCAATCCAATAATTTACTGTATCATTCAGATGTGATTCTCCCAACACATTGTTGGCCAATGCTTTTGTGTATTCCCAGAGTGTCTGAAAATCCTGCCAGCCTGTCTCTGAAAAATTGGCCTATATAGCAAATAGTTGGAACACACCAGGGGCACTTCATATATTAATTTAATAGCCTGTCCACAAGTATAAATGCAGAAAAATGAGCCTTGTAAAGGACTGGCAAAGCTACACTCAATGGTGCACAAAATAACTTTCACTGGCAAGACTGTTAGTTGTCCCACAGTGAAACTAAAAGCAAATATTGAACTTGAAATACCTCTGATTGGGTAGGAATCTGAAAGACAAAGCCATGAATTAGTGAGCACAGGGTGGAAATGAGTAACTGATGGTTGGTGGCATCAGAAATATGGTCAGGAGAGTTGAGCATATCCATACTTCAATACCTGTGCAGATGAGGAGCAAATAGGATTTGCAAAATGAAGACACAATGTGACCGGAGTAACCAGAGTGAGTAACTAGAAAGAGAGCATTGTCAAAGATAACATAGTGGATAGATGTGAAAAACATGGTGAAAGAGAGTGCTGTTCCCAGTGACAGAACAGGGGTAAAAATGTGAATTATTTTCTAACTATGCTGCATTTAACCTTGGCATTCTTTCACCTTGTGATTCTTTCCAGTTCATATTACTTATGGGAAGGAAATAAAAATCCATCCGCATAGGTTCTGTTTTCTAAAATCACACAGGCTTAATACAGTACCACTAATATATACTGAATTGTAGCACATGGTATCATGATTCTTAGTTTTATGCCATCAATTCCGTATTGTTGTAATTATTGTATCAAAGATGTCCAGAGGATGATATTAAAGCCTGTAGAGAGACACATCCCATATTCTAATAAATAATGTGGGTTTAGACAATAGTTTATTAAAATACTTTCGTAGCTGTGAACATGTTTTTTGAGTAATGAGGTTCTTTAGGAAGGTTTTAAAATCATCATTGTGAAGGATTTGTATCCAGAGCAATAGAGGTTTTTTCTGGTTGTAGGTTGTACTGTATTTTTAATATGCATGTATTTGTGGTTCTTCTTATCGAAATGTGCTTAGAGGGCATCATGGAAGGATTAGTTCAGTATCTCCCACCTCAGCCCAGACCTAACAGCCAGTTCCAAAGTTCTCCTGTAGTTTTGTCTTTTATTCAGAAATCTTCTCATCATGTTTCAGATATGGTGATGGAGTAGTTTACAAAAATTATCCTTGTATCCTGGAAAAAATGCCTGTCTTCTAGTAGTTCACTCTTCAAAAATCATGTAATTTGAGAAACTGTCCTGGCATGAAGGTCTGATTTTTTTTTATTTTTTAAAGTTTTTAATTGACCTCCTTTTTTAAAGCATGCTATTTATGGATTTAAAAAAAAAAAAAAGGTGACAAAAGTAGATTTTGTAAACTCTTGTTTATGTTCCCATTTAGATTTGATTCACAATAGCTTTGCTTGTGTAGTTGAAATCATTTTCTCTGAAGACAAAAAGTTACAGTGAATAATAGAGCATAGATTTGTTGATAGCTTGCATCATCTCATGAATTAATACCTCTGTATTATGTTTATGGAGTACAGTAAAATGTGTTATCTGAGTAGTTAATCAACCTAAGCCATTAGTGGTGAAATACTCTGTAATGTATACCAACTAATTGTGTTGAGAACTATGTGTCTTAAGAAATACTTTATGCTGCAGTACATTTATGCACACAGAAGAATGCATTTAAAAAATCTCTTTTAGTGAATCAAGACTTTTTTTTTTTTGATTTTGATGTCTTTCTTTTATGTTATATTGTATTTGATAATGTATTGAATAGCAAGTAAATAAAAAAAATCATTTAACATTCTTACAGTGTTGGTATTAATGAACCATATTTGCTTGGATATTTTGCTGAAACAAAATGCTACCAAAATTCACCCATTTTTGAAGGAAGTTTGGTTTTTAACAGTAGCATTTTCTGAGGATGTCAGTCTTCTCAGAAATCTTTTAAGTGAGTTAACTTGCAAGTTGTTTATCTAGGAGCCTTTACTTATGAAACTTTTAGTTTGAAAGGGAGTTAAATATTTTGGTGGTCATACATGGTGAAACCATTAAGAATGAAACATTTAAAGAAAGAATGTAGCTCAGGGTTTTTAATCAATATACCTTCACCAAAAGAGAGTACTTTTGAATATTTCCAACATAGTATCATTTTGATTCACAAAACAATTCTCTTTTGGGAGATCTACACCCTGATTCTTAGCAAAAGTAAATCAATATTGTCCAACTGACTTCCGTGAAATTGTATCACTGCAAGCCAACTGTGAATCTGGTCCATCTCTCCCATTAAAATTAATGGAAGAAAGATGTGTCCAAATGACCTAGAATACTTTGAATCTATGTTTTCTTGAATTGTGTCAAAACAATGTTTTAAATAGTATATATCTGTTTATAGGTTGTGTGTATGAGTAAGTATTAAATGTGCTGAATGGCCTAAATGTAAACTGTGATTGATTATTCCCATATGAGCCCAGTCTACTTCCAGTCCATTGGTTAGGATATAATAAAAGACTGTTTTCATCAAGGACTTGGCATCCTCTTGAAAACTGGATTTGGATATGACAGCAAGAATGAACATAGTAGGAATAGGGAAGTTAATCAACCTAAGCCAAAAGTCACAGCTCATATGAGCCTATGACTCTGCACTCTTAAAAAAAATAATATATCCTGGTGTTAACTAATAATGTGAAACAAGCAAACAAACAAACAAACAGATTCTTAAAATCTTTTCTTCTACTATTTACCATTTTTACATTTCACAGAGTGCAAATAAAATGACCCAATTTCCATTAGCTTTATAAAGATAGAACCTACAAACTGTACTTGTGTTAAGTAGTCCTTTACTCCATGGCTGCCAGATTTTGTCTTGTATCTCCAGGCATTTCTAGGGAATTCTGTATTGTCTCAATCCTTTTCAGAGAAATTAGAAGGCAGCATGATATACTTCTACTCACATGAACTTTCAAAAAGTAGGTCTAAAAATATATATTTTTCCTCTTCCAGTTCCTATTCAGGTACTAGAGAAAATTGAGACTGTGGCTTATCTAGATATTAGAATACCATACGGACTGAAGTGACTCTTTATCATGGGACAATCCAACAGATATTGCATGAGATAAGACCATTTTTAGCCATTTTGTTGCAGATAAGATTGGCTTACAAGACAAAAAATAAGGGAATTGGGATATTACAAAAGAGTTTGTGGTATTCATATTTTAGAACTTTTCTTCATAAATGTGGTCTGAACTCTTGCATATGTCTTTTCTTCCTATCCTGAGTTGTCAGGCTTCTGGCACAGAGTATTGTGGATTATGTCCATACAGATATTCCTGTTGTCTCTCAAGAATGCATTTTGTATATTGTTTTGGATGGCTTTTAGACTAAGTTCATTCCCTTTGCTTTTGTATGTTTGTAAGATTTATTGCTCTTCATTCGATGTGAAACTGCTTTCTGGTGGAGATGGATGGCAATTGTAAAAGGGTTGGGCCCTCTGGAGAGTTACCTGCTAACCTAAATATTGATCATTTCTTTCAGACTTTATCACCCCACATTTTGAGATGCCCATAGTTATAAACCTCCCTTAATTTCACTGGGAGCCAGACAGAAGGTCAGAGTTTACCCCATGTGGAGCAATTTCTGGACTGATGCTTTTTATGGATTCCACAGCCCTTTCTGTGCAGAGTTCATGAACTGAGATCCAAGAGAAGCATGAGTTTATGTTCTAAATGATGGCTCTGATGAGCCTGCAAGAACATTTCAATGAAAAATACTGATGAAAACATGCATATTTTCCACCAAAAACTCCTTTATTTCATATTCATGCTTCAGAGACCATAACTCTCACTATGGAGTACTTGCATGTGTATGCAAAATGTGAATGCTGGAACATTTCTATCACTATCACGAGAAGCTAGTCTGAGCCTGTCCACCTTGTGGACCTGGGAGTGATCTCTTAGAGCGTTCATTGGATCTGTACATTATACATTATGCATTACATTTTCTATGATTTACTTTAGGGTTGTAGTATTACCTAATCCTACAGAGTTCAAGAAGGTTGTGTTGCCGGGGTTTGAACCCAGGTGAAATCTACTGATACACATGGGTTTTCTTGGTACTTGCATAGATTTTAGTGAGAGGAGCATGAGCTGCAGGAGGGTTTGGAAGCAGCATGAAGACATCAGTCTGTAAGCGTATGATAAATTTACGCCTTACCTGCTTGTTAATCTCTTAACGAAAAAGTCCCGCATGTTTAGAAATGGGGTGTTCACAATGGCTAATTTAGCCTTGGGGTTTTTTCATCTGAAGCTGTCCCTGTGCTTGGTAGCAAGAGATCCAGCAGAGGGTATTTCAAAGCCGTAGCCAGGAGACATTGCATAAGGAGGTTAGCCCCTGCGGCCAAAGATGGCCTTTGTAAATACCCTCCACTACAGCTTTCATATTTTCACTCAAACCTGTGGTGTACAAAACTGCATTCATCTGCTTTGGGAGCTGACTAGACAAGTTGCACAAGCCAGAAGTGTGTACCCAATTAAGATGTTTGTTTCTGAGAGACAGGGTATTACAGTGAAAGACTAAGAGACTGCCATGTATCGCATAATTAAAGAACCACAAAAACGAGCAAATGAAAAGCCAGTCTAAAAGAATGTCATAAAATTTGAATGTTGTTATTTTTTAAAATTGAAAATGCAGAAAAATGTTAGGTCTTTTTATTTCTCAGAAAGCATTTTTAATTCAAAGGAAGACAATTTGGGGGACTAAATAAGTCAACTGTCATCTTGGTAACGATGCATTCTCATTTCTGCTTTGATTGTAGTTTTAGCTGAGAAAATCTGGGAAGCTGAAGCATTTTCTCTAGCACTGCTATGTCTGAATCTGTCAGGAATGACCTGACACTTATCACTTCCCCATATCTCCAGGTAATTTGGAGATTTCTCATTTGCAATTTACATGTACCATAAGCAGTTATATCCCAGTGTTTTAAGGAATTTCCAGCGACCTTACATCCTGCATTGCACTGAGTTTTACGTGCAGTGGCTACTTACCTCTGTCAGCCACTCAGGTGGTCACTTCCTTGGGAGAGAAGAAATCCTAACTTCTGGTCCTTGTTCCCAACACTGTGGTTTACTTTGTCTTTTCCTCTGTGGCTAGAAAACAGTCTTTTATCAGACCACTGCAAGTCATGTAGGGGAACCATTGGACAGTTGTGGGCTTGGGAACCAGGAGGACTTGCTCCATCCTAGCTGCCACTCTCTGCAGAAGCAGCAGCAGAAGACTTCTGTTAGCAGAGATACCTCTGAGCGCGTCAGTCTGGGGACATCTTTAGTGCACCCACAGCATAGCACAGGTTCCTAGCAAGAAATATAAGGTCAAGTTAGAGTCACTTTCATACACCAGATAAGTCTAAAACTTGGTAACAATAATGTTATTTATGGCTATTCTTTTAATAGATGAGCAAGGGTTTCTTAACTCTCATAAAGTTCATTTGATTAATGGTGCACATTTCTTTAGTATAGTTTTTAATTTTGAGCACAAATGAATACTGGCCTTAGCTGGAATATGTGTGCTTTTTTCCATCCCCCTGTATTGTCATTAGGGAGTTTTCTGGCTACATGTGCTTTTTCACATCTGCCTGCTAAATTAGAGATTCCTGTATAAAATGTAGCACTTGGGAGGATTCTCTGTATTTGTGGCCCTTTCTTGGGGCAAATTGGATCTGCAAAGCAACAGAGTCTTCATTCCTTATTTTTTTCCTCAATTGCAGAGCACATATAAAATTTCCAGTGAAATCAGTCCTATTTCACTGATAAATCAGGGGGCAGAGCTTTCCACCAGTTATTTTCATGCAAAACAGAGTTTAATCAGTTATTTTTGTACGTGACAGCCTTGCAACTGGTCTTCACGTTTATTTAGCCACATGTTGACAATTCTAAAGCTGAGAAAATCTCTCTGAGTACAAACAGAATGTGAAATCTGACATCTCTAAAACTTCATACTTCAGGGCTGAGAAATTTCAGTGGTATTTTCCATTTATTTTACAGCATTTTTAATTCTGTGTTTATACTAGAATAGAAACAGATTCTGAAAAGGAAAACAGAGCATCTGTGACTAAATCTGTCATAGATACTTTTATATATATATACACATGAAGAGGGATGTCATATGCATATTTTGGCTATCTCAGTATATAACATTATTATGATATAAAAGTTTTGCCATATTTCAGAAGACAGTTGTACGGGATATTTTTAAACACCTGTGAAACCATCCCCTGCAGTAAATACATCCATTTCATAATATTACAATACAACTCAATGAAGCTGTGAGCACACATGAAAGGTATGCAATATTTAAACACAGCAAGTATATTCTGCATTTTAGAAAAGTGACAGGCTACACTAAGAAGTCCACATGTATATTTTACCTCTTAGAAGAGCTGGAAAGAAATATGTGGAGGTATATGAAATATTTAATCAACAAGAAACATGAAAATAATAATAAAAATGCTAGGAAAAATTTGTTTGTGATACAAGTCAACAGTGTCTATAGCTTTTTGGCACTGCCAATATGTTTCAGCTTAATTTCTCCAAGCAAACACCAAAGAATTTGAAATTTTACGGGAGTATCTTTTAGCAGTTCAGATAATGACTTGTTTAAAAGAGTTGATCAGCTTTTTTCACTAGGAAACTAGGTTAAGGGAAAAGTAAAAGGTATTTTCCAAATACATAAAAACATGTTTTAACTTTAACATATATTTTAAATTAAAAAAGTTTGGAACCACTAAGCACTTCCCACTCAACCTTTGCAATAGTAGGGAAAAATGTATCAGAACAGAAATGTTAGGAACTAAAATGTAACAGAAAGGGTTTCTTCGTGTCTTATTTCCTGAAAAGATATCAATGGAAATGACTGATATAAAAAATTTCAATATTTTTCAGGAAACTTATGTGTATTTCTTCCCAATGAATGTGCAATGTAGCAGTCACAGCTAACATAACACAAGTGCTACATGACATCCTGACAACAGAGAAGTCAATGGGATAATTGTCCAAATTTCCTTCATGCATTCAAACTTCAGTTCTAATCCTATTTAAGTCAGTCTTGCCTCTCTAGAAGTCCTTTCAAGTTGACGTTTTCCATGGCTAGTGAATCTGTTTTGAATTTTCATAAAGCATTATAGGGGCTACTTATGTTACGACAATGTGAGAAAGAAAAGTTCCTTTTGATATGATTTCAAAATAAATGTTCAAATGAATAAAAAATGTGACTGATGCCAACTTCAAGCTTGGCCTATTTCATTGTCCTCGCCGAAGAAAATAAAGCAGCTCAAGCTGAAATTAAGTTATTCTATATTAAATATACTAATATGGGAATAAATTAATTTAACATGGAGATTTAGGTGATTTGTACTTCATTGGTCTTTGGACCACTTTGTCTTGATTTCAGGTTTGTCATGCAAAGATTATACACCCAGAATGGATTTAGCTCAGTTTTATCATGTTAACTTGCCCAGATAGAATGTCCTACTAGTCTCAACCACGAATTACATAACACAAACATTAATAAATTAAAATGAATGGAAATGCTTCATATGTTTTATGTCAGTGAGTTCTGGGAATGCAAAATAGCTTCCATGGATTTATAGAAGAGAAGACCACGGACCATTAACTTCTGGAATTTCCTGATCTGAGTGGTTGATTGAGCAACCTCAATGCTGCATTTGACGCTAGACTTTGCGTTTGACCATGTATACATTTTATACACTTTCACATATTTTAATATAACCTACATGGGGTATTTTCATTTCTGAAATAGTTGGAAGACATGATTTTGTTCAGCAGAGGAAAGTTCATAGAGTACATATAGAGTGTCTATCTAGTTTGCCAAAGTATATGCAACACTGAAATTTTCAGCACCACTGTATCTTAAAGGATTTACTTCTAGGATTCAATATGCGTGTAAGGCATGTCTAGTTTTCCATCACATAAAAGAAAAAAAATGTCCTGGTCAACCACGAGTTTTAAACTTCAGCTCTGATACTATTGCACGTGTGCGGGTGGCCTCCCAGGTAAGCACAGGTTTAGGCTCAAGTCAATGGGGCACGTGTAACCCATCAACAAGCATGTGTTAAATATCCCACTCTGACTGTACAGGGTGTGTAAGTTGATTATGATCTCTACCTCATAACCTTGCCAGTCTTTCTTACTGTATAGATGCAAGCCGGCTGTTCTGGTGGTCTCAGGTTAAATTTAAGATAAAGAGCCATCATATTTGTGAGTGCATGGGCACATTCAGTTGCCTTGAGATCAAGCCTTTGAAATCCTGTGTTGGAGGTAGAATTAGGTGAAAATAACCCTTAGAAGGTTCACAGCTCACAAAGAGGACACTGAAATAACCCAAACACACCCTCTGAGGGCTGTGAGACCAGTGCCCTAGCAGAAAACATAGCTCAGCTTTCAACTCTCTTCTAGCAGTTCCATTCTTGTATACCACCACTGATTATTTTTGTGACAACTGGGAGTTACTGTTGGCTTTGGAGCCCTGGCCCTCAACTCTTCTTTTAGCCATGCTTTCCTTATGTTTATTCATCTGATGAAATGCATTAACATGTGCTATTTTTCAGTGACCACTTGGAGAAAGTAATTGGTTTTTTTTTTTTTTTTAAATATAGCAGGTTTATCATCTTGGCCCTGCTGAGAAGAAATATTTTCACGCTTTATTTACCTCTCCTGTATTAGATTTTTAAGTCTGTGTGCTGAGGACTGCATAGAAAAGTATCTTATTCACTATAGCAGATTAAGCCACTGATTTACCAGGTCCAGCCTCCATAACAGCTATTACAGAGGAAGATGCCCCCTGTCACTCTCTTCTCTCTCTGAATCTGTAAAGTGCTTTATACACAGCAAAATATGATATATTGGTGAGCACTTTAGATCACAAGCATGAGATCTGATTGCGTTTAATTTGAATAATCTAAACCAAAGATTAAAGAAAGCAAACGTTCCAGCATGTCAGTTCAGGGAACAGAAAACCCCTCCTCACTGGCATAGAATGAAAGAGCTATAGATGAAGAATCTAGCTACTGGACATACATGATTTTGCCAGCTTCATACAAAAAATAAACCAGCAGCACCTTGTTGGATCTGCATCCAGTCAGGGTGGAGCAGAAAAGAAAAAGAGCTTTTAGGGAATGCTAAGGACGTGGCCTATAAATTAAGACATTCCTTAGCAGCTTTAAGCAACCTAGCCTAAGGCCCAGTAGCACTTTGGCCACAGCAGCTACAAGAGCTCTGTTTGGGCTAATTATTGAATATCTACTTTAGTTCTTGGGGCTTCTTTTTCATGGGCTTTTGCTGCCCATGCCGAGCTCTGTGCTACTTGCACTATATGAACTGGCTACTTTCAAAATAACTACACGACCTATGGTTTAGACATCCCGCAGTAGCATGAAGGAGGGTCTTTTCTCATGTCATTCACACAGGGCCGGAAAAAGCACCCACTCCTTATTTTGTATAAAGAATGGCACATAACTGGCCTGCTCCAGGAGCTGCCCCAGTTGCAGTGAATTAGCAGTTGGGAGACAGAACTTTTTTTTTCCTCTTCTCCCAGGCCATTGAGCTAGTCTCGGTGTTGCTAAAGAATAACATAATAGCTTGGACTGTGCAATGCTAATAAATATCTTTTACTTGAGAAAGATGGTTTGAGAATTTTTATATCTCACTAAAAAGAATGATGATTTTTTCATGCACTTCTAGTCCAAAGAGAAGAATCTTCTGGCATCCTCGGGTGAATGTCTCTGAGCAACTTGGCTAGCACACGCTCCAGCAGACTGGGGAAGTGCAGAGAAAAGAAACCTTTAGGGAAGAATTTAGAACTGTTACTTTGCCACTACCTGTCTCTGATTTCTATAGATGCTGGAATAATTAGGTGGTTAGGAGAGGGTGTTTCATTGTAATGTACTCCACAAAACTGCTTTTAATAAGAAAAAAAAGTTCTAGCAGTTTTTTTGCAAAGCAAAATTCTTCAAGGAAGAACCATATTCTACCCTGGGAAAATTACTTAGGGAAGGATGCAGCAAAAATATGTTTTGCTCACAGCAAAATTTGTAAACCAGGAGTGGATGAGAATAACATATTTCTGTGCTGTTTGAAATTGGCAAAAAGCCAGATTTTTCTGCCTCACTTTATTTTAACTTTTTTGCAGTTGTAGAGAATACTGTTACATTTATCTTGGGAGAGGTACACCACTGGCGTAAAGTTTCATGAAAGTGTGTAAGACTACAGAATGAAGCACATATCATGGACCTGATTTTTCTTGCAGTAATTTATTTCACTGAGCTAAGATAAGTGCCACTTATTTACTTCAGGCGCAGAGAGTGGAAATTAAAGCAAGAGGCTTTAGCATGGCTGGAATGTGATGTCACGAGAGAGTTTTTGACTTCATTAATTACTTTGAAAGTGCTAAAAAAAATAATCAGTGCTATAAGGATTCCAAACAAAGGCAAAATATGTAGTTACATATAACCTTGCCTGAAGTTCTTTTTCAGGGAAGAAAGTTCTCAAATAAAATTAATTAGGGAACTGCCATATCGTAAAAATCAAATTTAGATTCCTTCATTGAAGAATTAAAGAATTAATGCAATTAATTTCTCCTTGCCAACATTAAAGAAGCAATGAAGATTGGAAGTGTTCCATAGAAAATGGGGATGGATTGTATGAATATTTAAGTTTTTCTCTTTAGTGCTCTGAAAAAAATATAATGTAAATAATTCTCTAGTATTTATTTTTAAATGGTTAAGCTTAAAGGAAGGCAATGTATTGAATACACATTAACACGTATTGTAGATCTTCTGAATTTGCTGCATAATTGTGTTTCAGGAACTTGTATTTCACCGAAGGGGAAGTGGAGCTGAGTGCAATCTTTTCTAACCTCGGGGCTCCAAGATGATTTTGAGGAACTGTGCAGCTCTGCAGTGTCACCTGTTTGAGCTAATACATAATCCAATTACTGTATACTTAATAGCAAAAAGATATGAAATGTAAAGCCTGACAAAATTACTCTAAAATTTTGATGCTAAGCTAAATCTGTAAGCTTGGGCATCCTGTAATGTGTTGCTGTGCTGTATGAATTCTAGCTTCCAATTGGGTGACCTCCGTTCCCCAGATACATACCCGTGTCTGTCCAAGGGGGAATGTGCGGTTCAGTGTGGGACTTAAAGGCTCTGTGAGGTTGCTTTAGAAAATGTCAAAGAGAGGCACACAGACATAGCATAGCAACTCTATTTCAGCTATTTCTACCTAGGAGACTGGTGAAGGGGCTGATGCAGTGTGGTTGGTGTTGGTGGGGCTGCGAGGGAGCAGGAACCGCAGCTGTGTCACATGGCGATGGAGCCCAGGAGCTTGGGGCAGGGTGATGGGTACCAGTGCAGGCTTCCCTGGGTGTTAACCATGGAGGTGGCCAGCCCTAGTGCAATGTAACCTAAACGCAACAGATCAGCAGTTCACTATTGTGCAGAGAGGCTTGGCACACGGCTTTGGGGTGTGTTTGGTACATAACGTCCATGAAATGTTTCTGAAGTGAGCGGGGCGTATTGCAGGGGGTTATTGCTCGTGTAATGCTCACTGATTTTTGTTACTGAATCTGTCTCTCAAATAGTTAAGCGCAGTGAATAGTAACACAAATTAAATGTCTGCAAAACTTTTGTCAAAACTTCTAGCAACCCACTATTTTGACAGTCGCAACTTATATTAACCTAGCAATTTCAGAGCAGATTGTAGTTTGGAGTAAGAACCTTTCTGACTGTTATTTTTACACTGTATACTCAGGTAAGTTTATAATGATGATAAAAGTTTAGAAGCCTCAACAACTAACCTAAATAATTTTATTTAATTAATTAATACTTTGAGGAAAAAGTAAGTTTTAAATTTTGAGTGCAAAAGCTGATCTTTCTTCCTCACTCAAACCAGGTTCAGAAATGATGGTTTTTGCTGTCCTGTCCTTCTTTTGCACACAGCTGAGGTTGCACTGGAAAGATAATTTGTGCCATGTGGCTGTCTCAGAGATCATGGATGTAGAATTAGGTGATCTAGATATTTTTTCACAGCCAGATAAAGATGATAAAGCTAAACACCGAGAACTATATTCTTAACTCTATAGTCCAAAATTATCAGCTTTCTAATTTTGCAGTGTCTAATAAGGGATAGTTTGGACAGATCTTCATTCAGCTTGGATTTTGAGTATTTACCTGAATTTCTTGAAGACACTTGTTCTGTGATTTTTCAGTATGGGGCAACCAATTGCCCAACAGCTTCAACCTGGCTCCTGAGCATAAGAAATCATTGACAAATGAACTGTACAACTGTTGCCTTGCTTGCCAGTGAAATCTTTACCTAGGAAACCAGGAGCTGTAGAAATAATATCTCCGAGATGATAATAATAATAATAATAATAATAATAATAATAATAATAATAATAATAATAATAATAATAATTTGTTACAAGTGCTAATTAGCCACCAAATATCTTTCAGAACCTGTGGAGACTTTTGTGACCCTACTTCCATGTAAGACTGCAATTTTAACTATCCCCATCCGTCTGGTGAAATTAGGGACTTAGAGCAGACCAACTCCGTCTCAAGGAAAAAAAGAGTCTCTTTTGCCCATCCATGCCTAAGCATCACCACGATCCTCCACTTGTGAAGGGGCAGAGGTTTTTGAAGTTTTATCTAGTCTAGAAGAAGGACCAGATTGATGTTACAGTTTTCCGCTGAATACCCTAACAACACTGGTGTGGAATAAAAATTCATAACTACCTATGTGTTTACTGTACAAAGTCTGGATCCAATAGGTGTGATCCAAGACTGAGGATCTGGGTTAGAGGTGTTAGCTGAGCAAAACCCAGGCCTTAGCTGCAAACTGTGTGTGCTCAGAGCTTAATGTTGCAAGGAGTGATGTAGTTTTCAGTATGCCTGTGGATGGAAAGTGCTGAAGTACTGGGTTATCCACTTTGTTGACACTTTAGTAAATAAGTGCTTGGTTCCTATTTTGAACTTTTAGACTTTATAAATTCAATAGTTACTTATTTTAGTGGATTTATCAGCATAATACATCATGTTGTACATGTGAGATGTGGCACATATGGGTGTTTCTCTTCTAAGTATAAAGCCAGTCACAGCTGCCCCTATTTCTGCCAAAAAGCTTCATTTGGGTTTTAGTTGCCAAAAATAATCATATGCTCCTTAAATCAAGAGTTTCAGCTGCCTTATAACTCTGTTGACTTTCTGAAATGTCCAGCTTTACCTAGAAAATTTTTGCATGCAGACATGCTTTTCAATATGAGGATATATAGTAAGATGAAAATATTAAATGATAGAGCAAGAATTTTAATGGGACTCACTGACATGCGGTTCTAAATAAGAATTTATCTTTGTATGCTGGTTGCAGGGTCATCCACGTGCATGAATTCAGTTTTGAAAAGCTAAGACATTAAAGTGAAGATTAAGCATGAGCTCACTAGCTATAGTACAGTCTGTGTTGTTTGGTCTAGAAATGAAAGAGCCAAGGAGGACTGTAGGTAGTGCCTCAGCTCAATAGTGTGAATAAAAAAAAAATCCCCTCTATTTATTATACTCAAATCTTGTGTCCTCTGCAAGAAATGCTAAAGGGAGTCTTTTTGTTTGGCAGATGCCCTATTATGAGTGTCTAGAGGCTGTATCAGTGAAAAAGAGAGATTTTTTTGTACTTTACAGACTGATAAGGCAGCAGAATTAAACAGGCAGCCATGCTCAAACCAGACACTTTCACCCTCCAGCTGCTTTCAAGCCCAAAATAGGTGCGCAGGTATTTCTTGAATCAAATGGCTGGAGTAATTTTGCAATGTGAAAAGGGTATAAATAGCAGCTGCTAGTTTATGAACATTATTGTAGCTTAGAGAACAGACACCCCTGGTTTTTCATCCCCTAATTAGGCAGAATTTGAAAAAGTTGTGTTTAATTTGCAATTGACTTTAAAATCACAGAGTGTGTATTTCAGAATGACATTCAAAAGTTTTTAAATACCCTTCAGAGCTTAGCGCTCCTAAATTGGTCCCCAGTGGTAACTTTGGAAGTGAGATAGATCATAGAAATTCACAGGACACAACCTAGTCGCTGCTTTAGTCTGCCTGGGTAAATCTTCAGGTGGAGGCATGTCTGCAGCCTGGGACCCTGCTCCCTGTGGGCTAGAGGAGAGCGGGAGGCTCATCACATACAAGGGAGATCTTTTATGCAGGATGACTTGGAAGAAATATCTGAAAATCATGTATTAACAGGTGACATTTCACTGTGGAACAGTGCAAAAAGTAGTAGCAAATTATCATAGCCGTTCACCCACAACCTCTAAAGGAACTCAGATAAGGAATGCAAACATGGCAGCAGTGTCTAAATTCCAGAGTTATGAGTCATTGAGTCTGTTTTCCGTACTAGGAAAACTGGTGTAAACAATAATAAAACCGAGAATGAGTACGCACACAGATTCAGTGGGAAAGAGCCACCACAGCTTTTGAAAAATAAAGTGTCTCCTCACAAATCCATTTGAGTTCTCTGAAGGAGTAAAGGAACATGTGGATAAGGTTGCCCTGGTTGATATTGTGTGTGAAGATTTAAAAAAAACCCAACTTTGTCAGGAGTCCTTACTAAAGCTTCTTGAAGAAATAAATCTATCATGGGTTGGAAAATATCATGAAAGTTAAGAATAAACATAAATGGTCATTTTTTGGAATGGCATGGGTTTACTGGTTGAGTATCACAGAACTTGTTCCAGAACTTGTGCCACTTAAGGTATTACTAAATAGTGTGGGAAAAGGATGAAGGGTGACTTGACAAAGACTGATAATGGTACAAAATTATTCAGAGTCATTTAAAAAAAAGAGTCTAAAGAGCTGCAGAATGATCTTATAATACTGAATGACTGCGCAGACAAAATTAATGTTGATAGATGCAAAGTAACGCACTTGGGGAATATACCATCTAATTATATATACAGAATAGTGGGCTTTAAATTAGGCTCAGGAAGTCCCTAAACTGCCGACTGTCAGAAGCTGGGAGGTTTACAGGGGGATATCACTGTGTGTATGCCCTATATTTCATATGTTCTCCCTAAACATCTGCTGCTGGCCACTGTCAGAGAGGCAGGAAACTCAGCTAGATGGACCTTTAGTATGACTTAGTGCAGCTGTTCTTATATTCTGGGGAATGCAAGGGAAAGAAAGGAAATGTGGTTTTTTTATTTTTTTTAACAGTTGAGATTGCAGCTAAAATCGAATGGAATTTCATAAGACAAAGGGAAAGCACTTTTTTAGCTCAAGGGCTTTCTCTGCTGAATTTCAAAGGTCTGCAGCAAAGACTTCCATTGCAAAGGTATCTCAGGAAAAGGTCATAAGCTTTCATAATTGAAGAGCAACCTAAACATTAGAGTTGCTTCTATTATTTAATGCTGTTTATCATGCCTTAGATATTATGTCTTGTAATAGCTAAGATATTGATCTTTTTTTTTTTTTTTTCCTAAGGAAGGCAAGCCTGCATTGACTGACCAGATGAAACAATCCGCTGTAGGAGCTGGATTGGTCGACACTGTTATGTTAGCGTGTAGAGAGAAGCAGGGAACCACAGCCCTACTCTGAGGTGAGGGACAATTACTGTTAATGCCTTGGAAGCTGAGGGAAACGCAGAAGCAGAAGGTTGTATGATGTGGACCAAATTGTTCTTTACTGATCTGCACAGCAGAAACAGCATGCTGGAAGGAGAAGTTTTATAATATTTTAACATGAGTTCAATGTAGACCAGTTTCATTCTCCTTGTTTCTAGATGCTTGATGCCTTTCCAAACACAAGATGCCTAAATTAAAGGACTCATTAGGGTAGAACACAGGCACCTCTGAAAGATGAAATCAGCTAACAAGGTCAAAATTACTTTCTGGTGTTTTCCTTGTTTAGTAAAAGTTGTGAGCAATTGAGCTTTTAATTCAGATGTATAGTTTAAGAGTCTGAAATTAAGTGGGGGTGAATCTATGCCTATGTGCACTTCAATCTTCTCCACAATAGAGTACTTCAAGAGGTGAAATCCGGTCCTCAGACCCTGCATTGCAACATAATCAATCCACTTTATCTGTTCAAGAAAATATCCTATATGCAGGAAGGAGAGAACTTTTGTTTTGATCACTGCAGCTGTTATTTCAGTGTATCATACACCTCTCATGCTGAGTGGTGTCTAAGTGAATTAAAAATAGGGTGCTTTTCATAACCTTCAACAGGTGCATGCATTTTCTGCTATCCAGAAAATGAACATTTTATTGGAGCACACTAAGTGGTTGATGAGTTAAGTAACATTGCTAGAGGAAAAAGGTAATCATCATGACATTAATAAACATATTCCTGATATATTTCTTTTGCTTCAGCAATTTTCCAAACTCATGCATGATGAAAAGCCATCTGAAAACCAACTGCTTGGCTACTACAGCATATCATCTTAAGCTTCACTGCAAATTCTTCTCTCCTGTCACGTCTCCCTGCTGGGGATAGAGTTGGGAAGATGATAATGTATAGAAGTGTGCTCACCTGCTAGTTCAGGCATTGCCATGAAGCCTGTGCAGTACCGCCCAGAAACCTTTCTGAGCTCTTTATACTGTGGACTTGAAATATCACAAGCCTCTTGATGTTAAGAGCAAGGCTAAAAGGCTTCTTTGCATTTCTAGACTCTTGGCTAGGCTGCTTTATGTGACATGGAACAGGTTGGTGGATAAATGCTGGGTAATGCATAGTCTGCCTTTGAGGCTCTCAGACACATCTATTTACTGAGCTCCATTTGCTTTAGGTAGAATGATAAAACTTGAAGGTGAAAACTGCCTGATAATTTGTTGTGAAATCCATCCTCTTCCAAATGATGATTGCATCTCTGTTTAATGAAGGGCAGCAGCCATCTTTCAGATCAATCTAAACTGTAAAAAAATGTTTATACAAGTGCCTGTAGCTCAGAAAAAGGCTCTTTTCTTCTCTAAACCGTGTGAAATATGCAGCTGGAGTGGTTTTGTTCTTTATATTTGCAGTGAGATCCAAAAGGCTGAGGCATTAATTCTGTCAGTTGCATAAAGCATTTTTTTCTTCCTAGAAGCTTATTGTTTTGCAAGGAAACTCAATTAGCAGACTATGTATAATTGTGGGCATGGCATGTATTTCTTCCTTGGTGGGTCTCACTGATGGCAGCATCAGATAAAAGGATTAGCAGGAACTGTGCCATAGCAATGCAGATCTCTCATTTACCTGGAGAAAGCCCTCTGCTCTCTTGACAGCTGTGTAAGACTGTCAGCCAGGGGCGAAGAATCCTAACTTGCACTCTAATTTGGTTGAAACTTGAACGCATGGGAGAGTACAGCTATTACCTCTAGCCAAACAGAAATGAGTCAACATGTTGATAGCTTGAATGAATAAGCAACTTTTAAAGAAAGAGTGTTAACATAAGACTCAAATTACCATTCCCACTGCTGTGTTTTTATAAACCTCCCCTTCTTTTTACAAAACGCCCCTTCTCACAGGAGTATTGTCTTCTCTGGGTCTATGTGGACCTATGTGTGCTTGTAAGGGAACTCTAGAAACTACATACCTTCTCCTTATATTCTTATATTTTATATATATTCTGAAATCTTTAATAATCTATGCAGCACGATAAACAATTTCAAAGGCAAGATCAGCACACCATCGCTCACCCTCAGCTGAACACTGGGCTGGGAATGAGACATTGGCAACCTGTCTGTGCATACGCTCAGCCCTAAATTTCTCTGCTTGACCACCATTTTAAAAGTTCACTGCACTGGTTGCTGTGACATTTGTCTCCTACTTACTGGGAAAGAACCAACAACTTCGTTTGTGCAGCGTTAGTAACTTGGGCTGTATTTGAATCAGCTGTCACAAGAAAGTGGAGTTAAGCTGCATAAATGTGTGTGCGCATAGGGGGAAGGGATTCTTTATCTGCTGTAAGAAAATCATAAAAATTTAAAAGAATCTTTGGAGGTATCTTGACTGCGCTGGTGGCACATGCTTGGCATATGAAATGCTGGACACTTATGCCAGTGCATGTTCCTAATTACAATCTCCTTATCATAAACAATTACTGTTAAATGCAGTGCATGGTGGAAGGGGGAGGAGGAAGAAACCCAGGTAGGATTGTTTGGAGCTGCATGAGTCTGTGTTTGCCTCAGGCTTAGTTAGCTGTCAAGAAAACCCCTGGAGCACCCAGAATTCACAGGCTTTACAGCTGATCATAATCAATAAAGGCAAAAGCCCAAGCCGGGGAAAGGACAAACACGTGTTGTCCTCTTGACCATTGCAGGATAAAGCTGTGTGCTGCTGAGTAATTGTGAAGAGATATGGGGGTCAGAAACACACACTGGCTTTAGGCATCTGTAAGTGGTGCATGAAGCTCTGATCAAAGCGAGGTGATCGCTGTGTGAGGTTGATGTCTGCTCTTCCATGGTCAATAAGGATGTTTTGTTATTTGTGTCCTTTGGGCTCCTGTGTTTCTTTGCGTGGGGGCACAGGATGCTCCCCGGGGGGGCGGGGGGAGACGAAGCACAAAAGGTCAGGCTGCTGCTTGATGCATATCAGCTAACAGTGTGGATTGGCAGTGCTTTCGGCAACTCCTGGCGAGAGAGAGTATTGCAGAAAGAGCAGCGGCTCTTGCTCATGTTCATCTGCCATACTGCAGCAAATCCAGCTCTCTTCTTAAGATGGCTTTGGAGCAGACTTACCATGATGCTGTATTTGGTCAGTTTATTTATCAAAGTGAGCTCGATTCTGCTACACTTTGCTATCTGTAGTATCTTGCTCCACGCTTTGCCTTAATGAATTTTGGGGAGTAATCACAGAACAAAAATCTGATTGCCATTGTTAAGTGTGTCAGTACAAGGTCTTTATGAGCACAGTGTTAAACACTGTAAGAGAACAGCTTTCTTCACAACATCGTCTGGACCCAAGGTGTTAAGGCCCATGATGAAGTCATCACGGCTTAACAAACTCTAAAACATCAGGTGAGGATGCTGCAGCTTAAACAGTCTGTACAGTCAAAACCTCGAGCATATGTCAGGTGACTTAGCTGAGTATAACATGCTGGGGCCTATGGTAAACTTCATTATTTCTTCTGTTTTAAGAATACGCATAGGGCCAGTCACCACAGAGCAGCTGATACAACTTTGTCATGTATCCAAGACTTGCACATTAGAATCGCTATATAAATAAGTTCCTTGATACTAATGTCTTGCTGTTTGGATACTCTATGTCTGCACTTCCATGCTATTGATAGGGGAGAAATATAAGGAGCCACAGTAGTATCACAAGTTGGGGATAAAAAGTAGAGGATGCAGCCCCAGGCAACTGATGCTTTGTAATGCCAGAGGACAGGTGGATCAATACTTGGTACTGTGGATCTCCAACAGTTACTGGAAACATTCTTTAAAATGTCAAAAAGGTGCTTGACCCCTTAAGAAAGGAAAGATTTGGATGTCTTGGCAGGTAATTATGATAGTTCTGTTTTAATAAATGACTTGCCTGTAAGAAATTCTACACTTTTGTATTCTTCCATAGAGGGATTACTCCTGGTGCTCTATATTAGTCTGTTCTCAGTGGACTGACATTTGAGTACTTCCGAACAAAGACAGGATTCTGACCCCATCTGAACAAATCCTGCAGCCCCAAGTGCCTGCATACTTGACTGGCTGAACTTATCTTTATATCATGTATTGCTGTTCATCACACAGCGGGGTGTATGTTTGCTTAGCATCTCTGCCTCAACACCCGGGCAGGGGGGACTTGCAGCCAGCCCATTATCTACCCTCCTGTCACAGTGTTTGTCCTCAGAAAGACTGGCAGTATTAAAACCTTGTTGCTGTGGAAAGTTTCCTTAAAACCAATTCCTTAGAAAAGATAAACACACAAAAATATGAATTTAGGTGGGGCTTCATGCTCATGGAGTTTTTTACAGGAAAGAAAGGGGTGGCAGTGGAAATTGCGAGGAAAGGCAAGGAAAGGCCAATAAATTATGGAGAAGATCCTAGCCAGCTCTTTCATTTAACACTCAGTGTTTGTGATTTTGACTGATTTAATTGAATAGCAATTTACTGAGTCAGATTTCTTGGTTCTCTAAGAAAAGAACTAGCAAAAAATCAGTGTTGCATCATTTGATACTATGTAGATAATGACTACAGACATGTAGGTGGTTTTGAACATTTACTGTTACTCCTGAGGTTAATAGGCAACATTTTGCCTATTTAAGCCAAATCTTTGCTTCTGTTTGAAGACGGCAACCAATCTTTTTTTTTTTTTTTTTTTTTTTTTTCCTGGAAGAAGTTTGGGAAGGAAGAGATATCTTGTTTTATCTTTTTCCTGGAATAGTTATGACCTGCCATAAACAGTTGGAGTGGGGGTCACCTGCCTTCCAGTTGTTCCTGGAGGGATGTCTATTATGTGGATCCCCCAGAGACATCAATTGATTCCTTAACCTGTGACAAGTGCCTTTTGTGCTATGATAAAAAACATTTGTGATGGAGTTCAGATCTGTTGCATGAGCTGTGATACATCTTCTTTAATTTTTCTTATGATAAATATGTATTTTAAATTAAGGAAGACAATGAGAAGAAAGTAAAACCTTGGAGAAAGCTTGAGTAAGCATCTCTCATTTTCCTCAGGATTTATAAGAACAAAATGGCTGCTGCAAAAAGATTTTTGGTGAATATATTGGAAAAGCAGGGGAATAAGAGTACAACTAAGTGAGTACGTGGAAAAAGCCCGCACCTCTCATGTGCTAGCCAGTTCTGCAGTCTCTCACTCTTCAATGGAGCTTCCTTCTGGACTCAACAATCCTCACTGACAAATAGTTAATTGTAACCAATGTGTGCACTTTAAAAGCATACCTTTCTAGAAGTTATCTTAGTTAAAAAAGAAAGCATTTGGGAAAAAAACCCACAACCCAACAACCCTCAAACCAAACATTTCTCTCTCACCCACACCGCCGCAACCAGCTCGAACCGTAGATGTGGAAATCGGGGGCTTTATAGTCCCTCCAATACACACTCCATTTTTATTTTTTTTTTTTTTTTAATAAAAGGGGACTTTAAAGTTTTCCTAGTCCAATCTCTAAGCATATAAAAGGCAAATATTGGAATATACTGTGAGCTTGTTCTGAACTTGCTTCTACTTTATATCAATGTCCTAGTGAGTCTTTTGCTCAGAGGAGTTGATTTAAATGGCAACAAAATTTAAACTGTAGCCTAAATGTTGTTTTGCCTTAGTTTCTCCAGGGCTTTTTCTTCTGCATCATCCATTTTACGTAGTTTTATTTTGCTTCAATATGACTGTCTCACTCATATCCTGAGATGGAGTTAATGGTAACACAAGCTGTAAGAAATAATTTTCTAGCCCTTTGTAAGATTTTGGTAGTGATTCGAGGACCAGACAGCCTTCACCTGAGCCCACAAGTGATCGCTCAGAGTCAGGGAGTCTGAGAATGCTGTCTTTTCATTCAAAATTGTGTAAAATAAGCCACTGCAGAGTGTTACAGCCTGTGCCAACTGGCTGACGGTAGAGGCTCTTACAGGAGCCGTTCCCTGCGAAGGACACTGTTGTTAGATTTGAAATGTGACTTTGTGGCTTCTATGGGTATCTTTGGCAGAGGCTGTATTTGTTGTCTGCTTGTAACCCGTTGAGATATAAGGGTGTAATAAAGAGTAAATGTTTCACTGAAATTCCGTTTGCTTAAACTTTTCAATATTTCTGCAGAATTGACAAATTTATGTCTTCAATCTAATAATTGGAAAATAAATCCATAACTTTTATCTACACTATAGCTGTCTTGAAGAGGCAGAACTAAGTTAATGAAAATACAATTTTTTAAAAAACATGTGTCCTAGTAAAAATGAGCTTTGAAAACTGTTGACTAACTAAAAATGAACTTAAAATTTGGCAGTTCCATTATTATCTTCTCTCTTAGATATAAATATGCTGAGGATTTCTTCATTTGAGGGACCAGGAGCACCACCAGAAGATTTAAACTTCTTGAAATGCAAAACCCATTGTCTAGTTGGAATTTTTCCCTAATTGAAGACTTTTCAAAATATACATTTTACAATAGTTCTGGAGCAGTAAAACCAGCTGGGATTGTTTGGAATGAGTAACTACTTCAGAAGTTAGCCAAGTTCAAGGGTAGTCTTATCTGCTTTACTGTTCCAGCCACAATTCCACATAATTCTGTTACTTCATAGAGCTGACGTCTCAAAACATATTTCTGACCACTGTCAGGCAGCTTTTCAAGTTCACACATGAAACCCCCTCAAGTGCAATGCACACTGAAGTAGCTTTCAGCTGATTTAGTTTTAGTGTGGAAGGAATGTAGCCTTTCCACCATAGTGGGATTTACCTTATTACTATATTTTTTTTCTGCTGGGATCTACTCTAGGCCTCTTTTCTCAGGCAAAACAACTATGGGGAGTAGAACCGAACATTTGCGTAAGTCAGGAGTGCTAAATTAGGCAAACATGGGATGGAAGAATTACTGCAACATACCCAGGAGAGTCATAAATTAGCAATTGCAAAACCTGACAGTTCGCAGTGGAAGGAATCTTTCTTTTTCTTATAAAGCTCAGAGATGTAACCCTGGCAAGAAGGTTAGTCCTTCTAGAGACTAGTTTACAACTTGTAGAGCACTGAGGTAGCCGATGGAAAGAAACTTTACAGATCAGCCCCAGTACGTTGCACAGCACAGATGGCTGTCTTTCTCCATAAATGAACCTCGTTTTTTTGAAGCTGGCAGAATCTGTGTTAGAAAAATTTCCAAGCTCAGTAGCAGCACTTCTGTGTACAGCTGTGGCTTGCATCTGTCAAAGCTTGTCTCAAAGCAGTGGAGGCAGCTCAAAAGTTCTATCAACAGCACAGGACGTAAATACTTGGCTGCCAATACACTGTACCTCATAGCTTTTGGCCCACTTCTATGCTGAAGGTAGCATACAGGGCACTGAATATTACAGGAATCTGTCAACACACTCAGTGCATTATTATTTATCATTTTATTACTATGGCTGTCAGTCAGGGAAGTTCCTTTATCTTTCTACTGCATCCTCTTTATTATTTTTCTGGATTGAAATGCATGAAGAGAGCAGTGATCTGTGATGTCAGTGCTGGAAATTTCAACCTCATTCTAACAATAAAAGTTCTCTTGTTTCAAGCAGCTAGGTTGTCTTTTTCCTTGCTTTGGATACTCAGCCCATGATTTGAGAAATCCAAACACTTGTACAAAGCTTTAATGGATTGTAACCTACAAGTTTGTTCTCCATGTTATAACTTCCTGAAGTTAAGTAATAAATTACTTTGCTAGGCAGTCAAAAATGGTGCAAGGCGGCTATTAATGTTATCGCATTAATGCTAGCCAAAACGTCTCCACCTGAAGCTGTATATAGAAATGAAAATCAAAGGCTCAGTAAAATACAGCAGACATCACTGAATGATAGATTTACAATGACTGTCTTGGATAGCTTTCTCTGAGATTTAAAGCCAATGAATATATTTTATCTGATTGTAACTTTTCCAGGAAAATAAAAGCTATGCATACAGTGTGTGCTCCTTCAGACTTTACAGTATCAACTGTTTTTGGCATAGTTACTAACACAAATGAGTTCTTTTTCTCCTACCTGATGAATACCGTAGTAATTTCTGTGACCAGAACACTAGGCATTTTGATTATCTGCTATCGGCTAACAGTTATTTCCTGCTACTGAAAGATGCTTGCCGAATAAATTTTTACAAAATAGATACAGAAGTCCTTGTTTTGGAGTTTTCATGATCCTACTGAAAGCCTCCAGGAACTGAAAGAAAGAGATTTTCTATGTCCTTAGAGAGGCATCAGCATAGCTGTAATAAAAAGATATGTAAATCCCTGGTGGAAGACTGGAATCCGTTGACAATAGTGGCCACTTGTTTTTACCCTTAATTCTTGTTCTTATCTGAAATTTATAAATTGGTGAATTTAAAATATTTTACTTGAATTTGTGGTCAACAAGTGTCTATATCTCAAAACAATCACCACACGTGCTGTCCAGTACTTTGTGGTAGTCTTACTAGGGAAAAGATAAAATACTTTCATAGTTTTATAATAGACTGAACTTTTAAAAGCATATATGTCCTGTGAAGAATAAAACAATTTTAAAAGATAAATAGTTCAAGGATGGGTTTATGTCATAATACATCTGTTTTGCTGATGGTTGTAGAAATTCAATCCTGCTTTCCCAAATTACATTTAAAAAATATATGTGGTTTGTAGGTGCCAATGGCTTTGACTGAGAAATAAGCTTTTGGTCTGAAGATCCAGGAGCAGTAGTGTTTAGGAATGTATCTCAGTGTATCTTTATTGTTAATCCCAGCCCATAAAAGAGTTAACTACGTATTTGGTTTATATTTCTATAAGTCAGAAAACTTTTATACCACCATATTCAAAGCCAGACGCCAAGTGGCCGGGCTGTTTGCTGCCAATACAGGGTAAGGTCCCCAGCATCCTGCAGCTGCAGCCGGGTTGCAGACGGATGCGTCCTTGGGAGCTCCAGCTCTCACCCATGCTTGAGTTCTGTTCCTGCTGGTGACTTCTGCGCTTGTTTTTTGGAAACTACTCAATTCCTTGTGACAACAGACAGTGGGGAGGGAAGGAGGAAGGGGGGTGGAAATAAAGAAGAAGAAGCTGCTAGGGAGCCAGTTTTTCTTGTACCTGCTGCCGATCAGGTGGTGAGAAAGCATTCATTAACTGTAACCCAGCTCTATGGGCAAGCAGTGTGAGTTCTCCGCCACAGGGAACAAAACATCAGCCTGATGGCACAGTAAACTCATTTGTGTGTGCGTCAGTCTTCTATGGCCACGTTTAGGTGGGCTTATTCCTTACACAAGAAAGGTGTAGAAAGTCATGACAAAGAAGAGAGGGGACATCTGAAATGAGTATGAGCTGATCATCAGGAAGCTTGCCATTAAAATTAAAATACTTGGCTATATGTTATGGGCCAGATAAAGGGCAGCAGAAGGGCTTGCTGGCAGTAGCAATCAGCTTGGATTTATAGAAAACCATGGGAGTGACTTAATATTCACAATATTAATTCTTGCACCATAAAGTTCAGAACGGAAAGTGACTGAAGTGTCTGAGTATGCATACACATACACATACACGTGTGTGCATGCGCTTACACACAGCACCCCCACCCCCAGTTCATTAGCAGAAGTGACTGCAGGGGTTTGTACTGGTCGTTCCAGTGTCACCTTGAGGGTTTTCATTGGGGAAGGAAAATGCTTGGGAAGAAAGGAGTATCCTTTCATCAGGAGTAGTACTTTAAGTGGTGGATAAATTGTTTTTGTTTCTATGTATTTTTCCTGGTGATGCCATACTAATAAAAATACACTGGGTTTTTTGGGGGTTTTTGTGGGGGTTTTTTTTTGTTTGGTTGGGTTTTTTTTTAGTATTTTTGAAAAACAGCAAGTCTGGGATAGGTTTGCTTTTCGTATCTGAATCAGAGTGAGCAGTCTTGAACTGCTAACCCCTTAGAATGACACGGACATGAAAGGGATGCGTGTATCCTTTCACTGTGCTGAGATATCAGGATAATTATCCAACACACAGTTCCCTCTCAGTGCTTTTCAGTGCATTTTGAATGAAGAGACTGTGAGGACAGCTGATTTTAATCTGAGAATCCACTTTAAAGGGGCTCAGGAGATTCAGTGCTAATAGAGGAGCTAAGTGATACAGAAGTATTACTTACTCCTCAAATGGGAAGATGAAAATGAGAATCCGTAGATAATACGGGGTGGAAATAGATACCTGCTGATCTTCCCCCAGGCTCAAAAAAAAGACTGAATGAAATATATGGAAGAAAGCTGATGCCATATAGGACTGTCCTTTTTCAGCCTTTTTTTCATTCATTCCAGTGGACCCAAACTCCATATTCTAACTCTCAGAATATTGAAGGACTAGAAAATTTGGTATAAGGGGAAATTGGGGCTTTCTTTTGAAACAATTAATTTATTGGGCTAGATTGTAGAGCGGAGAACTCTATAAAATGTTTAACAGGCTAGTAATGATCCACGCTCAGACATAACTTGTATGTGTCTGAGTGTCTGTGGCTTTTTACATCTATATGTTTCATCACAGATCTAGCCCCTTCTTTCAGGGTTTTTGGCTTCACCTGTCTTAATGTTGCATCCAAGCGATGAGCCAGAATCTCTCTGGGACTCTTGGAAACTGGCATGCTATAAACAGCAACATAATGATAACTTAACAGAAAGAATAATACAATCAAAATAGCTCAGCTTTGCTCCTCTTTGCTTTCCTTTGTGGCTGTATTTGTACAACAGGTTTACAACATTATTTTGTGACGTTCCTCTTCTCACCTCATATGCATCTGCTGGTTCATACCAAGGGTACTGGAAAGTACCCAACACAGTTCAGAAGTGCTCAGCAAGCTCTATATAGAATGAGATTTATGGCAGTGATATTGATGTTGCATAAGTAGCTGAAAAAAATGTCTCCTGAAAGAAAAAAGAAGAAAAAAAAATCAAAACCCGAACACCTCTGATACTTTCTTCAGGAATGTTTGGCCTTAAGAATCCTACATTTGGGAAGGAACAAAATTGAAACTGCTCTCTTAAAATAATGTGGAGTACTGGATTCAGTCCTGTTTGTTATTTACAGTACTGCTTCTCCAAGAACAGTACTATCTCCAAATTGACTTTTATCAGATTACCTATTGAGAAGCAGGGTCATTGGCAGCAACAACGTTTACACATACAGGAGAAGAGCACATCTGGATCACTTTGTGTAAAACATGTCCTTGCTATGAATCAGACGAGTTGTATGTTAAAAGATGAGTAGGTGTCATCCATTTCCTATCCTCCCTTCTTCCCTCAGAACTATGCAACAATCATTTTCTTTTTCATATTCAGTGTGGGTTTTTTTTCACCTTTTCTACTCTTTTTTATTTCTTAATCAATGGTTTTACTGGTGACCGGAAGAATGAGTTTGAAGTGGAAGCAGGTTAGGGTGATTGGAAAGCTCTGATACATAGCAGGGCATAAGCAATCCAGGATGTTCCTGGAATGTGTTGGTGATAACTTCCTTCTCCAAGTGACAGAGGAGCTAATGAGGAAAGATGCCATGCCAGAATTTGTTCTTACCAACAAGGAGAGGCTGGTGGGGAATGTGAAGCTCAAGTGCAGGCTTGGCTGCAGTGACCATGAAAGGTGGAGTTCATGATCATTAGGGCAACAAGGAGGGTGCACAGGAAGCTCACTACCCTGGACTTCACGAGAGCAGGCTTTGGCCTCGTCAGGGATCTGCTTGGGATAAAGCGTTGGAGGGAAGAGGGGCTTGAGAAAACTGGTTAGGATTCATAGAATCATAGAATCATAGAATGGTTTGGGTTGGATGGGACCTTAAAGATCATTTAGTTCCAACCCCCCTGCCATGGGCAGGGACACCCTTCATTAGGTGTGGAGCTTAGAGGAGGTGATCCATGAGAGGTGGGCCTGTGCAAACCTCATGAAGTTCAACAAGGCCAAGTGTGAGATCCTGTATGTGAGTCAGGGCAAACCCAAGCACAAATACAGTGTAGGTGGAGAATGGATTGACAGCAGCCCTGAGGAGAAGGACTTCAGGGTGTTAGTGGATGAGAAGCTCAACATGACCCAGCAATGTGCACTTGCAGACCAGAAAGCCAGTTGCATCCTGGACTGCATCAAAAGAAGTGTGACCAGCAGGCTGAGGGAGGTTGCCCAGTGAAGCTGTGGATGCCCCCCTCCCTGGAGGTGTTCAAGGCCAGGCTGGATGGGGCATTGAGCAGCCTGGGCTAGCAGAGGGTGTCCTTGCCCATGGCAAGGGGGTTGGAACTAGATCATCTTTGAGGTCTCTTACAACCCAGGTCATTCTATGACTCTATGGATGGTCAGAAATGTACATGAAAATGATGAACATACATCTTGCTCAGACATCTTTCTTTCCTTCATATTCTTTCCATATCACAGCAAAGACAGAGAGACACTGAAGACAGAAAATGGAGATCCAGACTTCCTCAGAGAAAGCAGGTGCTGACGTGGTTTTTGTCTGAAATGCCTGGGTGCTGCCTAGCAACAAATTAAAGAGTACATATGGAATCAAAATTACATATATTTGAAAATATAATTTTAAAAGCCTTAAAATCTGTTTCAAATATTGAAAGAAAATCTACTTCTTTTCCCATAATTTCAGAACAAAAGTGAACATTTTCATGCTGAGTTAATTCTGTCTGCTCGACCCCTCAGCCAAGTTCGTTCTTTCTTGAAGAGGAAGCTTTTAAAAGGCTTGTGGGCTAGAGTTATCTGGGACCAAGATTTGACTAGAAGGATGATTTCAAACAGAAAGTTGATACAGTCAGGCTGACAATGATATTTGGGTGGATTTTGTCACAGTGATTTGGCATGAGCTATGAGTACTACTTTCTTCTAAGAGAAATTTTGGACCAGCAACTATTTTGGCAAAATATTGTCCATGGCTCATATTGAACTGAATGGCTGCTATGGTCACTTCCAGCTCAGATTTGCAAAGCCACAATCTTCATTTGAACATTGATTTTTACACTGATGGATATGCACATATACACTGTGACACTATAGGCATATACATATATGACTGCCCTCACCATGCCAGCTGGCTTTTCACAGGCTTGAAGACTGTTGTGCCTCACCAACAGCCAGACCTAAAAAATCCGGCTACTGTTGAACACTTGGAAAACATAAAGCCAGAGGAATGTAACAGCTGTGAGACTGCTTTTGTCTGTGGTGTTACTGGAGGGGAAGGAAAAGACAAGGAGAGACATGGTGTTTTTTTTATAGAACATAAAACTAAAGGTAGCTCTGAAAATCTAAAAATAACTGCTCAGTTAGAAGAAAGGGACATGATTTTTATTTCCAACATGACTTCTAACTTTTTTCCAAATTTTTCCATTGACTGTCTCCATCTCCCTCAACTCATGAATGAACAGCATCTGCATGCTAATATTCTGCTGTCCCACATACTGTGTGTTTCTTGTATTTATTTAACTTGTGTTCTCTGCTTTGGGAAATACACAATGCAAACGAGATCTGTACTCTGTTATTCAGACAGGAATACAACTGTTCAAGCTAGTATGCAAAGATAATAAAATGTGAGTTAGGTTTAGATACCTAATAATGAAAGAATGAGAGAAGTTTTATGAGGGCAGAAAGAAGCAAAGGAATAAACCTTTTTTAGTAGAAAACAAATAAAAATCCTTGTGATCAAATAAAAAATAATTTTTCAGGAGGAGCAGTATCAAAGAGAATACTGGAATCAAGTGTTCTTTTGCACTCAGCCCATTTTAGTACAGGAACTAAGGAATTACCCTTATTTGCTGCCTCAGTTCCTACGTGCTACCAGTGGATCAGATTTTTTAGGCTCGGCAGATCAGGAATGTGACAGCATCAGGGATCAGTAACAGAGTTTTGTTTTCCCTAAATGGCATTTCTGGAACTGGAGTCCCCTATGGAGCAGGAGTTCTGAGCTTGTGTCTTTATTTCCTGTCCTCCTGTGATGTAGGGAATAGAACGTTTCTTTGAATGTTTGTTCTTTGTTGTGTGCAGCATGGAGACGTCTGAGAATCAACAGTCCCTTGTGTTTACAGAAGCAGTCACTTCCCCACTGCATGCTGTCCAGGAATTACCACGCTAGTCAATTTAGGGTAAATTTGCAAAGTGGTGCACAGAGAGTCACATAGTTAAATCCCATTGATGTTAATGGGAGTCATGCAGCTAAATCCCTGCACATTGCTTTGTAATTTACCTCTTTGTGTTTCTCAAACCTGCTGGCTCATGACTAATTTGTGTCTCTAATAGAAAAGCTCTAACTTGTTTGGGTAGCATATGGAATGGAATATCTAGTAGTATATGGAATAGTATATCTGTTATTCACATTGTATCTGCCATATAAATACTAAATTCCAAAGTACAGACATTCTATGTAGTGATTGATGTCTTCATATATTTGACTATATGGTTTTCTTATAAGTTATAGAGTAGCGATAGTTAAAGCTAACATCAATCACCACAGTCCTCAGAACTTCAACTTCTTTCAGAAAGCAAATTATATCACTGAAATTTTTGAAAGCTAAATTAATCTCACTTACAATAAGAAAAAAGAGAAAGAAAAAATTTGGTTTAGTGAAAGCATAATGTCTTGAAAAATTGCTTGTTCATTTCTGGAAGTGTTTTTAATTACTCTTTGGTCTCCAGAATGGCTTGGGCTAGACTTTCTAAATTAATTTCATTTTTCTGAAGAGAATTGCTTTTAGGTTCATTTGTGGGAAGGAGCAACTGCAAAGAACTAGCCAGTGTTTCTAAAAATGAGGTTAAAAGAATGGTGAAGTGGCAAGATGCAAGCTTGAAAGTGCTTTGTCCCTGTGCACGTGTATATCTTGGTGTGGTGGTGATGAGTATCATTGGGCATATTTACACCACAACAGAGTATGGTGCAAAGCTGCTCCAGCTAGCCATGAGATTGCCGAAATATCCATACCATGGATAGCTGTGCAGGTATCAAAAATAAAAAAGCTGTGTTGATACAATACTGCACCCATACTGGTTAGCTCTGGCTCCAGCGACGATAATTAGTTCAGTTGCAGCACCCTGCTGATGTAACAACACAGCTTCTGGTTTAAGAGCTGGCTCAGGTAGCACTCTCCAAAGAGTCTTAACACCACCCTTCATTGTATGCTGTAGGCATGCCCACAGAAATGCTCATAAGATAATGAGTGATTCTGCCTTCTGTGCAAGGTTTGGATGATTCCCAGTAAATGGGGCTTAAAACTGCACCTTGAATGCTGAAAGGAAAAAGAAAATATTGCCTCATTTATACTGCTGATTCATCCACTGAATAGAAAATAAGTTATGAAATCATATCATTCAAGACGATGTCATCAGACATATGTGCAGAGCAGCTAATTGAGGTGTTATAGGCAACCTGAAATAGAAATTCCATAGATGCCCTGTTGGTTACTGTAAGACATACAGGTTGGCAACCTGAGACATACAGGTTGGCAACACAGGTCAAGCTGGTAAACCTACCAACAGGTCTACCAGGAGTTTGTTATGATTTGGACCAGACATCAAATTATAGAATCATAGAATGGCTTGGCTTGGAAGTGACCTTCAAAGGTCATCATCCGCTGCCATGGGCAGGGACATTGTCCACTAGATCAGATCGCTCAAAGCCCCATCCAATCTGACCTTGAATATTTCCAAGGATGGGGCATCCACAACTTCTCTGGGCAAGCTGTTCCAGCGTCTCACCACCCTTACCATAAAAAATGTCTTCTTTATATCCAATCTAAATCTACCCTCTTTCAGTTTAAAACTGTTGCCCCTTTTCTTGTCACTAGAGACCCTGATAAAAAAGTCTCTGTCTTTCTTATAAGCCCCCTTCGTACAGAGGCTGCAATAAGGTCTCAGAAGCAATGGAAGTAAGATGTGCCTCTGTCAGGAGGTTTCCATGTTATTACTACCAAACCCAATATTTTTTGTTTAGTCTTGGGTTTAAGATCATGGTGGGCAGCAACATTTATCATTCCTCTTTCTTTAATAAATCTCCATCCAGTCCTAACTCACCTCTCTTTTGTCTCCTCCTGTCACTCCATTGCTGCTTAATTAACAACAATCTTTCATCTTCAGCTCCACATTGCCTGTTTCAGAATGGGTGTGATGGGTGAAGGGCAGCTGTTTAGGTGCAGACTACTTCCCTACAGAAGCTCACATCAGCATCAGCAGACTGAATATCTTTTACAGGATCATCCCTGCTTTTACCTGAAGCCCTAGACTATCTGCAGCAGCACACAGAGACTAAAGCAGAACCTTATAATATTTTTTCTTCCATGTTTTTAAAAAAAGAGTGTGTGACTATTGACATTTTAGAAAGACTCAGCATTGCCATATTCTTATAGGGATGGCAGATACATGTGCTTGACATTTTGGCCTCTCCTCCTGCAAACTTCCAGACACTACTTCAAAGTACAGAAGCACAAACTTTTATCAAGGTATCAATTTTATGACCATTTTGACCTGGGAAAAAGAACTTCCTTTTACCCTCATTCAAGGAAATTGATATCTAGCTCTGTCAGAGACTTCTTTCCTTTTCCCTCCCTCCTTCCTTCTTGCTTTCCCTCCTTTCTGCATGCATTTGAATGGATACTCCCAGCATGGAAAATACTGGCTGGTGTGATAAAGTTCAGGAAAGTCGTAAGCAGCAAAAGATGATTTTTATAGGAGAAAGTGAGACAATTTTAGCCAACATTAGTGCCAGCTCTCCTTCAGACACTTTTCTAATCAAATAAACCAGCAAAATTAACAGTTAAAAAGAAGCTTAATAAACAAAGTAGTGATAGCAACTGTGGAAGCATCCTTCGGAGTTTGAACCTCCATGCAACCTAGACAGCACCTAATCCAATATTTTAGAAGGACCTTTTCGGTTAGGGATTGATTTCCATTTTTCATGTTTTTGAGGCCAGAATGATATGGAATGTGGACTTTTTCTAACTGGATGGAAAAATTCTCTCTCTACCTCTTTGTTATTTTAAATGGTGCAATACTATTCACTTGCAATTGCTAGAACAAATTGCTTGTACAGTAGTTTACAGTTCACACAACAGTTGTGATGTAGATGGGAAGAAGAGTTATCTGTGGCATAGGAACCACTGCTAACAGGGTGACTGCTCCTTCTCTCTATATGCATGTGTCTGGTGGAACTGACTCCTACTTTTGAGGAGGAATGATCTGAAGGTTAAAAGGCCTCTGGGGAAAGCTGTGGAATGGAAGGGAACCACCCAGAGAAGAAACTGAAGGCCAACTATATGGCATTGTTTTGTAATGTGGGTTATTCAAAGGGTAGCCAAGAATATGGAAGAGAAAAGACAGGGAAACAAATAGGATGAGAGTCATGGAAAGTTGGAAAAGCAAGGTAAAGTTCATCTCAGCTAATGCTGAATGTGTCTGTCTGTCTGTAAATAGATGCGTCTGAGCAAGTTATCCTAAAGTCTCTTTGTGTACTCATTGGAGGCAAATATAATCTTTGACTTCCCTTTTAGAATAAATAATAGAATCACCCTGCTAGAGGTGTTTCTCTGACTCCATTAACTGAAGGAAGTGTGAGCTGCTCACCTCAGACATGGATGCAGAATAATCTCACTCAATTTGTTTTATTCTTAGTATATTTTAAACTTAAAAAATCCACGATGCTTAGAAAATAATTGGGCTTTTTAAAAAGTTTTAGTACTATGAAAATCCTCCTAATTCTACTTTTCTGTAATGTACCTGCACTGTGTTCCTTGATCTCATTTTAATTCCCTGAATATGAAAGTTTCCCAAAAGTCATATGATTTTTACACAGGAGTAAGGGTGTTAGCAGGACAAGCAACTCTTTAGGTGGAGGTTAGAAGCTGTTTATGTCAGTCCTATAAAAATACATGTAGGGTTTCTTTTTTTTTTCTTTTGCCTTTGGAACATGCAAGTCAGACTCTCCTGTAGTCCTACAGAGTAAAAAGAATGGCAGGCTCATTTATAGTCGAATTAGAAAGTGGGCTGTAAATCTGTGTATTCTTGGCATTATCTGGCTTCAGAAAGGTTACAGGCATATGGGGCTAGCCTTTCTCATAATGTCTTGATTTTTTTGTTTGACTATGTGAAACACCGAGATATGGAATAGTCTGACATATCTGGGTCCCCCCAAACATCTGGACAGAGTAGGCAGAGCTATTACGGTTCACCAAAATCTGGCTTCCATATGTTATATCCTTCCACTTGGGTCTCAGGATTGCATCATGGGGTCTGGATTTGTTAATCTCTGCAGGCATCAAATCTATTCATAACAAGTGGTTTTGATTGACATATGAGCAGCTGTGATAAACTGAAAAGGAAAAACTGAAATGCAGACTGCTGACTGACTGTGCTTCTCAGCATTGTGCCAGCTTGTTATAACACCAAAATCTGCTTTAAGAAAAATAAACAGCAGGAGTTTTACAAACTTCTCGTTTAGTGTTCTGAATAGAAAGCCAATGTTCTGATATGTTGGAGCCATGGTCGAAAGAAAGAAAGAAAGAAAGAAAGAAGGAAGGAAGGAAGGAAGGAAGGAAGGAAGGAAGGAAGGAAGGAAGGAAAAAATCGTGATTGAAAAGTAAAAGAACAACAGGGTTGTAATATACAAGTGTGCAGGAAAGAGATGGGGTAAAGTAGCAGGAGGAAACTAAGGAAGACTCAGCAGCAAGACTCCTATATTTTCGCCTGTGCTTTTGTGCTACTTATATTTTATAATTGCAATTAGAGTTCAGCTGTAGTTATGCAACAAACATGCATATGCTATAAATCCAGAGAGACAATCCTAGCCACAAGGAGTTATGTCAAAAGAACGAGAGACCCCATCTAGCTGGAGTGTTACACAAAATTGCAGAGGAGTGGAGTTACAAGGCAGGTCCTTTCTTTGTCTCTTCTGTGTTTTGGGTGTTCTTCTACTGTTACATCTGTATTTACCAGGGGTTCCCCACATTACTGTTTCTGTGCCTAGAAGATATTCAGATCCAACAGCTCAAAATATTCTAGTTTTGAGGACAGGTTAAGTAAAGATTTTTAAGCTGATATTAATAAATGTTAATAAATATCACTGGAAAAGCAGACAACCAATCAGGGAAACTCAAGGTATCAATGAAAACCTGTGATCAGAAGGGTTAAAATCAGTAAAGAATTTCTTAAACCTGTCAGGAACAAACAATAGTTCAACAATTGTATCAGTCTGACACTAGATAAGGGTAGTAATCACAACATAGAAAAGGAAGTGTTCAACAAATATTTTTTGATCTGTTCCTGAAGAAACGCAGGATGATGTATTCCTATGATAAAATATTAAGGAAATACTTTCTACTGAGCCAGCAGATAGGGAGGACCATAAACATAAACAATGGAAGTTAAATATTTTTTCTGAAAGCAGCAGGACTGGCACCCTTCAGTGCCAAAGGAGTCAGAGTGAGATTACTGAATTTGTTTCACTTATTTGCAAATTTTGCAACACTGAGGAACTTCAAGAATTCTTCAGGAATCAGTAAAACATGCTGGTATTGATTGGTAATGAGAGAGGAGTCACTGATCTTTGGCAAAACTGGGGAAAAGCTAATCTGGAAAATAATAAGTGATAGTAAAAATAATGCAATTAGCAAGATTTTATGAAAAATAGGACATGTAAAACTTAAAATCTATTTAATCAGATTACAGTGATATCTGATAAAAGTAAATGTCTTGTGTATTTTAGGCGTCTCACTTGTGCACATGTTTTAGTGAAGTGCTTGATGAAGACTGTGAACATCTATTTATCTTCTGTATGTAACCGTGGAAGGAGGTTAAATCCTTTGTAAGGCTCTAGCAGGATCTCAACTTTTATAAACAGTTGTTTAATACAAGCTAATCATCTAGGCTTCTACAGAGAGACATAGATACCTTCAGAAGACAATCCCATTCTAAAATTGTTATCTGACTTAGGGTATCTAAAATGATCTGAAGGTGCACTTCTCTCCTTCCTTGCCTAAGGAGTCAGGACAACTCTTTTAGTCTAGATAACCAGTTACAAGAGAGAAATCTATCTCCTGACTTAGGCAGGATCTCCCTTCCTTCATATGTACTATCTCTACAAGGACTGTGAAGGCACTGTAGAAGTAATGGTCACTAGACTCAAAATGGAATCTTATGTTAAGTAGATTGGACATTTGGATATTTCATAGATCCTTCAGGTTTTCAGATCTCTTCTAAATTAGGAAGTTTTGAGAAAATGTTCAGATATATGCTAGACATATGCTCCGCCTCTCCACCCATTTAGCAAAATAACAAGGTGCATTGTGTCCTAAAGTATTCAGCTACACTCCACTCTATTTTTAGACACATGGCTTTCAAACAGAAGTTATTTATAGGTTTGTCTGACCACAAAAGAAGGTGAAAGTGATGTAGACAGTACACAGAAGTATGGAAACTGTCAAGAAGAAAAGAATGATTAACATAATATAGTACTCCGTAAATGAAATAAAACCCTAGTTTACTGATAGATCTCCAAGTGTTATGTATGGGAATTCATCATCCTGTGATGCGTTTCTGGGCCAAATATTATTTAATATTTCTGTCAGCCATATGAAAGAAAGTATAAAATATATGCTGGTAAGACATATAAATCACAAAGACTAGTAGAGAAGTTATTAATAGGATAAATAAATAATACATATCAATGTGAATTATTTGGCTAAGAAACACTGAAAATAATGCTTTCGATACTGCCAAATAAAACATTAGACATCTGGGAAGAAAAAACACAGGTCAGTTTTACAGTATGTCAGACAACACTCTGGAAGGTGAGAAAGGCCTTCGAGACTCAGGTAAAGACCTGTCTGAATATGATTTTACCATGATGCTACAAAGAAAAAAATATCCTTGGATAAGACTAGAGAAAGTTAGGCAGGAACAGGGATAAGTAGCATCCCTGCTGTAATACTGAGTCCCGTTTGTGCATCTATGCTTTAGAAAGGAGATTAACAGGAAGGATGGAACTGGAAGAGCTACAATGATGATCCTCTGTCTCATAAGGCCCATGAGATCTGCATGTGCAAAAAGACAGGGAAGACATGATTTTATTGCATCAACCAGTATTTTCATGAGGGAGGTGAAATCCAATAGTAAAAAATGGCCTAATCTGATCACAGCGGTGAGAGAAAGCTAAAGGTAAGAAACTTTCATTTAATGAAAAGATTGATGAAAGAACTAAAATGAACTGCAAATATTAACAGTGAAAGTAAACACTGGGCTAATATTGTGTGAGTTGTGGCAGATTATCTATCACTAGGAATATTCTGAAATGATGAGTGTGTGTGTGTGTAATAAATGCTTTAATTCAGACAGACACTGTGGAGTTGCTGCAGAAATTAGCAGGTGAAGATCTGCTCCCTTGTTATGCAAGTGTCTGATTAGATAATCACAACAGTTCTTCTAGGCTTCAAATCTGATAGTATTTATAAACATTTTGTAAAGGAAAATATGTATTGAGTTACCTCTCTCATTAACCACTCTGCTCCCTCTGAGGCCTTGGCTTCTCGAGCAGTACAGTCCTTGACAAGGTAAGGTCCTCGTCTCAATTTTTAGATGAAAATATATTTTTTCTTTCTATTTGTTGTTGCAGTTCTTTCATCGTTCATGTTCATTTCTGTGCATTTGTTCTTCCTACTCTAATAAAGAACACTGAATTTCTGGAGGGATAATGAGATCTATTAATGTAGTAATAAAACCTTCTCCAGTATAAGTCCCATAATGAATTCCATAATGTGTTATTTGGGACTAAGTTTAAGCACTTCATGCTTCCTCTTGCCCTTATTCAGCATCAGTTTAGCAAAAAAAGCAGATTCTCACAGCAAAAGGAAATATCCAGTGGGCTCTACTATATTTTTTATATAATAAATTTACAGTAAGGGCTTTTAATGGAAGGATTTATGCAGTAGAAGGTGTGAGTGGCATAGGAAATACGCAGGAACACAGAAGCTGCTAATGAGAAAAGAAGAAATTACAAAAATGATAAAAAAGTGTTTCTGCTTTGAGATATTAAATTAATGAACCCGCACAAACTTAGTCTCCTGGGACCAAGGTGAAATAGTTTCTTTAAGGCTGGTCCCCAAAAAGAAAAACAATGTGACTGAAAATATGATTAAATAAAGTTCTCATTAGAAAGTAGACATTAAAATTGATAGCAAACCTCCAGCAGAAGAAGCTTTAAGAGTGATGACAGAGACCATTGGATCAAAGATGGTAAATAAAATGACTCTAATTTTACAGCATGTTTGTCAGGACTTCTTTTTCCAGCATGTAGTGTCTTTTTAGACGAATCTTCAGCAGAGCCCAACCTGTTTGCCTCTTCTTGGTTTTGCTGCTGTGGAGTGAGAGAGAGATATTAGTCCTTACACTAAGCCAAGAAGAAGTTTCTCTGATTGTTGGCACAAGCATCTCCAGCACAACAGGATGTTCAGATTGTCTACTCTGTCTTCTGCTCTCTTTACATCCTCTGCAACTCCGAGGTTAAGTGCTGACAAATACTGTCGTTCACCTTTTACACAGATTACCAGAAGGTCAAATTGAAAAAAGCTCCTGTCAAAGATGGTGGTTCACATACTTAATTTGCTTGGGGTAAATTAAAGCAGAAAATTAGTAGTTTAATTTCATCAATCTGGCTATCTATGAAGCTCCATGCCTTAGTGCCACCTGGTATAGTGCATAGTCTGTGCCACGAAGCAGGGAATGGCTCTGCAGATGTGCGCTCACCGTTACAGCACAGCCTGGGAAGGGTTTGTCACCCTAGGTCTCCTCTACTACTATTAAATGATTAAAATTTGGCAATTACTGTCAAAGAGTTTTACTGTGCTACTTCATGGAGTGGCTAAAACAGCAGCTGAAATAGAGCTGGCTACATTACTCCTTGCTAGTCTTTAGGTTACAAGCTCTTGGGGTGAGGTGTGTTGCAAGTGTGTCTACGTTACCTAGCACAAATGGATGCTGGTTCAGGACTGTGGCTTCTAAGTACCAGTGTGCTCCAAATCTCATTGCTCCTGATCCATGCCATGGGAGAAAAAAAAAAAAAAAAAAGCTGGCTTCCAGTAAAGAACTCTGCAACATTTTGAAAAGAAAGTAAAATGTGAGAATAATGATTTTTTTAAAAAAATACAGAAAAGTAATCCTTCCTTCTCCCTAAATATGACATTTTTTCCATTTTCTCAAACATCTCTCTTTTTCTGGGTTGCAGCCAAGACTGAAAGCAGGAAATAGAAGTATATTTACAAGAAAGTCTTACTTGTAATTTTCTATTCAAGTGTGTAACCACAACAGGAGTCAATTCAGCTCACCTTAACATCTTGGAGAGTGCTGGTACTAAGCCTCCACATGTTATGAGGGATGCAAACTACCAGGGAGAAGTGGTGACAGGATGAAAAATTATACATGGTACAAGGGATAATGGCAATTCAAAGCAGAACAAAAAGAAGAAAGGAGTGAATTTTCTGCCTCTCTTTCTCTTTCTTTTGCATAGGGAAAATACCTATAGTCTTAACTGGGCGTGTGGAAGTGGAGTTGGACTCAGAAGAGGGACTCTGTTCCATGGCTTGTTTGCTTGTTACACAGTAAAATCTTTGCATTCTGCTATTTGATGCAAAGGAACTGCGAAACAAAAGTGAACTTGGGAGTCTATCCCAATCTCCATTAGGGGAGACCTTCATGTAGGAATCTCCCCCATCACAGCTGTATCTGGCTCTGCAGCACCTTCGGGCTCCTCAGACACTGTGGTGGGTGGTCGCTGGGCACAGGGAGGCGTGATGGAGAAACACTGCCGCACTGGTGACCTGGCAGCTTCAGCGGCCTCTGGGACAGCTACCAGAGCCACCAAGCAAGCTGTTTTTTCCCAGTCTCAGGGTGGGTAAGGACTTCTGCATGGAGGAGCATTGGAATAGAGGAAATTGGGCAGAATGGTCCAAGAGAATTAGTGTCATAAAACCAGAAGCCAGTGCCATGACTGCGAGGGGCAGGATGAGTCTATTTGGCAGTAATCAAGAGAAAGAAACTAAAACAAACCTCAGGCACCAGTCGTCTGCAGTGCTGAAAAATTATTAACAGCTTTGTGTCATTCAAACGGTGGTGTTAGCACAAGGGGATGGGGAACTCCACCTTGCCCTGGCTAGAGCTGTGTGAGACGTACAGGCACCGCAAAACATGTGAGTTTTGCCTTTATTCCATTGTTTGTGTAAAGGAGGAAGATACTTACACTTGGCTTCCGTTCACCTTCAGTGTGAAACACATTTCTGCAGGCAGCGTTTGAAAAAAATGAGACTCCATTAGGTAGGACTTGGTTTGGGGGAAAATGAGGAAGGGGGATGAGGGAAGCGAACAGAATTCAGAGAAAGGCACAAAAGAAAAGCCAGCTGTGGAGATCCTTTATTTTTAATGCTAAAAGGTATTGTGATCCAAAGCATTCAGATGCAGTAAAGAATTTGATATCTCAGGAGAAAAAGAGCAGACAAATGGGATATTCAGTCACATCTAAGTGGAAACATATTTTTGTGAGCCATAGTGTTTGTGCACTTCAGTCTTCCTCAGTGACTTTCCCCTCACAGTATCAGCCCATTACCTATGAAAATACGTTCTTTCTTTCTTGCAGATACTGGGAGAGTTGAAAGGCACGTGTCCACAAAAATGAAAGCTATTTCTAACATTTCTGGAGGTATATGTCCCCTTATTAATAGGAAATTGAAGACAAAAGAAAACTGATCAAAGAATGTATGGAACATTTAAGCACATTGCTTAAATGAATGCATATTGAAAATGGATGCACTGAACATTTAAGATTGGAGCTCCATTTTGGAAAAGAGCTTGAGAATTAGAAATTTGGCTCCATTGTGACTTAAAAACAAAATATTGTTTTTTTAAATCAGTAGAATTTCCCATTAAAATGTTTCTGCTTAAAAAAGTTCACTTCAATGCTGCTTTATGGTCTAAAGGAGATCAGATAGCTGCTATGGAGTGGTGCCTGGTTTTCTCCATTACCTATGGACTGCAGGATGAGAATGACTTTGCAGATTCAGACACTTAAATTTAGGTGCATATGTGTGTTCACCTGTAAGCTGGGTTTATAAACTTCTGTTACAGACAGTGGAATTTTAATCTGAAGCACATGGAGCTTTGGAGTTGTTTGGTCTTACCGCAAGGCAAATGCTTACGTGCCAGCAGCTGAACCACCCTCAAGTCTCTACTGACTGCATGGGCTTGAGTTGGGATTCAGACCCCCAGGACTAGCATCTCATGGCACGTATATAAAAAAAAGGATGTTTTACCTGCCTTACAGGTGCTTCTCCAAAGATGATGCTGTTCTCCCTGAGGTCTTTTTCAAATCTGCCATGCCTATCTGGAAATTTTAGGGTATCCTATGCCACCTCAAACACTATTAGATGCCTATCTTCACATATCAAATCCCACCCCTGCCCAAACTGTCATGATGGCTTGGGTGCGCAACTCATCCACCTACCCTTAAATGTAGGGGTCTGAATCTGCAAGTTACACCTCACCATAGGAGTGGAGTTTAGCTTGCGAAACACAAGTATCAGATGCTGTTTCAGATGCTGTAGGGTATCTGGGAAATCCACATGAGGCTGGTTGATATTGCAAAGCATTTCTGGAAGAACCATGCTCTTCTGGACTGAGCGTGCCAGGCTGAGTGGGACACTCTGCAAGACAGATATACTCTTTATAGACACTGAAAGTCAGACGACATGAGTCTCACCCTGATGAAAAACTTGTAATAAAACAACTAAGCGAATGTGCAATATTTTGAAAATTGTTGTTGACAAAAACATTCTGAAGAAGCCAGATGTCTTTCAAGCTTAAGAGATACTGCGTCTTGATAGTATTTGCGTAAGTAGCTTAATAGAATGATTTATTTTTCTTGTATTTTTAATTGTCTTGAACATTTGTTTGCATGCTCAGCAAGAGCGGATCCCAGGATCCCTGGGAGCCAGAAGCCTGCATGCAGAATAGTAAAAAAATAGTTCCGCAGATTCATCTGGGTGAAAATATTTATATATTTAAGTGAAAGGACCAAATAACATTCATCTAGTAGAAAATATTATCCACACCTCAGCAGCCAATGTGAGAACTTGAATTCTGCCTAGCAGTTCTAGCTGTCATATCTGTTTTCATAACTTTTATCATTCAACATTCTCCTCCTCCCGTTTGAAAAAAATCTGAATTGTCTGGTTTTATATATCCTGTACAGTATTTTTTGTCTTTGTTTAGGTTTCAGGCATCCTTGTATACATAACTGCATTCTCTTTCCTCCTTGTTCGTTTGGCCAAAAGCTCGGTGGGTGTAATTTGATATAATTCCATTGATGTCAGTGTAACTTTTCTGATTTGCACTGGCTGAGGCTTTCCCTCAGCTTGCCTGGATTATTTTCAGGTCCCATTTCTGTGATTATTATTAGATTATAGCTTTCACTAAACTTTTCAGTGTCATAATTTGGAAATACTGAAAACCAAGACTTTAGCTTGTAAAGAAAAATAATCACTTCTGGCTTCCTCTTCTTCCCAGTTTAAGCACTGGCCCATAAATATCCCATTAACAAGAATCTGTTGCAAGTGTTTTCATTGTTTTCTTTTTGCTTTGCGGTGAGCTAAGTGTTTCTGAATTTCCTGGGCGGATGCATCAGACTCTGACATGCTGAATCTGGTTTTATCAGTTTTATTCTCTTTAAGCTATTTTAAATGCAGCTTGAGGTATGTAGCCATATCATTATTATAATAATTGTTATTATTACTATTGCGATTACTGTCACTCTTTTTATTGTTGTTATTATCAGCATTTGGGAACTACTGATTGTCAGTTCTGTAGTGAAAATAACTTAGCATAACTCCAACCAGTGCAGCCAGGAGGAACCTCGGTTTTGCTTTGGTTTTTGTTTGTAGGGCCGGTGGTGACAGGAATACCGGGGGATTCCAGCTGTTGCAACGTTTGGAGTGCAAGCGCTCTTTGTCCAGCCATGGAACAGAGATTTCAGTAAGAGGATACATTTCTTTATTAGTTGAACAAAACATTGAGAAACTTTCACAACACCTACATGTTCTTTCTTGTTCCAGAGACTCCTATGAGCCAGAAATATTTGTTGCAATATGTGAAATGTTCTCTGAGATAATGATAGCTTTGCAGAAATCTGGAAATACGTAGTAGGGCAGGAGCTTCCCTTTTCATGAGCTTACATTTATAGACGTGTTCAGCATTATTTAATAAAGAATATAATAGACATTACGAATCCAAGGATACTGGTCCTGGGCCTTACACAGATCCTTAATGGCACCTTGGTTTAACAAATGGGAGAGGAAAAGGTTTGAGGTGTAGAAAGCATTGATTAAGGGAGCAAACTTTGGGTATGAAGCTTTAAAGGATGATCTGGGGAGCACTGTCCCTGTGGTTAGCACCATCTCACGGGGTCATCCAAAGCAGAGGTACCACACAGCTGTGCAGCCCAGGCAGCTCAGGACAAGGCACTAGAAACTCTGTGGTCAGGTTTGCACGGAGCTGTGCCTGCTTCTGGAGCAGTGCTGGGCGGATGCACAGGTTAGCTTGAGCTCACCAGCGTGGCTGAACAGTGTTTGGATCAGAACGGGTCTGCACTCCTCCAGTGTGAGCTGCTGGCAGTGTGTCTGCCTGCAAACAGCTACTTTATCAAAGCTGTGCGAGACAGGAGAGATTTGCTACGGTGTAGTGCTAGGCTGACATGGCCATACAGCTCTAGAGCAGAGAGAGACACAATCCTGTCTTGCTGTTCATGCTGCTTACGGTCAAAACCAGTGCTTTTAGAGACATTCTCAAATGTTGACTAACAGAAGGCCTAAAGGAATAGAAAGAGTTTTAGAATATACTACAGTTTTAAAAGGAGTGTGTATTTACATTTAGCTGAGGAAAAAGATCAACCTATATCAAAGTTCCATGCTTGAGTGTCATGAATGAGAGGTTTTTTTCAAGCTCTTTCTTCCCTGTCTTGCACAGGGTTTTGAGCACTCCTCTCAATCTCTCAGTACTTACAGGCCTAACAACTGCTCACTTTTCTGGGCTATTGGAAAGGCTAACTCATTATTACTTTGCAATCCTAAGCTATAAAACACTGTGTAAACATATGCTATTAACTACACCTATTTGTTATGCAAGGCAGGGCTGGGAATAGTTCCAGAACCAAATCAATTGCACTCCACAGTTTTGATTTTCTGATATCCTGCTATTGGTTTCAGAGATACCTTGGGGCTTTCTAAATGGCCTTGGTCAAATATTTACATGAACTCCATTAATCTTTCTGTCTGGCTTTATAATTAATTGAAAAATTATTTCCCTGTGTAGCAACCTATTCTTGTCCCCAACAGTTTAGGTACTTGGCTGGAGAGAATGATAATCAAAATCACTTATCAGCAAAAGTTATTTCCATCTTCTCTGTGTCTCAGGCTTAGAGCACTCAGCAATTTTAAAAGTGTTATCTCAGCTGCGGGCTCCTGAGCCAGATTAGCATGTGTGTAGTGAATCAAAATGTGCTCAAGATCCCTGCAGTTGTTCATGTGCTAATTCTTTTTGGGTGTAACTCTTGGATGAGAGAGCAAAAATAGGGTGGTAATCATCAACCGGACCAGGATTTCCCAGCCTGTGGACAGGTGTGTTACTGTGGCCCTCCTCAAAGCAGAGATGACACTGTGAGTTTAAAATACCAAACTTTAACAGCAGAGACATAAGTAGAAAGAAAGACCAAAGACAAGACATCTGGTGCTTTTCTTAAAGTTTCTGAGGTTGAAGTTATCATCAGCTGTTTGCTCAGTTTTGATAATTTATGACGTGATCAAGGGACTTGTGTGATCCAACACTATGAGTGAACTCTATCTTGAGCTAACACTATACCTTTCTATTTGCTTTCCACACAAGCAGGAAAAGGACCCCCCTCTTCCTTCATTATGAGATGACTCATTTGGCTGCCTATTATACAATAGCGTGGTAGCTGTCTTAGCTAGCTCACCTAAATTTAGACTGTTCACCCTAGTGCATTGTTATGGCACCCATATGCTCTCCGCTGAAAAGCGTTGGGAATGCTATCAATCCTGTATGAAAGCCTGCTCGGCCTGCCCATGCACAGACTCAACAACTCGGCACATGAGATGCTGTACTACGGCAATTGGTACCAGCAAAAATTATTCTTATAAAGCTCCGTACTGGGCACAAGGTGAGAATCTGAACGCGAACAGAATTCCCTTTACCATTGATAGCATGTTGGGCCCTGTTTATGACTGTGCTACAGAAACAAATCTTGCTTATCACTGTCTGGGTTGCATGAGAATTGTTTTGAGACCATATTTGATGCATCTTTCCATATATATTGCTGTGCTCATGTCTAATACATTAGATGGTCAAATAAATATGTATTTGATTCTGCCTGAATTGTCCCTCTGACTCAACTCCTGACGTTGGATTGACTTTCAGAAACAGAGCTGTTTCTATTGATAAAATGACTTAGCTTCTCCTGGTCATCTTTAATTGCTTTAGGAACTTACTGCTGGCTACTTCAATCACTGACTACATAAAGTTCCTAATTACTTAATCAAGAAGGCTTGCATTTGAAATGAAAGATAAGAGAACAGGGAAGATGACCTCTAAAAGTTGTTAATCAACTGTAGTTATTGACATGAGCACTGCTGTGACCTTTGCAAGCTGTGATACGCGCACTGATGATCATAAAGATAACGAGGTCAGTTCATTTCAGCCAAAATGACAAGAACAGACTTGATTCAAATGAAATGTTAGCTATAAAACTTTGAGTATGTGAGAATGACTCCATAAAAATGATAGTTCTGAAGCTGATGGTTCTTTTTGTTGAGGTATCAGCTTTGGTCACTTGGAGAACAGTTTTTGTAGGTGGTATTGCCAAGTAATTTAATCTTTTTTTGCCAGTCTCCTCAGTATTTGATGGTTTTCATAAACCCCTGTGGCAGATGCTGAATTGCAGATATTTTTAGCAAAGCTACTTTCTAGCCCTCCTCCTGTGGAGAAGTTTTGAAAGACTCATCCAAATCCATGACAATAATCGAGAATCCAGAACACAAATAAAATGCAATTGCCATTAAACCACCCCAAAACATGCATCATTAATCATGCAATTTTGAAATTGCTTGATCAGCTGCAATGTTAGACGTTTTTTATGAGTCTCTCATTAGTTCTCAGGGCTGACCTTACACCCTTTTTGTGGCATTTCCTATGGCTGCCTTTAATTGCAAATCACCCTGTATCTTTCATGTCTTTGTTGGTGTGCCTTTATATCCAAAGGATTGACATAAAAACAAATGTGAAGAAACATGGTTTAAGAAAAGACAAAAAAAGGAGTAGTTTTATTCTCCAGCTGTTCACCTCTATCGTAAATCATTTGCCTTCCCTTAGAAAAGACATAGGCCTCATGGAAGTATGAGGTGATCACTGACGACATGACTCTAACAGTAGTTATAGCTTTCAGTTAAGTAATCAAATACTTCTAGACATTGGATTATAACTTAAATTAATAGACATTTCAAGGCATTTGAAAATCCTTGCCATTGACCTTCTAAGGAAGCTTTAAAAATATTTATCATTGTGCTTATGAAGAGTAACAGCTTCAAATTCGGCATACTAAGAACTTTGTAAATCATATTATGCCTCTGAATAAACCTATTCAGAAACCTGCCATGCTCTCTGTTATTTCTTTGTCAGGTATCGCACGTGACTTACCATACCCAAAGTCTTGTATGGCTGAATTGTAACTGAAAAATGCATTAATTCAGAGGAATGGAGAAAAAAAGGTGCTGAATTATTAGAAAACGCTATTCTCTTTGTAACCATGATGGTAATTACCTGCATTACTGACTACATTCTTGTAAATTACTTTCTATCATTTTGAGAGAGGAAGATGAGTTATCTTGTGGACTGCAGAAATTAATAATAAAACTCTAACTTTGTTACTGGAGACACCAGAGCAAAGGGGAACCAAACATGACTTCCAGGTTGAGGTTTCAGAATTTCATCCTACTGTTGCTTCTCTTGAGGCAGTGCAGTTATAATGCACTCAGCACAGGTCAAGGTCTAAACGACACTTTTTTACCCCAAGTGTTCTTCTTGTGTAGTAAAAGACTTAACAAAGCAAAAAAAAAAAAAAAAAAAGAAAATAACTATCACAGAGAATCTGTCTAATCTGCATGTCAATGGAGTTTGTTTCTTCAAAAGCAAAATAATCTCATCAAAAGAAGAGTGCAAATTACTTTGTATAGATTGCTGAATTATACGTAGGTATACTCAATTAGAAAGACATGAAGGGAAAATGATTCTGCCATTACAGTAGGCAGAGCAGAGCTTGTCAAAAAGGTAGGACCAAAATAAGCTAAATACTGTTTCTTTACGATTCAAGAACAGGGTTTATAGCATTTTAATATTTTGTGATTAACGAGGTAGAAAGCAGGTGCTCTATCAGTGAAGTGGAGTTAACATCATCAACATTCTCAGTAAGGAATAGTTTATTATTTCACAAAAGCTTCATGCCCTTCTGGCCTTGCTTAGGAACTTGGCAGTATATGAAATGAAGATGAATGATAGTTTAAACAGAGTTCGCCCTTCCTCACAAAGCCTTATTAGTAAAATAGGAATACAAAACATCGGCTTGCAAGATTAGTAACATGTGCAGCACCTCCTGTAATATACTTTTTTTTTTTCAATAATTCATTAGGAGCACGTAGGACAGATCTCATTATCAAGGTCTATTGATTTTTTCTACTCGCAGCCTGTTGCTAAATCATTTTCCAATTATGCGATAATGTTGTAAGTAGAGAGGACAGGTCTGTATGGAAGCCTTAATAATTCAATGAGCACAGCAGTTTTTTTCTAAGTGGAGGAAGACAGGGAGGTAATGTGGAACCCACACAGGATGGCTGATCTAAGTAGGACTACGAACACTCAGCCTCTAAAAGGAAGCACAATGGAAATGTTTCGGGTTTAAGGCGGAGTGCTAGGAGATTATTTTTTGTGTATTAGTTTACTGTAAGAAGATGCAGCACACAGATCCTCTCACTGAAAACTTGTAACAACAGAAAAACTGTTTTATGTTTCTGACAAGATAGTGTTACTTTTTGAATTCTTGGCACTGTAGGAATAAACCTTACAGTTAAGAATCAAGTATAATAATAAAGGGAATAGTTTAATCTACACTTGCAGCCTAGAAACCCGGTTATTGACACCAACTCTGTATATAAAAAAGTCCCTGAGCATCACTGATAAATACTTCTGCTACCTTTTGGCAACACTTTTTAGGCCAGGAACTCTAAACATCTGTAGAAAATTAAGGGATTTTGCTGCTTAAATCTCATGCTTATTTGCATGTTGCTGAAGACAAACATTGCACAGCAAGAGACAATTAATTTCATCTTAAGTTTGCCTTCCCAAAGTTCACAATGTATTATCTAGGCTTGTCTAGAATGAATGGAGGGTAATTCAGATCACCTGCTTTGGATCCCTTGCTTCAGATGGGTGAATCTCACACCAGAGGTGCTTGTATTGGTATTGAGGGATCCTGCTGAGCTGCTTTAGACTGGATAGTGAACTGGCAGATGTGTGAATAAAGGTGAAGCCCGGAGGAATGCTCTTCTCTGCTGGTGAGGAACCCCACCTTCTTTTTCTCTCATACATCTTATACTATGCATGGTAGGAAGATTATGGATATTAAAGAAGCAGACTATCCAAAGTTGTAGTTGCAATAATAATAGAAAAACATTGAAAAAACCCCTAAACCCTGAGATGGGAAACTTTATTCATACTAGCTTCTGGGAGTGTTTAAAAGTAGATCAATAAAGGCAGTCCTCAGAGTCTTTATCTAACTGCGGATTATGTAACAAACTTTTGAAAACATTTTTTTTTACTTTATTTTTTAACTCAAAAAGATAGTTGCTTACTGCCATTTAGTTAATTCTAGTTCTGCATTTGTTTATATTCATTAGTAACTGATTTTTTGTTTGGATAACAAATCTTTACACTTTCTTAATAAAATGACGCAACATCAAACCAGAGAAAAGTGTTTGGGATTAAATGAAACACTGACAATTTTTCCCCATGCTTTTTTAATGCCTTGAAAAATACAGCTTAATTATGAAATGGAAAATCATTTCAAATGCTGAAGCTGAAACATTTCATTTTGAAAAAGATGAAATGAAAGGCAGAGCAAAACAGCAGAAGAGAGAGGAACGGGTCTCTAACTACACAGCAATCAGACTCTTTTCATGATGGCTGTTGTAGAAGCGGAGCAGCCTGTGAAGACTAGCTGTTTCCAGTTCATTAGCATCTAAGTGCTGCAAGACTACTTTAACCAGCAAATTTGAGTTCTGATGGGATTCCAGAGGTTCTCCCTCTAATTTTCCTGCAGTTCCACAATCCACAAGCTGATGCAAGTACACATAGGGAAATGATTTTTGGAAGGTAGTTTGAAGTAACAGCCTAAATAGATAATACAAGAATCTATTAGACAGGCAGTGCTGCATATTTAGATGAAGGATAGTCCAATTCTTCTCACACCACCCACTGTCTCCTCGCCATTCATTAGCCCTTCAAACTATCTTATAAGCTCATTCATAGAAGAATTTTGGCTTTATACTGTGAAGAACAAACAGACCTGCAGCCCTCAGCCTCAGACAAAAACTTCTTGTAAAACACGTGCACGAATAACTAATAGCAACATTATCTATCACTTGGGAAAACACTCATAACTGAGATCATATTTCTGCACTTGAAGCAATGTGATTTGCAAGTGACTCAACTTCAAAAATAACTCCATAGATGACACAGGGAAAAAACCCTACAAAAAACCTCAAAAAGATATAATATACCAGCATAGGTAGGATATTATTTAGCCTACATTATTTTTTTTTAAAAAAAAGACTTCAGCTTTTTTACTCACATCCGTTTCCTGTCTTTAGGATGACACTGTACCTTGCTGCAGCTACACTTGAGCTGGCTGTTGAGTGAATCGAGAGGTTGAATTTATAGCAAATACCTGTAAAACAGTTTTTAAGATACATAACTCACCTAGACTTATAATGAGACCAGTGCTAATTGTGATAATATTTTTTTTTTATTGTACTGGTTTTTTCCTTGAGAAATATTTTGTGGAACAGAACAAGTCTTACTTTTTTTCTGTTTTTCAGTAAGCTTCCAAACTGTGCATCATACAGGATCTGTCTCCCTTGCAGTGATTAGCTCACTTGGATACTTCAGCAGATGTAGTGATCCGGGACTCAGGACAGGCAAATGGCTTGGAATAGTTACCAGTTTTTCAGGTGGCTTTTACTACCCTGCTGAGCTCTGTATTACCTTAGTTAGTTTTGTGCCAAGAACAAAGATAGTTTAAATATTTGTAGGGGTATATTATTGTTTTGAATACTTTATGGCACACCTTAGGTGATATAATAGAGAAATTGCAACCTGGGCTTCAGGATGATGAAGTGAATTAAAGCCATTGCTGTGTCTGCAAACCAGGTTTTGCAAAGGCTGGAGGCCAGGTGCCCACCAGAGCCGCTCTCTCACTCCCCTCATTCACTAAACAGGGGAGAAAAGGCATAACGAAACGCTTGTAGGTCGAGACAAGGACAGGGAGAGATCACTCACCAATTACCGTCACGAGCAAAACAGACCAAACTTAGAGAGGGAATTCATCTAATTTATTACTAGGCAAAACAGAGTAGAGGAATGAGAAAATAAAATCGACTCTTAAAACACCTCCCCCCACCCCTCCCATCTTCCCGGGCTCAACTTCACTCCCGGCTTCAAACCTTCCCCCCCTCAGCGGCACAGGGGGACGGGGAATGGGGGTTACGGTCAGTTCATCGCACGGTGTTTCTGCCGCTTCTTCATCCTCAGGGGGAGGACTCCTCTCATCGTTCCCCTGCTCCAGCATGGAGTCCCTCTCACGGGGTGCAGACCTTCAGGAGCAAACTGCTCCAGCGTGGGGTCCCCCACAGGGTCACAAGTCCTGCCAGCAAACCTGCCCTGGCGTGGGCTCCCCTCTTCACGGGTCCACCGGTCCGGCCTGGAACTTGCTCCAGCGTGGGCTTCCCACGGGTCACAGCCTCCTTCAGGTGCCTCCACCTGCTCCGGCGTGGGGTCCTCCACGGGCTGCAGGTGGAATCGCTACACCCCCTCATCCTTCCTCCATGGGCTGCAGGGGGACAGCCTGCTTCACCATGGCCTTCACCACGGGCTGCAGGGGGATCTCTGCTCCGGCGCCTGGAGCTCCTCCTCCCCCTCCATCTGCACCGACCTTGGTGTCTGCAGAGTTTCTTACATCTTCTCACTCCTCTCTCCGGCTGCAAAAGCTCTCTCTCCAAGTGTTTTTCTACTTCTTAAATATGTTATCACAGAGGCGCTGATTGGCTTGGCCTTGGCCAGCGGCGGGCCCGTCTTGGAGCCGGCTGGCATTGGCTCTATCAGACACAGGGGGAGCTTCTAGCAGCTTCTCACAGAAGCCACCCCTGTAGCCCCCCCGCTACCAAAACCTTGCCACGCAAACCCAACATAGTGACAATGCAAAGAGTATGATGCAGAATGTGTATCGCTTGATCATTAAACCAAGGACGCCATTAGAACTGTAGACTTTTAGCTGGTGGCCAGCTTACCCTCAAATTTACAGCTTACCCTCAAATTCATATCACTGTACCATCACAATACTGAGATAAGATTAAAAATGTCTCAAATCTGCCATCACACGTCCAGCACTGGAGAACTGTCTAAATAATGATGACTTGGGGGCAGAAACCCTTCTGAGTCTCCTCTGTTCTGCATATTTGGTCTTGTCCAAAATTTATCCTTTCTGGATAATGAAAACAGGGATTCTGCGAATGGGAGTGAGTCAGTAGAGGAAAAAATTAGGGTTGTGATGGGAAGCTAAAGAACACAAGGTTGGGCATTGAAATGTGGAAAGACATTTGGAGAGAGGTTTTCTGTGGGGAAAATAGGAGACATATGAATATTGCACTAGACAAGGGAAGTGCTACCTGAAACTGCAGGTATGGGTGTATGAGTGGGTGAAGGTAGGTGCCTTGGGGCTAGATGTATAAGAAGAATAAAAGTACAACACCTGGCTGTAGGCTTGGAAACTTCCTTCCAGCATTTTGTGATGGCATTAGTAACCTACATGCCTATCACTGTAAAAATTGCAGGGAAATACTACATCTTAAAACCATACGGCTCTTTCGAATTGCATATTTTATTTTCTTGGTGTTTGGTCTGTTGAAGCTCTCAAGGAGAAGGGCCAAAAGTAAAGGACTGCATAGGCCACAAGATGACCACAATACTTGTACTAACACTTGTGAAAATACGCAAATACACAAGAATACTTATATACTCATATTTATACTCAGATTATAGTGGCATCTGATCTCTTGGATAGACTTGGATAAAAGTGAATGAATAGTATACCTGAATGAGACAAGCCAGATGGTGTGTGTGATCTTGGTCTTTTTGAAACTGAAATTTATTTCATTAAATAAATTACTATTTATAATTTTCCTTAAACACATAATTAGCATTTCAGCAACACAGAATAGTTACCTAAAATAGCTGTAAAAATGTTTACTGACATTTACATATTGTTTCTCTCTATTTCTCTTACTTTTCAGGCAGTAGAATTTTCCCCATAAACACACATAGACAAGAATCTTGGAGCACAAAATTAAATTTGTGTATATGCACATATATATATATATAGGATATGATTTAGAGGATTTCAAGTTAGGTTTTTTACAAAAGGCTTTTTTTTTCTTGAATCAAAATCTTCACAAGACAATATTTCCCATTGTAACATTTTAAATCAAAGAGCACCATGAGGTTCATACCTTGTCCTACCTAGCAACCAGCTTATAAGCAACGATAGTTTGGTTCTCATCTGAAGCAAGAGCTGTCTTTTTTGCTTTATTCTCTTTGTGCGATAATACCTATTCTCCAAATCTAAATTGTTTTGGTTGGCTTCAAGCAAGGCAGCATTATTTTTTCATATGGGAATATGTTCTAAAAAGTTAAGCTATAAGATTCTTTATTATTGGTATTATGGTAGCTCTTAGAAACCTTAGTCAGGACTGTTGCTGTGTGGTTCTTAGTGTTTCACAAATACAGGGCAAAAGACAGGCCATTCTTGTAAGTTATAATTTCAGTGGCACGTGGTTTCAGCATCCCTATATGCTACTTCTCAATGAAGATAACCTCTCTCCTCCTGTGAACTTTAACATCATGCTCTCACATGTAATAGTGGAATTTGCTATGTGTTCATCATTTGGCTGCTCAACACTCCTATTGCTCCAGATCCATTATTTCAGTACTGCCATGTCCTAAGCTTGCCAAGGAGCGTGATTTCGTCTCTGACAGAGCATGCTAACCATTTGCACCATGGTCTCCACCAGATGATATGAGACGTGTGGGAGGGTACAGCACCATAAAAAATAAAGATGGATGAGGCCCTCACCTGTTATTTCAGTGTAGAGCTGAACAGGCTGACACACATCTAAACATTAGGGGGGAGAGAGCTTAATGGAGAGATCATGAGGAAAATTCCCTTTCTCTAAGGATAAAAGAGCAGACCTTCAATTAATATTTCTTTTTTCTGTGGGCTGGTCACATTTGTATGATGGATGAGTTTAGTATTAGAAAAAAGGTGAAACTTCTTATCCACGCATAGGTATAGGAATATTTTGATGAAACAGAGGGTAGGAAAAGCTGAATTGCTATGGTGATTCTGTCTCCCTTTCCCCCCCTTTCCCTGCACACTCCCCCTAAGACTGCCTATTTCAGAAGGTCCAAGAATCTTATATATTTTCTTCAGTACTGCAGAAGCCTCTAGATGAAGAAAAGTCTGGTTAATCCATAACAATGGCAGGTCTGTTTATTGATCTCATAAATTGCACTTTACTTGACCTGTCAAAAAGGCAGAATTCTCAGCATGTGCTTTCCTGCTCCTCTAAGAGCCTCTCTTCACCTCGGGCAGATTGCTCCCCCCAGCCTCTCCCCATCTGCTGGCAGCTGTTGTAAACCCTGATCTAAATTCATTAACCTTCCCCCAAACAATCTATTTGAGTTCATCCTTGAGAAAGTACAGAAGGAACAATAAACACTCACTACTGATTTTTCTTCCCTGCCTTTTGTAACACACGCAAGCTGTGTAGCCAGGCATCTTCTAAATGGAGGAAAATTAAAACCAAAATCAATAGGAATCGAAATCGGCCCACAGACTAGGATTTCCTAATTAGTAATGCTCTGAATCTTAGCCACTGTTAACACCTGCCTAATACGAAGCAAAAATCTGCACACTAATCTGAGCGGTCACCGAGCAATCAATGGCATGTATCTATAGGAAACAATCACAGAGGAAGCTGGTGCTTAATAGAAAACACTGTTCAGTGTGACTTACTGATCGCACATTACTTCTACCTGAACGATACCCTGAAGTGCAATATTATTGTTGCCATGCGAATGCCATAAGTGGATCTCGAGTGACTCTTGTGTAGATAAGAAGCTTTGTTTTGGTTGAAATGGGTAAAGTTGCAGACAATTGCATGACTTGGATGTTGATTTTTCTACATAACGTTATTGGGTTCTATCCAGAGCAAGAACTTCTTGCACTCTGCAAGTGCATTGCTGGGTATCTTTTAAAAGTACCTTCTAAGAGGATGAGGTTTTTTTCTTTTAAATGCGTCATTTGGCAGTGCAGTTGCTGATATCACAATGTGAAAACTATAATAAAAAAAGGGAACATTTTAAAAGGAAGCATTGGCCTTTAAATGACTGATTCCCTTTATCAATAAATAGACCTGAGTCCCAGCTCACATTTAATTTTATTGGGATTTTTGAATCATAGGTGCCTTGAGATCCACTGGAAAGCTCATCTGATTGTCTCAGGAAGAATACAAAAGCTGGAATTGAATTGTAGGCCTAAGGTAGAGTGACTGTATCTTTTCATTGACAAAAAAAAGTGAGAAGAGATGCCTAGCTTAGGTGAAGCATTCAGTTTCGGGGTGGCTAAAGGTAGGTATGATGAATCCCAGCTAAAAGGTACCGATGGGGCTGAATTGCAAATTTTGAAAAAGTAGTTTTGCAAAAATATTTGCAAGTTCTCCTCTCACTTGAACTAGCTTTAATAAGCCATTTCCAAATAACCATAACAATAACAATAATAATAACAACAACAACAATAATAATGAAAAAAAACTTGGCTGAAAAATTGTCAAAATCCTGTTCAGATAGATGGCTATGCTAACTATGGCTCCAGGTCAGACGTGTTCTGCCAGCTGTGGAGGGTTTCAAGATCATCCTAAGTGGTTGAATGTGTTGAAATTTTTGCAAAATAATATTAAAAAAGTGGACAAGGCTCCTCAGTACTCTTTCTCTATATCAAATAGTATTATTTTTAATGTAAAAATATGCAGGTCTTAGAGAAAACCTAAAAGGATGTCTTGCATTTTGAGTGTGGAAGATGGTCTTGTGCTTGATGTTTGCCTGGGCCATGAAAATTTTTTAGCAGACTGATGAGCAGAGGCACTGGAAAACAGAAAGCCCAATAAAATTGCAGCTTATGTATTTTTTCCACAGCCTTAGTAATGTTATTAATATATTCAAATTAATGTCAAAACATTCCCTGTCCCTGGAACTGAGAAGGCACTTTAGGACACACTGTTTCAAAGGGTGTGAAAATTTAAAGGCATGCCATTTGGATGAATGCTATCTTACTATTTTTCTCTATCTAGAAGATGGTGGTGAGTTATGGCATTTTGCTGCAGTAGATGATAGGAGACAGATTGGTTTTGAATTAGTTCAATGTGTGTTGTGAACAGAATAGGAATATTATCTCAGTAGGAGCTGCATCAGATCTAGCAGCTCTGGCTTGCCCTCCTCTCCCGCATTCAGATGTTTCCTCATGTTCAGATGTCCTGCTTCTGATGTCCCTTGGACCGGTGAGCATTTTGCAGGCTGGTAGTACAGGATGTGAGTGGAGATAGTGGAAAATATGGCTTACTTCATCTTCAGTTCCTGGCTGGGCTGCACTGCCTTTGTCTTCAGGGGACATTTTAAGACAGTCCAATCTGCAGTCTTGTAGACGTAGTTTCAATTCTTCCAGAGCCAAAGGGCAGTTGTGCTAGAACATTAACGAAAAAGCTGTTCATTGCCTGGCATTTCTCAGGAGAAGCTATGTGCGCATTAAGAAAGATGTTAGAAGCAGTGTGGTTGCTAGAGGACACAACCTTGTCTTTCCAAAAAGCAGTCTCAGGCAATATCAGTTGATGGGTTGTCTGAATTTGCTAGAGAAGGGGGAGTTCTTGGAATACAAGTTCAAGGATTGATTTGAGTGACCCCAGGTTAGAACAGTTAGAAATTGTTTGTGCTATAGGAACTTACTGAAGCTGTGCCTTAAAATTCCCTCATTTCCAATAAACGACTGTATAAGGGCTGAATGGTCAGCTGATATAAAACAACATTACAGCAGTAAAAAGAGTGTACGGCTTTTCAGTGTTAAATAAATAAACCTATACTTCTTTCTTGGCTCATCTATAATCTTCAGTGAACAACACCTGATTGATAGGAATGTAATGATAATCCAGCTCCTCCATTTAACGAACCAGAGAGAACATCCAGCTAAAACAGCCTGTGTTTCTGACACCCGGAGAATGGGCTGGAATGACTGCCAGAAGTTATTGAGCTGGAGAGAATTTTAAATGACTGAATTGGGCATGAGTCACGTCTTTCCATAGAGCAACTGCGGGCGCTGGCTGCTGAAGTACTCGAGAAATCAACAAGGGCCCCTTTGGAGGGAGCGGGGGGAGAATTTCATAACTGACTTGGATTTGGAATCCTGCAATGTATCTGGGATAATAATACCCTACAACAGCAAAGATTATTTAAAGCAGCTTCAGTTTGTCAATAACTCAAATACCAGCAAACTTGGGTGGTGAAGGGTGGCAGAGTGTTAATTGGTCTGGAAGCAGTATAAATACTTTCTGCATTTATCTCACTTGCAAATGTTCACTGGTGATATGTTATCAGTAATTTATGATGTGCCATGACAAACGCTTACATTTCTGACAAAAATAGCAATTAGTTAGAAGAATGAGGATTCTCCTTCAATGTTTTCAGTAAGTTGTAGGCGGTATTTCTTTCCTTCCATGCATGAACTGCGAGTAAAAATCCTTCAAATTTGTCAATTGTCGCTGTTGCCTGAATTTGGTCCAGTTTTTAAGCTCTTCTAAAGACCTTGCAAATGCTCTTGTAAAATTATTGGTATGAATTATTTGCATATCTGGTGCATACATTAGCATGCAATCATGGTGATAAGTACAAAAGAAACTCATTGATTTGCTCATGCACTTTCTTAATCCTTGATGCAGATGTTGCTTGTTTGATTTGGTTTTCTTCTTCACAGACATGGTAGGTATTACCAAAAAGCTGTCTTCTGAAGGGCGAATAAAATGTGCATCAAAATTGTCAAGTGTTTTCTCACATATGAGTAGTGCTCTATTGGCCCAAAATTTCATGCAGGATGCTTATCAGGTGCAAGGAATTGAGGGAAGGAGTCCAATTTGTAACAGTCAAGTACCACACTGCAGATAGGTACTGCACTGTCTTCGCTTTCATCCTCAGGGAAAGGGACTTGCATCCCTGTGACAAAATTCAAATGCTTTCTAAAGCTGGTGACTGCTAGACACCCAGAAGATCTCTGTGATCTTAGTGGTTTGATAGCTGGAATCAAAATACCGTAATATCCAGGTATCCCTGGATTTTGGTTTTCCTGCCAGCAACATCTCTTTGTTGTGTGGAGAAGTTTCAGTCTCTACATTTTACTTGCATTATTCAGTGGGCTCCAGTAGTGTTTGTTTTGAAAAATAATAGTTTAATTAATTCCTGATGATTTAGAAGACTGTGGAAAACTAATTTCTGAATTGAGAGGAGTTGAAAACAATGGTGCAATATTATGGTTGTATTCACAGACCACCAAAAGATAGATAGTGTTGGTGAAGATTCAAGTCAGAAGCAATTCAGTTCTTACATTTCCTCTTTGTAAGAGAGCTGGAGAATGCCATAATGAAACTTGCCTTCATACCTTTTGTAAACAACCATATCCAAACGTTCTTGAAGCTAACTGAAAGGCACCTCTTAAGCTTAGGAATTTTGGGTAACTCCTGGAATTGTTGGATTTGAGTTATAAATTTAGTTAGCTGGCTATATTTAGTTATGCTCATTCGCTTCCTTCTACACCCAATTGTTTTATGATTTACCTTTTTAAAGCATCACCTGACATGTTAGTTTTCAGCTGTGGATGGAATCTGGGATCTGAGCATCAGGGTGGGGGGTGTTACAATATGGCATCACCATAAAAGACAGAAAGAGGGGTCTATTTTTTTTTTTTTTTTTAATTCAGAAGGGGTGTAGCAACTGAACCTTTAGAACCTTTCTGTATCTTCTCTAGGATTACTGTGTGAGGTGACCAAAGTCCCAGGTGACAGTATTCATCGTCTGTTGGTCTGGGAAGGAAAGTCATTGGAATAAACCTACTACAACATTCCCTAGGCACTGTGGAGGTATGAGAGGAGATAGTTTGGATCTGCTGGCCAATCCTTTGTGGTTATTTAGGAGCACTGAAACTGAAACAGAATTATGTCACCTAACAGAAAAGAGCAAGCAAATCTTATACTCCAAATAAAAGGGCAAAATTTGGTCGATATGACCAGTCAATGGTAAAGGAGACTGAGTCTTCTGATCTGTTACAGAAACAGTTCTGATTTTAGAAAGACACTATTTTCTAATAAGAATCTATTTTTAGCTCTTTATTGAAACCCCTTACTCCTGAACTGCATAACAATGCAGTTGTGTGAGCTGCCATACTCAGTGATACATGCTTTCTGTTAGACCCAGAAGGAATAGATCAGAAATGCCTGCAGATCAGGAATAATAATTGCAATGGAAAAATACTATTTTTTACTGGATTTTTCTCATTCCAAGGACTGAAGATGTTTTTTCAGTTCTTCGCAAGTGGGTGACTGGCTTGTTTCAAAGGTGAAGAAGATATTGCAGGAATGCTGTGTGACAACAGCGTGAATCACTGGGCTTGCTGCTTCTGGAACAATGATTGACTCAGAGGATTCTGCTTTTTGTGAGGCTGCTGTTAGCTCACAGCACCTGTCCTCAGACATTGAGCTGTTATGTCAGTGGCACTGAATAAAAATGATCCAGATTTAACAGACAGGAAAAGAATCGTCAATCTGAGGAAAGGCAACTATCAATTAAAAAAAAACAAAAACAAAACAACAAAGCAACAAACCACCCCACACTAAACGATCTCATTTTTCAGCTAAAGTCATCAGGAAAAGAAATTTATTTTGCTTCTGGAAAAACGATCCTCCCCTAGATCCTCTCTTTCTAAGATTTTGTGTGCAGAAGCACAGCGAATGCTAGAAGAGGTGGCCGATTCTTTTAGACCACTTTGACAGGAGCAGTAAATTTCAGTTCCCAAACCTGCTTGGATGTGGAAGCTCTGAGCCACAGAAAAGCCTTACACAGTTCATGGACCTCGGCTGCCTGCTGGAAGAACTGCCAGGAATGATAAAAATGGTAATAAATTTGCTTTTACTGCTTCTCTCTGTTGTAATAAATTTGTCCTGTATCTTTACACAAAAATGTGTACAGACCCTCTTTTATAAACCCCTGGGGAGAAATTTGTGCATGAAAGTAACATTGTCTTTCTCTTCACTTGTATTTGTGGTGTCATTTTATAATTTGTAGAAGGTGCCCAACAGGTTGGAAAAATGCATTGAAAACCTAATCCAGACAAGTCAATACAACACTGGTTTTAGTTTAAACAAAAACCGAGCAAGCTTTCCCCTTCCAAACTAGTGTCTCCAAAAATACTTCTCTGATTCAGAGAGTACATTTTTGTCCTGGCTTAACTCCTTCTGTACTGAATAACAAGCAAGGCCATTTTTACATGGCATAATGCATGTACGCATTCAGAAAAATATATTTCTCTAACAGCAGCAGAAGGTTTGATCAGAACTGTAAGAATTTCTAACGTGATTGGCCAAAGTCTTTGCTAGCATAAAATGAAGTTAACACAATAACACTTATATCTAGCAGTGCAAAATGTGAACCATAGTGCGTGAACCATAGTGTATGAACCAAGGCCAGTGGCAAAGGAAACGTCATCTTTTCCATGTGTTTTTTTGGAAAGAAAAAAAAAAAAGAAAAAGAAAAAGAAAAAAAATAGGAACATGTGGTACTTTTGGAGAATTGTTTTGTAAAATTTCCCAAGAATATATTTGATATATTTGCCTCAGAACTTCAGTGCCATTCCTTGTTCTTTGAGAATTTGTCAATAATTTGACACAAATTGATTTTTTTCTTTTTTTTAATGGATATGAGTTTCCCTCAAGATCAGTTAATATCAGAATTAGCTTGAGTCATGAAATTCAGACCACACTGAGATTCTTGGAAAGTTTAGGTTCAGTAAATGGAAGGTAGAATATGTCACCCATGAAAAATGCTGGATTTGGATTAAGAAAAATATCCACAATCCATGCTTTTTCTTTTAAACCTGCATTCATGTGCATACAGTATTATATTGACTAATTTCAGTTTGGGTGGTCCGGCATAAGTGTATGTAATGAAGATACATCAAATGAATTTAAATGACTCATTGAGAATGGATTTAACATTGAAGCTGAGAGGATTGTACCTCCTCAAAACTCTGCCAGTGACACCATCATCATACAATGAACCTGAAGTCCAAACTGTTTTTCCCCAAAGTAATGCCATCTTAATTTAAAGTGGGGTTAATAATGTCATCCTTTACTTTTTATGATAAAAAATAAGCAATATGTTCACAAATATTTCATTTCAAAGTGTATTCTTCTGTTTTTCCAGAATGTATTCCTGCTAAATGAAAATTCTGAGTGTATTTTATTGCTGAATAAAGAGAAGTGAGATTGGCAGGATGAAGATATTGGTCAAATGCCAGTCATAAAAAAACTGAGTATAGCATTTGCCAGCTAATGCACTTAATTTCATTTGCAGGTATTTATTATGAGGATGGGAAAAGGTATCATTTGCTGGTCATGGTCATGGTCTTTGTCTTTGCTGCACTAGAGACTCGCAATGTACCTTCCCCCTAAATCAGGGAGGGCACATGAGAAACTAAAATCTTGTTTGGTTAGGGAATGACACAACATTTTAGAGTTAAAAATGTGTAAATTTTAACTAATGGATCTTCTCAGGAAGGGTTTCATGACATTATCAAACCTTGGGAAGGAACTTCTGCTAGAGGCAAGATGCAGAAGTGCCCTCTGTGCCCACAGCTCCGGCAGACACCTGTGCTTTTCAAACCTAATTCTACTGGTGAGTAGCACAGTCCTTTCCCACTGAGGCCAGGGAGCACTGGAGCTGTGCAGCCCTTCACGGGAAGTACTCACAGCACCAGCCCTTTATCAGTTAAAGAGCCTTGATCTCTTGCCGTTGGCATTTTATCTCACCACTGAGGAACAGCAGCCTACTGGTCACAGTTCAGCTGAAGCTGGAGAAGTGAAGGAAGGTTTTGATCCATGCTTGCCTGTTGCTAGAGTAAGTACACCCAAAGTATTGTCTCAACAGAGAGGTTGTGGAGTTAATAAGCACAGAGACTGAACTGACCCACTGTATCTAGAGGTGATCCTCTAAGGGCAGGGTTACAAAACACTGTGGGGAAGCCTACGATCCCCTCTGCCTTCCTGACGATAGGTAAACAGAGAGCTTCCTCCTTTGGGTCATTCCCTTTGGCCTCTGCCATAGCACTCCATTGGAAAGATGAGAAAAAGTGTCCTTAAAAACCAGCCATGCTCCTGGCACTGTTACAGTCACAAGGTCAGGCAGCTTACAGTAGATTATTTTGTTTTGTGATATTCTTCTAGTCAGCAAGAAATGTTGTTAGCTTGCATGTACCCATTCATATGACAGGGAAAACTCCAAAGATACACTTTCAATGAAAAGTGTGAATAAGCAAAATATTTGTAATGAAGTGGTTTTAGTATTCCTGCCAAGACAAATCAGAGAAGGGAAGAAACATATGTCTTGAGAGTATTTCCCCTCATGAGAAAGATGTGACCATATAAGCATATGGTTTGACACAGGAACAGCACAACGTTTGAGCAAGTCGCGAACACCCTGCAACTTCAGATGAATGGGCAGTTCAGGAGAGAGCAGTACAGCAAGAGTTTTCTGCTATATTTCCCCCTGAAATCTGCCCAAATACAACTGTAGATTATCAGTCCTTTTTCTTTGTTTATGCGTCCTGCAGCCACCTGAAGTGGCTGTTCTTTTAAGCTTGTGAAACAAGGTATTGTAAGCACCTTAACCTGGCCATACCTAAATGGGGGAAACGAAGGTTCCAGCTCCTCCTGGTATGGTGAGTATGAGGATACAGATGATTTGTTTCAAGCAGTCAGGCAAGAGCTGAGTCTGGATGAGTGAAATGATTGGTCACTTGTCTTAATGAATGATCTATTAAGATTTTTCTCTTTTTATCTTGGAAATGCCCTCTTTTCAATATTCAGCATTGCTGCAGAAAGAGTCTGTTCTGATGAATCACCATTCTTTGAAAAAAGCAGTTTCCCTGCAAAATAACCAGCCAGCAGTACTACCATTACCACAAATTATTTTCTTTTAGGATCTGATCCGGTTCCTGTATAAGCCAGTGGAAAAACATCTGATTTCAAAGAGTGTTGGTCAGGATTTGGCAGCTGCTGTTGTACCCTGGCTGTTAGGACTGTTCTTCTGAAACTCATGTAGTAGTTGGACCCCAAAAGTCATTAATGGGAAGAAAACACATCACGTTTTTAGAATCATGGCTGGCGAATTCAAGCTTTAATGTCCCATAAAATCAGTTCTAGGCCTAGATCTTGATGCGCTTTGCTTTCTGTCTTCTTGCTTGCATTCAGTAATTTTTATCCTTCCCTCCTCCATCTCCATCTAATTAATCCTCTGTGCCGAGGGTTTCCAGATTCTTTCTTTGGTCCTGTCAATGTGACACCAGTACTGCTGGCTCTGTACCAGATTGCTTCCTTTGAGGAGGCTTAGTATTTTCAGACTATTATAGGGATGCTATGGGGAACCCTTTGAGACTCCTCTCTTCTGTTGATTTTTCTCTTGTTCTAAAAAACAAAAAAAATTGTTTCCCAGTATTCGCTTTTTCTTCTGTCTCTGTTTCTTCCCCTTTGCCTCTTTTTTTGCCATCCTTTTACCACTGTTTAAAGACAGTCTTATAAAATCTATTTTTATTCTCCTTTCAGATGTCCAGATATTCTATTTCTGTCTGTCCTTTCCACACTTTTTCTTCATCTCACATCTAATTGTTTCCTTGACACATTATAATTACTCCTTTTTAACTTATTTTCCACTTACAGTGTACCAAAACAAAAGTGTGCGTGAACAGTTCAAGCCTGTACATATAACAGAGGTCCTGGGGTCTCTGTGAGACATAAGATAATGTTGTGGAGCGAGGAAGCACAGGTGAGCAGAACAGAGAAGGCAGGAAAGGGGAGAGACAAGTGATGTCAATATGAAGGGTGGAGAAGAATGGAGACCAGTGGACAAGGCTGAAATTGTCTGGGGAGGAATGGGGAGCTGAAGGAGAGAGCGAGGAGGAGTGGACAAAAAAACCTAAAGAGAAATAGTAGGGAGGGAGGGAGAATAAACCTGAAGGCAGTGAGAGTGGAGAAGTAGAGCAGCTTCCATCTTTGCAGTGCTTCACAGAGATTTAAGAATAAAGAACCATGACAGAAGCTGCTGTGAATTCAGGGCAGGGGGCATAGCCAAGAACGAAAATGGCACTGATTTTAAATGACTCAAAACACAATGTGCTGTCTGGATTTTTATTTTAAGAGTCATGAAGGCCATACATTACATTTGCTGAATCTCTGACATTCCTTGTTTCTTTTTTCTGACAAGCAGTAACTTTTTTTCATTGCATAAAATCATGATTCATTTTGTACAACTCAGGAAGGAGCCTTAAGGCAGAAATCTTTCTCCTTCATTTGGACAATTCATAAAATGCAAGATGGAAACAAGATGCCCTGGTTCATTAGGAGAAAAACTTGGGTAAGGAAGAACATCCAGATCCTTGCTGTCTTTCACCTGGTAAGGTAAAAGGATGTTCTGGCTTTAAAGGAAATTAATTTGAAGCCCTCCTCTCTCCCCTGCCTGCAAAGGTCTTAACCCCACCGGTGCAGCAGCGCTCTTTGGCTGCCAGGGTAGCCGGTCAGTATGCGCGCTGTCATCTGAGGGCAATCCTATCTCTTAACGCAAGTAGTATAGGTATAGATGTACTTATTTATGACCCCTCACCTTCAGTCTTATGTCCAGGCAAAGTCCCCTCTGCTTTTCAATGGGAACATTTAGCCAACAGTAGCCAATACCTAAACTCTGCCTCTCTGATCCTTCTCATCCCCAAAAACCTGGAGACCTGGAACTGATCATGTCCCAAGGCAAGTTCTGAGTGCTCACAATGATAAAAAAACCAACAGATGAAGATTAAGAGAGAAAAATAGCCACATTAAAGGCAGATGGCAGAACTCAGTTACACCTGTGAGTTTCAGCAGTTAATTTCTTCTCAGGAGAAACATGAGATATTTACCTGGCAGCCAGATCTTTTTTCTCCCTTCCTCTAGAGTGGGATATGAGACAGAGTAAAACTGATGGCTACAGTCTGCACTAATTGGGGAGCAGACAGGCTACGCATTATATTTTGTCCACTCTTTGGTACCGTGCTGCGGGCTACTCATACACAGAGCGTTTACCCAGCTGGGTACAGTTGCTGCTCAGTTATTACTCTCTGGTAGCAATGAATCGTGACTCGAGGGAGTCATGGGTGCCTGTGGATTGCCAGAAGAAAGCTGCTTATGTACCTTATAGTTTCCTGAAGGTAATTTTTGCTGCTCAGATAAAATTTCCTCATTTATGTCTGCCTGGAAATCTTTCAGGATCAAGACTGCTGTGAAGAATTTTCTAAAATTACATTGTTGAGTTCGCCTATAGATTCATTTTGCAGAAGGTTATTAGAGAGCTGAGATTCAGAATTCCCATGTCTACCATACAGCTTCATCACCTAGTGATACAAACCTGAGGTGAAGCTCCTTCTCTCCCAAGGGCTGGGGAGAGAAGGCAGAGAGGCACCTTGAGAGAAGGTGGGCTGTTTTGGGGATGTGTGCAAGACTTTAATTTCATTTTACAGAGCTAATTCTTTCCGTTCACGATCACTAAAGAAATCACTGAAATAATCTGCCATGTAACTACGGTTGATAAACTCTTAATGTGAATGGTGATATATGGGACATTTTATTTTACAGTAGAAAATGGCTTCTCCCTTACTTTTTCATTGATAATCAGGGTTGGGAATGGTATGTTTGTGCTTATGGGGTCATCCTCTAATTTCAGCTTGTACTAAGCACCAGGAAACTCACAGTGCAGAATTTTTTTTTTTCTTCCATTGACCTTAGCGTTTTCTACAGTGCTAAGGAAACAAAGAACTTTTTTTTAAAATTTGTTTAAGGCGGGCACCTTCAGAGTGTTTCTACCTATGGCCCTGTCATATAAGTACTTGATCTGCAGTTCTGATGGGAAAGAGATGGTAAAGCATCACCTACTTCATTCTTGATGTGTTAATGAATCTAGTGATGTTTAGACTGTATGAGGCATTGAGATCTGGATGTTACAGAATGGACTGGGACAACGTCATAGCTCACCTAACTGAGATAGAAGCTGGTGAGAAAGAGTTCATCTTTGTGGTGGTGCTCCTGAAATATATAAGGAATAAATATATATATTTCTTAAGAAAGAGCAAAAGGCCAACCTATGGTCTTATAGCTAGGGAGACCTTTCCAGTGATTTTCCTGAAACAACATAGAAATCTCCTGGTTTAGGTTACTCATCTATCATCGGTTGCTGCTCTATGGAGATGACTCCCATTGTGGTCTGAGAAACTGAAAGAAAGGCAACATCCCTGCCATCTGTGTAACACAATCTCTTAATACTGCTTTATAAAGAAATTAATAATGGACATTGATTAGATGTGTGTTGGGAGAGTAGCACAGTTCTGTTGCATGCAGGATCACAGAATCATAGAATGTCCTGAGTTGGAAGGGATTGGTAATCTCAGGTTATTTTTATGCCTGGTGTTCTGCTAGGATGGAGCAATCGTGGCTATAAACAGGGAATCTCTCCCAAAGCTGAGGTTACAATGCATATACATGCAAAACAGTGTGAAGAGACGTGGCTGCAAGTTTATAATGCAGCATCAGCCTGTGTGGGGAAAAGGGGGGTGCTAAATCCTAGCAGTTGTCTCATGTCTGTCAGTGGGGGCTGCTGCACCAGCTGCAGTGCCTCCCGCTCTGCACTTGGCTCATTCCTGCTGGGGATGACAAAGGCAGTCTGCAAAACAAATAGCAATTTGTTAGAGCCTGATGACAAATTCACACATTGGCTATGAGTGCACATGTAAGGGGCAGAAAAAGCAACTTCCAGCTGGAAAATCTCACCACACCTTGTATTGGCTTAAGCTGGCAAAAGCTCCCTTATATCTTATCTCATAGAGTTGTTTCCTAAGATCCTTGGTGTATTCATTCTGTCTCCAGATGAAGAAACAATGAAACGCCGTCAGCGGGGTGAAGAAATCTATTGCACAGGTGATGTCGTCTTTGCACCTTCATCTAAGAGCATATCTAACAGCCTCACAGCACCCAAGTAGCTTCGTGTAGACTCTGTCAATGGGTATAGGTGTGATAAATCCCACAAACAGAGCTAGTTTTAACAAGGAGCTTCTTGGAGGCAAAAAGAAAATAAACTTTTCTCTCACTGAATATGTTTGAAGTTTGACCTGTAAAGCCCTTCCAGGTGGTATATAGCTTGGTGAATCTGTGTTTTCTCTCTTTGGGAGCAAAGTCAGATTATTTTAACTGTGATGAGCTTTTACTGCTTTCCCAGATCAGATCTGGAGAGTGTCTGCTTCTGTAGTGGTAGATGTGTGTCCCAAAGGGACAAGCAACAGTCTTAGAACTGAACTTCTGCCAACCATTTTCACTCTTTAGCAGACCTTCTCTGGAAACACTCATCCTACCCATTTTATTTTTCAAGTGAAATGCAAACACACTACAAAAACATACACATTTTGCTGAAATTTCAGCATTTTGTAAGGGAAAAATTTCTGACATTGCTGAAATGAGAAGTTTCACGCTTCTATTATATTTTATATCAGTACATCTAGGAAACATCGCTTCATGGTATCAGTAGTTCCTGAAGATGTTTTACAGGCATTCTCTTTTCCACTGCATTTCCCCTCTAAGTCAGGAAGATACATCTAGCCACTACAGAGAGATAGTAAGACACTTTGTGCTACAATGAAATGGACAAAATAAATCATGGCACCTTTTCATGCGATTTAATCTTTTTAGAGAATCTGGAGAGTTTCTTGTGATTAACAGGGGCTGAGCAGGGATTTTCTGTGGAAGTGACTATCTGAAAGAGAATTTTTTCTTTTTTTCAAAATCAATATTTTTTCCCAGGAAAAAAAAAAAGGTCAGAATTTTCTGACTTCCCATATGAACAGCTTTGGCATTTTCATTTGCTGTGGGAAACTTCTATGAATGAGGAGCAGAGATACATTTTGTCCTTATTTGTTTTTCCAGGAATTTCCTTCTTGTGAAAATATTTCAAATTTTAATTCTGCTCTAAATCACGTTTGTATTTTTTTTTTTCGGAATGTGAAGTTTTGTGTGGGAGAGATGTAGATTTTGAAGACTGCTGTATCTTTTAATTGTGCTAAGGTTAGGAGAAAAAATGATTAATATGGATATGAAAGGCATCTGCAATCTCTAATGATGCTATAGTTATCCATGCCCCTGGGATTTCCAAACTGCATCATGCAATATGCTTCATACCTGAAAGTTGACGCAAAATGTGTTACAGAAATTATTTAAGAGTGGCAGCTGAATGAAGGGAGTTACATTAATTCACTGATAAGTGTCTGGTTGTCTATCAGCTTCTGAGTGATTGCCATTGATTTATGAATTTGTATATGATTGGGAGCCTTCCTAATTAAGAGGCTGCTTCTCTTCATTCCTTCTTGACAGTAGAGGTCAGCTGACTTAACATTATTTCATTTGAGTGATTGGCTTTACAAATGACTGTGATGGGGGGTTTACAGGAGAAGATCTGAATGTTGTCCTCTGGCACATCTGAGATTACTCCTGTTCAGGGAATCTCTGTTTTCAAGAACTGTCTTCAGAAAAGATACGCATATAACTTGTAGAGGATCGAATGTGAACTGATATATTGATTCCTGACTGATACAAAGTATTTTGGACATCACAGAGGAGTTTAGGGAACTTGTAATTTACAAATTTTATAAAATTAGTAATCTCAATAATGTTACAGAGGTCCCATTCACACTAGAATCATGCTTTTATCTCAAACAATTTCATTCAGGAAGGAAAAAGAGGAAAAATTACTTTTTTTGAAGATAGTTTTGGTTTCTTTTTCAAATAACCTTTTGACTTCCCAAAATCCCTTTGGTGACAGCTCTACTGGCTTTGCATAAGAAATACAATGAAGTCAGAAGTCCCCTCAAGACAAGAGAATATTCGTACCTAGAGTAGTCAGAGCTGTGAAAGTCAATATCAGTGTACTACATAGTTTTTCTTCTGCACAGGAAAAGACGTCAATAAAGTCCCTATTAGCAGTCAGTAGTCTTATGGCCTGATTTTGAAGCCATAAGCATGGTAAATCTCTAAAGGGTTATTACATCTGAAGTATAAATCTGTTAAATATGTATCCACATTGCACCAAAATACTTTAACAGTCCTCTTGAGTAAGTGATATTCATTTAAGCAGGCTATCACATTATATGGAATATATTTTGGTTTGATTTGCTGAAAACAGATTAATTTAACAGTGTTCTTTTATCCATTGTTCTGGATGCACTAGAGACCAACTTCCTCAGGTATTCATTTAATAGGTCCCCATTGCATAAGATTTTGTCTGATGGAAGGAAAATCAGTTGCTTTAAGAGTCCTGCTTAATTTCTTTAACAGCTATTCAGTTTGCTGGTCTCCAACATCTAGAGTTAAGTTTTCTATTCCAACTTGCACAGGACTGAATAGAAAAGGGTGAGAAACAAGTAGAGTCAAACTCCATCACTTAATTAGAACAGATGGGTTTTGCATTTGACTATAAATCAACTTTACCCAGAGATGACTGAAAATTAGAATTTATGGTTCAGGGGAAGCTTCAATATTTGCAAATCTTATTCCAAGACTATTTGGAAGACAATTTCAAAAAGGATTCCTGTGAAGGAGGCAATTTCAACAACAGTGATAGCAATGCTGTTTGAAGTTGCCTCTTCAAGCTGCATCTGATTGTAGCAATTGTTAAATGAAATATTGCCCTTTTAATTTCTTCTCTAAAAAGTGCTAGAAATTGAGCAGGATGGAGAATCAGATGGCCAGGGAATATGAAAATTCTGTCTTGAGTTTGGATAGGGCTGCTCGAACACTGTAACCTGTGAGTCTCAGCAGAGCCCCAGGAAGCCTCAAGCCTTCCAGAAGTGTGCTTATAATCAGACTCAATTTCATCCACGGAGGGGTCCTTCTGTGACACGTTTTGGGTCAGTGAGTAATCACTTCCCTAAGAAATTCCATTTTTATGGAAAATTCATTTCCTTTTGTTCTACCTCTTACAAAATCATTTGGGAGTCGGGTAGAAATGAAGGGAAGGTGGGAAAAGGCAAAGTAGAAACCTGTAAAAATGTGTCTCTTGCATCTCTGCATCCCCTTCCTGGGGATGGATAGCTTTTTGTTTTCTGGAGGGTTTTTTTGGTGGTTTGTATTTGGGTGTGGGGTTTTTTTAAATATATTTCCAAAATACTGCTTTATTATTTCATTACTGAAGTTTTTCTGTCCTTTTAATTATTATTATTATTAATTTTTTTTTTTTTTTCAGACAGAGAGGCGAAAATGTAGTCTGGATAAGGATCTAATTTTTGAGCCGTTTATCTGAAGCAGGGCTGGGTGCCTGCCCATCACTGGCTGCAAAGCGTGTAAGTGGCAGGTCTGTTCTCTGCCTTTGCCTCCTTGCTGCTTCTGTTTGATTAACTCAGCAGCAGTTGGGTATTAGCTGGATAAAACTAGCACTCCAAATGAACATATTTATTGAGGAACATAGGGTGAATAAAGAATTAAATTCTGAGGCTAAAAGGAATTGGGATTTTCCTGCAGTGATGACTAGTCATTGAGTGAAAAAAAACCCCAACAAACCTAAACAAAAAGCAGATTTCTATGCTTTCTGTTCTATACTAACGCTTTAGGGACTGAGTTTCTGATAGGTGGTTATTATTTATGTCTCCGGGTAAAGAAACAATTACTAAGGGACATTCAGATATGCACTGAACTGCATCAAACCAGGCAGAGCATGTTGGCTGGACCAGGTGAACTGGGCTGGTACTGCTATCTCTGCCTTGGCAGAAATGCAAAACTCTCCCTGAGCAGAATTCTTATTTAGGTTGCACTTTGTACATAGCTTTCCAGTAGCAGCACTTGCAGCTTTCTTTTCTGCTGTTGTGCTGTCAACAATCCAGCAGTATGGTCCCTCCCACGGAAGCATTCCACCATGCATGACTACTATAAAAGCAAGGCACTTTCAATGCATGAAACAGCAAAAGGTGGATTGCATAGATGGTGGAAGAGAACAGCATGACATCAACAAAGTCTGTTCAAGGAGAGGCAAGAGCTATGACTGAATCTGATGCCAGCAAGGTTTGTATGTGGAAGGAAGATAGGTGTGTATCAAGAATGTGAGAAAGAATGTGCGGAAGATAAAGCAATATTGTTAATGGAGATTCAAGCTAGAAAACAGGGTACTCAGCTAGGGCTCTGTTCTGCCAACTTCATTTTTTTTTTTGGGGTGGTACTGACACAACTGTTTGCTTCAGTGACATTTACTGCAGAAACCACTGTGAGTTTTTGTGAGCAAAAGACTGCAGGCTTCATTATGAAGTAATGGACATATTGTCAACATCTACTAATGAATGAAAATAGTATATGTTTAAAAATCAAAAAGGTCATACAATGCTTATTCCATAGCCTTATAAAATCAGATAAGACACTTGTATCTGAAGGTTAATGGACAACCCAAAAAGTAATGGAATGGAGAAAGAAAAGCAGACTGTTTTTCAAAAAAGGGAAGACATATATAAACAAACTAAAAGTACCTTGAGGATGATGGAAAAGTGGGGCACTATGAGATTAAGATACAAATGGAAGTATATTTGTATGTCACGTATCAGGGCAAATACAGGATTCCTTTCATTTCTCTGCAAGCGGCTCCAAACTCAAACAAGAAAACAGGTAACTCATAGGTAAATACAAGTCTAAAAGAGCTTGAAAACAGCAGAAACTCTTTGGAAACCTGAATCAATCTGTTTAATATACTAAATCATCAAGTTCTTAATATAGTTTTCTTAGGAGCTAGTGCAATATTTGTCCTCAACCTTAACGGTGAAATACAGTGACTTTTAACTTAAAAGGACAGAAGCAGCTAGTAGTACAGGTAAGCTTCTCTTCAGGAGAACAAATGATCATTTCACAAAGAAAACAGTTGTTAAACTCAGATAATTTTAGTTGATTTTCATTTTTTTTAATGGGCAGATTTTTTTCATTTGTGAGGAGTACCTAGTACATAGTAACTGTATAGGAAAATATTTAATACAGTATACGGTAACTCAGGCTTTGCCCCCATCTGAAATCACAAGAAATGTTCCTGCTGATTTCAGCGGCTGCATGATGTGACCCAATGAGGCAGACATCATTGCCTGGAGGCTGAGTCGGATAAGGGCTCTTACAAACCTCATTTGACCAAATAACTCACATAAAGAGGAAATTATTTCTGAGTAAGCAGCAAGCAAGCAGGACATCAAGCTATCTTGACCCTAATTTGATCTTCCTGACATTCATTATAGTCATCTTTTGGTTAGTGCTTTGGCTTGTGTGGTGAGACTGGTATGTGTCTCCCCATATTTGTGGTGGCTGTGGCAGAAATAAGGACTCGTTTCTGACCCCCTAAGTGGTGAGCAGCTGCAGCCCAGGCAAGAGAAGCTGCTGCTGTCTGTGTTTTTCAGGACACTCATTTTCCCTATTACCAATAAATGCAACTATTACACCATACAGCTAAAAATTGGAGGAGGTCACAGATCTCCAGAACTACGCCCTTCCTCCATGTTATGTGTGAGCTTCTGCTAGACTCATAGGTGGTCTTGGACCTTGGCTAAATGACTGTTTAATAATTCAGAGAGTTTCAGCTTGACTAACAAAGGAATTATTGACTTCTATTTTTGGTTCTCTAAGTGAAAACAATCTACATTAAAGTAAGTAAAAGAAGAGGCTACTTAGAGGAGAGTTTGCAGATTTGGCCTGTAGTGATGCTTTGCATACTAAAGGGTGAGCAATAAAATTTTCTCTGCGATCTATTGAACCCATTCTCCAAACTCCAGTTATGTGGGAGATTGACCCTTGTGGAACAGGCCTTCAGTGCTAGCCTGGGTTTAAGACTGTGAATAAAGAAATTTTTATTTGGACTGACTCATCCAAACAGCAGAAAATTATTGCAAACGCCCTTTGAATTATTCTTGTGGATCTTATTTGTATATTCATCTTGCTCACATGGAAGATTTGTTTCTCTTTCATGATTTTGTTAAAAAACCTGGCAGATTAACAGTTGTTGATGCTATTTGGATCCTGCTGGACTTGCCATCTTGTGTATGCTGTGTGCTTGTGTACCAGCTCACGATCAGACTGGGGCTATGGTGGGCTATCAGGGGCTTGCTCTCAATGACCAGGGACATCCAGGATCTATTTTTTTAATTTGGCTTTAAATTCCTGAAAGCCACAACGTCCCCGAACAGAAACTTTCCATGTAGGCAGACAAAAGAAATTTCCAACCAAAATGGTGACAAATTTAGCTTTGCATTCTCCAGAAGTGATCTACTCTCTGTTTAGCACATATATATGCATAAGACAAAACTTTGGTTTACTTGGATGTAATGGATCAGGCCACATTCCCAGGCACTTGACATTACTTGGTATATCGAGACAAATTATGGCCTGGGTGGTGCTGATGGCACACGAGGGCTGTGAGAGCAGCAGTGAGTCACTGGTAAGGGAAGCTGTGTGCTGAGCAATGACAATAATGCTTTTTAATTCACAGTCTAAAGAAGTAAAGTAAGCTGAGGTGAACGTGCTGTGCAGTCTAGTAGGCTGGCAGGAAAGCAGTGCCTAGCACACATCATGAGGTATTGAACAGCTGCCTGTGAGAGATAATATTTCATGGGGACTTTTGGAAGCATTTTTGTTAGTGGCTGGCCTGTACGGCTGCCCCTGCTCTCACTCCTCTCTCCTTTCGGACCTAGGACACACTTGCATAAGCTGCTGCTCCAGCCTGGTAGTGGAAGAAGGGAAAAATCCTAAAAATGGCTGCAATGCAGATGATTTACATTCTCTGGATTACACTGAGGCAAGCCAGGGCACAGGTACTTATTTTTGTCCTTGTCTTTCTGCTTCCGCTTTCCCTCGCTGTGCTCAGCTCTCATCGCAGGAGTGACACAGCCTGTTCCCGTTGAGCACTGTACACCATCCCACACACTTTGGAGATGTCTCCCAGCACATTGCTGAGAAAAGCTGTTGTTTTGGCTCAAAATCGCAGCTGGCAGCTGTTATTTGACTACAGAATTTTCCTCTGTATAATGCGAGGTTTGGGACCAGTCATTACTTTGTGCTAAACTTGATTTCATGTGATTCTGTGTGATTTTTTTTTCCAATGGTAAAATAAAAAGGATGACTGTTTTAAAACTGGTGCTATTTAAAACCCAAACACTAATGAAAAGGAACCATATTCTTGATACTAATAATTCTTAAAAAAGTAGACTTTTTTCTCATTCAAGATGAACACGAAAGCCTTGACCATTGGAATTTCTCAGCAGCAGTATGGCCCCTCTGCTTCAGTGCTAGTTACCACCCACCCAGGAGAAGCAGTGCTAACCCACCAGAGCTCCATTTTGTAAAGACCTTTTCATAACATAATTAGTAGAGCTTGAAATGTATGAAGAATGGAACCGCCAGTTATCCAAATATCTTGGAGAAAGATGGACAGGACCATACGATTTTGGAAAGGAAACCCATTTACCATGATTAGATTTAATAATAAGTTCAGCAATATTCCATAATGCTATATTTCTGCAGTAACATTCCTTATTATGAAAGATAATAAATTAAGAGCCATGTAAAATATCCCTGTCCAGTCAACTTAAGAAAACAAGGGAATAATTTGAAACACTCATTGCCTATTCTAAGGTTCTTGACTTATGATTCTTGGCATCATATAAGGAAGCCTCCAGACCTGGAGTTTGAGCTTGAAAATGTGACACTATTATTTTCATTTGTGTTGTTTACATAGAATGATAGGTGTGTAAGGTAATTCAGAGGACCTTCCCTCTCTCCAGACAACACGTGCTTTTCCTTGGGAATATGCAGTCTCAGGCCATGAGACACTTACACTAAAATACTCACACTCATGTTTAATTTAACCATTGTGAGGAGTCCTATTGATTTCAGTGGGACCACACACAGTACAAAAGTTGAGCATGGGTAAAAATGTTTGCAGATTCATAGCAAGGAATCTAGACTATCTGGGCAGACCCCATAAAACCAGATAGTTCACTGCAGCAAGGGGCCTAAATTGCATATTACTATAAGTACGAGAAAAGCTGACATTCTATAAAATATTTCAAGTTTTCAAAAATTTGGTGATGTTCCAAGTGGAGCCAAACTCTCAAAGTTTTACTGTTTTCTGAGGGGGAAAAAATAAATTCAGTGTTGATGGTTTTTATTATTAAATTTTTAGCCATTAAAATAATAAATTAAAAAAATATTTTGTTTGAAATAAGCTATTGCAACACTGAGAATTTTCCCATTTTCACCAAATGTTTTTTTTTGCAAGAGAATTGCATGTTCCTCCAAATTTTCTACTATAGTTATTCAGACTAGCTCTGTGTACTGCACCAAATGACCATAAACAAGTTATAGGGAAGATGGGTATGAAAGACTAAAGAAGGACTGTTAATATTTTCAATGGGGATGTACACACCATAATGTGAAGCATAATTAAGAGTTGCCTAAGCACTAGATTTTAGATATAGGCATAAAAAGTAGTAATTAACTATCATAAACGGAAAATAGAATTTGAGCCATGCTGGCTCAAGTTGGGGCATCCACCAAGTCCAGTGCTCTCAGACCCAAAGACCCTTGGACCCACTCAGCACAGCTATAGCACTTCCAGATCTAGCAGTCATTGGGATATCTCTGCACAACACTTTACTGCGCAGTGAAGGCAAGTTCAGAAGCACCCATGTCCCACTTAAAAAAATCTGGGTACTTGGAGGCTCATTTTCCAAAGGGACCCTACCTAAACCCTTGTGGTTAAAATATAGATGTATATCACCAGCCTGTTTTTTTCTGAATCCAAAGACTAAGTACCTTCTTAGCTGTCTGTGCATCACTATCAAAATGCCCCCTGGTTTTGCTTCTGGTGTATAGACCTATTTAAAATCCTTGCAGTAATAGTACCTTGGTCCATGTAGCTCATCCTTAAATGTATCTTATTTTTCCTACTGGGTAGATGCACTCAGTCCAGTCTCAAGCTTCCTACATGTTTTCTAGCATTTCTCAGCTGCAGGAGAATGGCCTGGTTAGAGAATGTAGCCCTGGAGAGTGGGGTGCATCCAACTTTGTTTCAGCTCCAGGTGTCCTGCTTCTCAGGAAAATGTTCTGTTTGGCAAGTTAGGGGGTGTTTTTTCCTTCAGCTTTTCCCTTCTACTTAATTTCTTGCTTTCCTCTCTCTACCCTAAAGTGCAGACTACTTAATTAACGGAAAGGGAAAGATCTGAGGAACTGAGAAACATTGTCCCCAGATACCCAAAAGTATATGCATAGAGAAGCTTGGGCTCAGATTCAATTACCTAAGGAGGGATATGAATGTGGAGCTTTGAAATAAATGCCCTAATCATAAAACTATAAGGGAGTTTTTTCATTTCTACCTTTCCCTTCTTTCCCTCCATTTTTCTGTGGAAGGCTTAGCTCCCTAGCTCTGCAAAGTTCGTGGCTGTGAAACAAATGGAACCAGAAGCTTTGCTTGCCTTGTGTGTTAGAGCTAAACCCACAACATGTCCTTTGGCTCAGCCTTGTGGAGCATTTCTCTTCTACACAGCTGCTGATTTACTGGGGAGGTGTTCGTGTTATGCACTGTTCCATTAATTGTACACAGGAATTGCACAAGCCAAGTCGCTATTTTAGATCTGTGAAGGTTAATAAGTCCAAACGTGTAAAGTTAGGTATAACTTACAGTATTGACATATCTGCAACCAAATATTATTACAGTAGCCAAACAAATGCAGCAAGTTGCAGATAGAAAACCAATCTAACTCTAAATGAGGGGACAAGCTATGGCATTTCCATCTTTAGCACCAAATTCCTTCTCGGGGCTTCTGCTAGTCTTGTGCAGCCAGTAATGCTTCCTGTGCTACTGAGAACTGTGGCCTCCAGGGCCACCACCAGCTGGGACAGAGCAGTGGGAACTCTGACTCTCAGAACAGAAATTCTCTAAAACAACTTGTGAATCTTGTCCCAGGAGCCCAAACCTCACTGAAAATCAGTAGTATTGGCTCCTGAATCTCTCAGAGGCTTTTGAAAATATTCTTAAGTCATGAGATGTGAGATTCTGTAAGGATTTGACTGCTATGGTAACATCTGCTGTAGAATAAGGGCTAAAGCAGATGTGAGAAGTGGGAGAGTAATGGATAAGGCAGTTTTAAACGGCTTTAAAAGCAGCTGAAGTAGCCTGCATTTTCATAGACCTAGTGTTTCTATTCTACCAACAGGAAACTACTGAGCCACCTTCCCAGGTTAATTTTTTTTATCCAACTCCAATGGTAATCATCTCCTTGAATATAGTCTGCCCAGCATTTGCTTTTCTCAACACTAGTACTGGTTGGTGGGTGGTTTGGTTTTTTTTTTTTTTTCCTTTGAGGAAAAAAAATCTTTAATCGTTGGAAGCTCACTGGTGTGGAAAAGCAATTCACTGTAGCTATTTTTCTTAGATGGAACAAATACTTAAAAAAGGGGATGAACCTTTTCTTTTACAATTGCTCCTTTAATAAACTATTTGCTTAAACCATATTTTTGTCCTCCTCAGTGGTGAAGCTTGTTCCTTATTTAAAGCAGGATGACAGGGCTCTTCCACTGTTTGGAAAAGCACTAACGCTGGTACTCCAGAACAGAGCCACCCATTCTTCTTCTGGGAGCTAATTGATTAGCCTTAGAGCTACAGATCTGTACCAAGGGACTCAAATAAGAAGACTTCGTTTTTCTTTTTGAATGACTTATTTCCCCGGGCTGTCTGTATTAGACATGTCCAGGTGGTCTCAAATTATTTACAACTGCAGGAACCTCTGTGGTCACAGGATTATCTGCATGGGGAAGCACATTTGAAAGTCAGTATTTCCCTTCTCAGGGAACAGGACAATCTTTGTTAGTGCATATTCTCATTTGGAATACTTTTATACTAAGGTTTATACTAAGGTTAAGAGAATCTAAACATATAAATCTCACTTTGCAATCTTTTGAGAGGAGTGATTTCCTTTAAAAGAAGATCATTAAAAAAAAAAGAGAGAAGAAAGATCTTGGATGTATTCCATATTTTATTAATTTTTTGATGATGTGCATCTACCCAGTAAGGAGAGGAATTGTATGTTATGTCTTCTGATCAGCTTACTCATTAACTGTCAGTTCAGGTGTTGAACTTTATTTGTAAAAGCCTGAACTGTATATTTATAAACAATGCACTATAACGACTTTTCTACAACACTTAACACTGCTCCTGTTTCCCCACAGAGGAGAAGCACAACATTTTAAAGAGCAGTAAGTGCCTAAGAGCGTCCATTCTCCAACAGAGCCACTCACATCGATGGCCCAGCTTTCCTGCTGTTCCTGTTTTTTTTGTCTTTGCCTTCATTTTCACCACGAAACCAGAGTTTTAGCCCATAGCGGCCAACATAATTGACTTTTTCAGTTTTAGCAATTATTTCTTTTCAGAGTGTCTTCAGGGTTATTCTTAGGTCTATCTTTTAGGCTGCTGGCATCCGTTCAGCCTGGCAGTCAGATTAATGTTTTAAGAGGAAATCTGACAGTCTGCATATATCTCCTGTAGTGTTAGTGCCAAGAGAGTCACTATTTTAAATACCTATAGAAATGTGTATATATACACTTACAAAATATGGTAGCCAGGTTATATACTTGCTTCAGTTTTTGATTTCACAGTTTGTTTTTGTTGAATCATAGAATCATATAAATTAGGGATGGAAAAGCTGTATTAGGTCATTTAATCTATCCCACTGCCAAAGTGGGATTGTTCCCTGCAGTATATTTTCCAATGTTTTATCCAGTACTTTTCCATTCTCTGGGTTGGGCTTGCACTTCAGCTTTTTATTCAGTTAAGCTTATGTTTTGACATTTTAAGTATTTTTGTCTGGAATATACTAAATTCTGTAACCACCCTGTGGTGATAACAACAATGATGCCTGTTGCTGCTTTTTAGTTGTATGAGAAACTACTTAAATTATTAACCTATGGCTATGTTAGAAATGAGCCCTTCTCTCATCTAACCATAAGAGACGTTGTAAATTTACCCTTCAGTGGGTAAAGTTGTGGAATATATTTTTGAATTGCTAACAACATATATGCTGTTTGTTTGCTATTTTCTTCTAGCTGGTATAAGTTCTTCCTCTTCCCTGGCTATGAGTCATATGTGAGGTGTATATTGTCCTGGGACTCTCTTTAACTGATTAACGTTTCTTATTCAGTCACTCACTACCTAAGTAGCACTTCATTAATATAAATCAATAATCTTTCCAAGAGTAGGCAAAGTTTTACTATCTCCACATATACCAAGCATGTGAAAACTTCTTTCTCTGTGGCAATGATAAATGGAAAACATAGTGAGCAGAGGCCGTATGATGGTAGGACCAGTATAAAGAAGTTCACGTTCAGTGAAAGGCAGAGATCATTGCTCCATGCCAGATCCACACTTGACACCCCTTGTGAACAAGGCTGGTGCTGTGGTATCTGTGTCTCATGCAGCTGAGGAATTTCCATGGTATTTATCCCCGCTGGTGCTCAGCACCTGTGCCTGCGGTCCTGGAGCAGGACAGAGAATTGGGTCCGCAGGAGACTGAACAGTGAGGGGCTTCCGTGTAGTGCTTCACCACATCCGCTGTGAGAAGGCTTGATGTTTCCCTCTTGGTGCCAGCAAGCGCGACAGCTCTGCATAGTGCGACATAGACTGTGTCTGTCATATGACCTGATGTACACGCGTGCTCCCTCTGGTTATGTCACACAGCACGTAGGGTCTCAGGCATGGATGTGCAGAAAAAGGAAAAGTCTGCAGAGCTATGTTAATTTAGGTCAAATTGAGAGTGTAACTGCAGTGATTAGCAGTTCCTTAGCCTTTCTGTCAAAGACGTTTGAATATAATATTCCTCTACACTGATTTCCAGCAGAAATAAGTATCAAAAATCTTTATATAGCAGCCTTATAGCAACCAACCTCCCCGTTAATGAGATGTTAACCCTCATTGCTTTTAAAATGTGGTGGTTTGTGAACAGAGAGGCTCTGTGGGATTTAATTAGAGTGAGTTAACCTTTTCCCACTGAAATGGTGGCCCTACATGCTTTTCATTTTAAGCTTGCTTGTTGCATCTCCATCTCAAACAAACCTCACTGATGCATTAGTTAATGGTTGAAAAATGCTGTGAGGATGTAAGGGACTAGGAAGCAGAGTACTGTCATTAATACACAGAATTGCTAGTCAGGAGACCTGGGTTCCCTCCCAGCTGCATTGCTGATTTCCTGTAGTTGTGTGTGAAGATGTTGTCATGCCAATAAAGTCTGACTGAACTGTGCATGACCTGGCCATGTCAGCTACAGCCAGCCAAAGTATTCAAAACTGCTTGCTAAAGTTTTAGGCACCTCTGTTTAGTAGAATAATTTGAAAACTTTGCCTTACCTTCCTATTACAACCTTTCTGATAAAATTTTCTTATGATTTATGGCACCAGAATTGGCACGAGCGTTGAGTTTCTATTTCCCTCTGTTTCTTGATCTACAAAATGAGAGTGATGAATGTTTTTGTGTCTTACCAGAATTAAAAAACAGTTTGTCTTAGTTCTTTAATGCCTTTGAAACAAACAGTGCTGGGAAAGTGCAAAGCAGATTGTAAAATGCTATGTTTTTCCCATCTTGCTTTGTCTCTCACACACATCCTGTGCATTCATGAAAATGAAATCCACTTCTGTAACACACTGTGGCTCTGCTTCTTTAACATATTTCCTGGCTCCGGTTGGAAAAATGACTTGTGAATAGGGTTAGGCTTCACCCACTGAAATTTCTTTGGCAGGTGACAACGTATGAGATCATTTTACACAGCTCTAATCACCATTAAATCCCTCACCGATACCAGTCTAGCGAGTCAAGACAGAGCCTATTTGACCCAGTGCAAAGGAAACTACTAGTAAACCTACCAGCCGTCTCAGTTAAGCCCCCCAAATCCTGTGCCAGGATATTTACAGAGGAGATAATTTTAATTTATTTCATTTTTCTGAGCCTACAATGTATAATTCCTCCATAAGATATTTATCACTTCTCTTCATATGTTCTGGGGTAAAATCTAGGGAGCCTGAAGGGTTCATGTCAGCCCCAACATGACTTGACTGAACTGTCTTAATCTGCGGACCAATTTGCTCTACAGGCCCCTAAGGAAGGAACTTGTTGATTTTGGCAGTGTTTACCTTTCCTACAAACAAATTCATCGTTTTCCAGACTGGCTGGCTCTTAAAAATCACTTGAGAGCTGAGGAAAAAAAAATCTGCCCCAGGCTGCATCAGTATTCTTTTTCCTGTGTTCTGGGGAAAGCTTTTGTGTTCTCCACAGCTGCTTGAGGATAATCCGTAGAGTCAAGATTATTCACAGAGTCAATAGAAATGCCTGTAAAGTTCTCTGAGTTTCGTTTCCTTCAGTGGGAGGGGGGAGTGAAAGCCCCTGTCAGAAAAAAAGGAGAAAAAAAAAAGGATTCTTGACTGAGTTAACTGTATTCTCAACTACACTCATGAAGAGAGGAAATAAAAGAGTTGACTTGAGCCTGCTTGCCTTTCACTTTTGGGAACTACATGGTATATTCTTCAGGTTTTTTTCATTTACATAGATTGCACACCAATAATTTTTGGTGTGACTGATAAGTATCTGCTTTTAGATATTATGTATCAGGAATCAAATCTGCTATTTCTAACCTAGACACAGCAGCCTCAAGTTTTTAATTATTCACACATATATCACATAAAGTGATGAGAGCCATGTAATATATTGCAGAGCCACATCATTCACATCTAACTGCCTGAACTGCACTTTCTTGCTAGTTTGTCTCCACCAGAACTAATTACTTAGCAGTCAGACTTTTAGCTACTTATAACATACACTTTTATTAAAAAAAAAAAACCCAAACCCAAAACCAAAATCACATTTTTGAAGAAAAACTTTTATATCTTCTTCCACTGCCTTGAGGTTCAGGCATTCTCCTGGCATGTGTATGCTCTAATCAGTTACTCTACAGAAATCGACCCTCACCTCTTACATGAAGATGGCAACCACTAGACTGTAAGACAGTTTTTTCTGCTTCCTTTACAATCCTGAAAAGCAAATAGTAACCTCATGCTGTTCCTTCAAAGAAAAACCATTAAATTTAGAAGAGAATGGTGGGCTCTGCATCTCACAAAGACAGAAACCCACCTCTCAGTTCCTCTTGGAGCGAGGCAGCTCCAGGCTGCTTCCCGCTGAGCTGGCTGTTTTGGGTCCCATTTTGAGGTGCTAACCCTCCCTTTGGGGAACGTTGGCACCTAAATCAGATTCCACGCTGGAGACCAGTCACCTAAAACTTTTGGGCCTCTAACTCTGTCCTTGGATATAGCCCAAAGTCATTAAACTCAAGCTATTAAGTGACGTTTAGAGGTTACTAGCATTTATTAGCTAAAACTTTATTACCCCTTCGATGTCTATATAGTTAGACTCAGTGAACCTATATTCCTAGTTTTACATTCTTTAGCGTGCAGGCTGCATTTTCCTACGTTTTGTCTAATAATACCTCTCACTGAGGAGCCTAGTGCTGGTGATGCCAGTAGCTGTTAGTGAGGAGAGGACACTCCTGCTAACCCCACCAAAATTAAAACAGAGGGAGCATATGACATTTGTGTATAAAACCTAAAAGAGGTGAAAACTAAGAGGAGCAGACAGGCCTTCCGTCTGCCCCCCACACGCTCATCGCAAAAGACTTTGGTAAGAATGTCAAATACCTGGATTTTGCTGTTATGATTTAGGCAACTGCAGCTAGATATTCACCTCACCCTTTGCTGGTGAGTCCTGTCCACACATCACACACTGCAGAAAGCACGCTTGTGCTTTGGCCACCCTCGTGCACAGTTTGGTGCAGACTGTTTGCTGGAAGTATATTAATGCTAACATGCTAGGTTGAAGGATGGGTCTCATTTGCCACTGGCAAGGTCACATCCCAGCACAGCCCACCAGCTGGTGTCTGTCAGCACTTGGAGAGACCTGGTACTGGTCCCCTTCCTGCAGATTTACCCTCTGATGTATTTATAGGCAGCAGTCATAGCCTCTCTCAGCAGCGATTTCTGCTGACTTAATTGTATTCTTATGTTTGCAGTTTCTTGCTACTGTTCTTTCCCTGCTTTATAATGTCAGTGAAAGTAACACATTTGGACAGAAGCTGAGAGTTTGCTTGTTTATACAGATTCTTGTTCCTCCAAAGAGTTGAAATTTATTTAGATATAAGAAATTAGGCAGACCTCAACCAAAATGTTGAAGAGATGTGAAAGGGTAGATGGAAGACTGTGTTTGAACATGTACTGCTTCGAGGTCTGCAAAGGCAGAAATTTCCCCTTAAATCCATTAAATACTTGTAGAAAGAAGGTAGCTAATACATCGCTGCTCTATGCCCATACCAGCTACTTACACTGCTGGCTCACTTCATGGCCCATTTCTAAGAGAAACAGACATAGTTACAAAGTTCAGAGGTGCAACAGGTAGAAGCACTACTAGAAAGCATGTCAACCTCACCCTCTCAAAAGGTGTTAGCATTTTAACTTAAGAGATTGTATCATATGTCACACACAGTTCAGGTGGCTTCCCACTACCTCTGCTTGTCTGACAACCATCTTTCTGGAACATGTACACGGTTTTATTAATTTCTGGAACTTCATCTAACTGCCCAGGTTTTTGATCCTTTCCTGCCTGCTTAATCCATTGTTAATGTCTACTGTCCATTGTTAAAACATTCTCAAAAACAATTCTAAAAACAATTGTAAAAACAAGGTCTTTGTTTAGCCTAGTGAGAAAAATGGTGTGGAAAGTCATTGTGGAAACACTTGTGATCACAGAGTTACAAGGAGCTTGTGATGTTGCCCTCATTACTATGGCTGATCATTTCCATATGAGTACCTATAGACCCTCAAGAACTTCAAAGCCCGCAATCCTGCTAATGTGCAAAGTCCATCTGGCCTGAGATTCCTTTTCTGAAAGTGGTCTGTAGTGAATGCTTAAGTAGGTGTATGGGAAGGATGGCATAAGTGATGTGATCCTTCCTTTTTCTCATTCTTCTGGATGATCTGTCAGGATTTCTGGACCACTCTTTCCTCTCTACATATTCATTCCTTTCCAGAAGTATATATTAGTGAAAGGACTTATATTTCAAACTCATGTGCTCCTGCTCGGAGCAATGCCATGGAAAGCTGCGTCCTTGGCCAATCTGGTGTGGTCATCTGGCTGTGCTTCTGAGCAGCACTGCGCAGCCACACCTCACACCTCACTAAGGAGGCATAGCTGGATATATGCTGAATTATGATAGCTGTGATTAGACACACATCATTGTATGGTTGCATTCATGTCAAATAATATTACTGCCTTCATTATCTTATTATTTCTGGGATGTTAGCCTTTTCCAAATTAGAAGGTGAACTGCTTTTGTGAACAGTTCTGAAACCGTTTCAGTCACAATGAGTCCAGTCAGCAAAGATCTATTTAGGCTGATTTTAAAAATTTTGACTGAGGTAGGTTAGTGTGATCATGCCTGTGTGATCAGGCAGTCATTTCAGCCAGCAGTCTGTGGGGCTGACAAACAGTTGTGGGGTGGAATCAGAGATGGAAGCCTCTCCGGTCAGCAGGATTTCCAAAGGCTTTCTGTCACCTGCTTCCCTTTCTTTTCCTCCTCAATCTGCTGTGTTTTCACCTATCTCTGATTTCTCTCTGTCAGCTGAGACTATACTCTTCTATGAATTAAATGGTTTCACTGGATTACTTTTTTTCATACTCCATTCTCCAGGTTTCCTCCTCTGTTTACCACACTCCCTCCAGAAAACTGCTACCCTGTCTATTTTAAACCTATTCTCCAAATGTTGCTCTCCTTCCGTATTTGTGGGATTAATGCTATTTGGCGTATGCTAGACATCAGGGTGAATCACCACCACCATTCGCCACAAACAAACAGGTATTACCACACACCAGCCATCCCTAGTCAGTGCCAGTCCCCTATAACCACAGTTAAATTGCACAGAAGTCCCCAGGAGGAATCACAGGTCATTAGGATTATTTTGAAATGGAGTGGTTTTAAATATTTCCATAAGGATGTGCCACTATTTATCTGTGTGGTTGCAGACCTCTCGAGCTGCAGTCCAACATGCTGTTCCAACCACAGCTCAGCTGCTTTCAGACACTGAAGTCTCCATGTCTCCAGAGCTTCACCATTCCCATACCTGGTTCTACTGTCCCTCTTGCTCTGCCAGCACGTTTGCTGTCTAAGCTGGTTCTGTAAATAGCACCAACACTTTTAAACATGGTTAGGCTAAGCAAGATCATTTTGGATGGTTAGGAAGTGACTGCACAGGGAGGTTTGGCTTCCCTCAGCTTGCTGGGGAAGAGCAGCAGAAGAGGCAGTAACCTGATGAGTGACTTAGCTGCAGCTCGAACAGCACCTCCACACGCGCCACCCACCATCAGTAACCGCGCTGGAGTCTACGGGGCCCTGTGACTACACGTGACACGGGCGTGAAGCAGGACTGTGCCTGTGCCTACCCGGGACCAAGGGAAAATAGGTGAACCTGAGTGTGCCTGCTTTCTCAAAGCAGCAATAGTCTGTTTGCTCTACGGGCTAGCCCTTGCCAGATGTGTCTGCAGAGACGCCCTGGCAGCTTCTGAATAGGGTTTCGATGTAGACAGCTATTAGCAGCTGCCCAGAAAACATTTTTTAAAAGTCAGGTATTAGATAATTCTGGCAGAGTTTTAGTAATGTAGAGGAAAAATATACCACTTGAATATACCAAAGAAAGTTGGCAAATGAAGGCTAAGCTAATTTCAGAAAATGTAGAGTCAAAGGCACAGACCATTAGCAATATCCATGCACAGTCTGTCATAACTTGTTTTCACCTCTATATTGTTTTTGCTTTTCCTGTAGGAAAAACTGCCTTCAGGACCCGGTGTGCTTAAAATTTTCCAGTATTCAGTGGTCTAGAATTTCAAATCTTCACATCTGTTTTAATAAGTTTGGAATGAATTTTCTAGAGGTGATGACACAAAATAGCCATGAGATGTTTATTAATTAAATAAAACTTCCATTTGAAATAGGAAAAGCTTATATTTTTTTACCAAATTATTAAATTATACGTTCACTAGACCTATGAAGTAAGATTTTTTCCCTTATATTTAGATCCAGTATTCCATGATACTTTTAATTCAGTATCAGGAAGCAACCCATAATGTTTAGCAAGTGCAAGTACAAATCACTTCTGGGCATTTTACTAATAATAGGATACCTGTTTTATACAAAATTAATTTTTCCTTTAACCAAAGAAAAAAATTAACTATCTATCTGCCAATAAAATGTTTGGATCAACCCCCAAAAATGGATTTATCAGGGTTAAACAAATGTTACAAGAATATCCATGAACATAAGACCTGTTTTTCTGGGTTTATATTTAAGCATCCTTTGTAGATTTAAATTGAGAAACGACTGAGCATATGTTTATGAGAAACAGTCTTAAAATGTTTCAACAGGGTTCCAAGAAATGGTGACAGCCGTTTCACTTCTGAAAGCTTGGTTTATAGCCTCTGGCCAGGGATGTGGACACCAAAACCCTGACTATTGCAAAGCCTGGCATCTGCATCTAGGTTCTTCCAAAAAAGTCCTGGTGATAGTGCTGAGGATATGCAATACTTGGGCAGAACTCTATGCCTGAAACAGAGCTGTGAGCAGGAACACTTAATTTAGTAACAATGAAACACTAATGAGTGAGGTGTTTTACATACCAGTGCTCCCTGTCCCTGAATTTTAGGACTTTTGCTGAGAACTATGAAATAGCCTCTTCCCTCATGCAAGGAATTCACAGCAAGGAAGCTTCTCCTGGATGTCAGCATCTGTAAATTTTCTTTTGAAAATGTAACCAAGATCATGCTTCTTCTTTTTAATAATAGAATAGAGGAGGTGGAAAGAGTAATTCAGCCCTTAGTCCTGTAGTTAAACTGCAGGAGGCTCGGTCTCTCTGCATATCTCATCTCGCTGAGGGTACATAAATGGAGACCCCTTTCTCCCAGGGTAACAGGTCAGATAGTGGCAATAGGCTCTAGCGGTAGATGGTCTCTGGTGAGTACAGAGTCACTGGGAAAGGGAGCACTGATTCTCCAGGTGGTTACAGAATTCACTTTGGAGAAGGAATGGTGCTGTCCAGTCCCTGCATCACAGGCTGCTTCTGTATGTTATCCCATGGCAGCTTAATCCACAAAAAAGCCTTGAGAAAACAACCAGGACTTTTGGTGCCCTTTTGCAAGCGGAGTGTTGTAACCACAGGCTCAGGATCATCTTATTCTTTCTTAATTTTCCTCCTTTTCTAGAAGATCTTTAATACTTTTATGGAAAATGGAAAATCTTTAGTGGGAGAGCTTTTGGTGTGCTCTTCTCTACCTGTATAGCTTTAAAGTTAGGACAGCCTCTTGAAAAGAGGATATGTAGAGTTGAGTATCCTCAGGCAAACTAAAGCTGGTTTTCAGTGATAAGTGCTCTTACCCTCAAAATAATGAGTAGGAGAGGTGGGTGTGTGCTCTTACTCTGGTCACGTTTAAAAAAAGTGAAGGACATTTGTGGCGTTGTTTGCAGAATGCACTCCCATGTGTTTTAGGTCGTAAGTAGAGGAAGTCCGCATTTGTGGATTTAGAGCTCAGACAGGACTCTGACCTTGGCGCCTTCAGCTGAGAGGGCTTAGGCGGTTGTGTGCACACAGAGCACAGAATTCAAGGCATCTGGGGAATTGTTACGGTAAAAGTCTATACGCCTCCTGATTTAAGTACAGCAAATATCTAGGAGTTGTGACAGCTTCGGTGTTTGACATAGCATTTTGGATTTCATGAAAGCCCTGCTCTGATCCTGTCGTTGGATCTCAGCCAGAGAGTGCATGGGATCTCAAACTGCATGTGGGTTTTTTCTGGAGTATGTGCACCTTTCTTAGGTCATGACCAGAACACTTTGAGCTATGGCTGCTCTGTGTTAAAATAGATAATTTTAACTCTGTGAAGTAGTGCAGTTTGGACTAGAAGATGGCCTTCCACAATGGTACCCAAGACCACACAGCTGGACTCCATTTCTGAGGAGAAAGGAGGGCAGACACCGTGGCCAGCAAGAACAAGTACACGAAAAGATAAAAGAAAGGTCAGCAAAATAGCCATGAAATTTTGAAAGGGGGATGGTGAGCTACATATCTGTGACTATTCATGGATGGACACATGACGTTTTTCTGTTTTTTTCAGTGAGTAAGATGAACAAACAGACACATAAACCAGGCACTGAACCTGGGTTCTTATGCTTTTCTCAGCCAGACTTACTATCTTGAGCATAATATTGCAATGCCTGTTTGTTTTGCAGCTGGTTTGTGTTTGGATGTCTGTCTGTCTCTGCAGATTCGTAATACAGATGCAAGACTGTTTGCAAAAGATCATACATACACTGACTATACTCACAGAAGAGTAAACAAGGAGATAGCAACAAAGCCAAATATAAAAAGGAGCTTAGTCAGGATAGGTCACAGCTTATGCACTGTAGTCATTCCTTCTGGCTCCGTCTCTTCTATTTGAAGAGAAGAGCTGCTCATGTCAGCATGTTTAGTCTATACAAAGATCTGAAGGAGAATGGTTCATTCAGCCATGTTGCTAGCTGTTGTGATTTTATTAGTGAGCCTTGCAATATTTCATGGTTTTCTTAAAATATCATATACTGGAGTAACATAGCTGGGTGAAAAATCACTGTGTCCACTTTTAAAGGATTTGAAGTTCTCAAGTTCTCACAGTGACAGAGGAAAAGTTGGAAAGAAAGAAGAATAAAGAACAGAAGACAAACAGGAATGAAGCCTATTTTCATGATCTTTTTTTAAGTTTTAATAGTGAGACCTGAATGCCAAGAGCTGGCAATACTGCAGCTGTGGAAGGCTTCTAAGTGGCCATTTTCATCACCATTTCGTCCCTGAGAGAGACCTTTTCTTATACATATATGTGAGGAAGCTTTTACTATGTGGCTGTAGGAGCCTCACCTGATGTCAATTTAAAGAGACAGGTGATTTCTTCAAGTTGGAAACTAATGTGCCATAATTCCCTAAGGTATAAATTAATACAAAATATATGTCTAATAGTATAAGGTACTAGACACAGAGAGCTCAGCCTGAGCAGCAGAGCTGTAGTGTTGAGTTCTTCTGTATTCAAAATATGCAGGCACCTCGAGGGAATGTCTCAAGCTGGCTGATTATCCATTAAAATCTCAAACCTTTGATATAGGCCTATAGAATGGATCACCTCACATGAAGCGAGTACTATTTTCAATTCCCTTTATATGTATGGGTCTCGGTTTGGCATGGGGTGGGGAGGAGAAGCCCCATGATGGCAACTCCATGCTTAGTAGGTTTGGTTCTTTTCACTAGGCATGAATAAATGGGGAAGAATCTTTCCTGAATTATTTTTATTTACACAAAATCCTTTTGATATTGTTACTGTCCTGCTTTTAATACTCTATAATTCAGTATACTGTTCCTCATAAACAGCACAATTCTTCCTACTGTTTGATTTCCACACAACTGACGTTAGAGCATTTGGCCTTGCATCTTCCAAATGGGTTCCTGCTATTGCAGAGCGAACTCTGCCATTTAGAGCCACGTGTTGTCTGGTTTAGCTGAAATAAACCCTTATAGAATGAACCCAACTGTACTACTGCTAAGTGTTCCAGTTACAGGGGAATTAGGTGCAGCTAGACTTGGAAGACTCTCTCCATCCTCCTGTTCTTCCATAAGTGGCTTTTCCTACATTACTTTGCCTTTCTATGCCTTCAGTTCCATGCATGATTAATTTTTTCTTACTTTTTGAAGCTCTTTCAGGCAGGGATTGTCCCTCTCTGACACTTGTTCAGTGTCCAGCTTCACAGAGGAAGTGAGAATGTGCCTTCACTGAGATACAGCCATGCAACTGATGATTGATGTTGGGCCAGCAGCTGAGCCATAAAACCAAAAACAGTTAAAATGAAATCAAACTTACAGGTTTTCATTTTTCTACACTGAAATAAAATGCAGAAAAAATATTTTGTTCAGCAGGCTGCTTTCATTGATTGAATTTGGAAATGGGTTTTTTTTGAGAATTGGAGGAAAAATAAAAGAAAAAAGGAAAAGGAAAAGGAAAAGGAAAAGGAAAAGGAAAAGGAAAAGGAAAAGGAAAAGGAAAAGGAAAAGGAAAAGAACTGGAAGCAGAGCAAAGCCAGGCTGACCAAAAGCTCAGCAACCAAAGGACTCAGCCAAGGTGATCTGGGTTCCTCAGCATCCTCTGATGGTGATCCACATTTCCTAGGTCCTTCAAAGGAATGGTCATGCACTCTCATTGACAGACTTTGTAGGTTAGTAATTCTGTGGTGCCTATGAAATTGCAGTCTTCAGCTGAAGCTTTTCTGTAGTTGGAACATTTACAACTTCTTTTTCCTATGCAGATTTCCAGTCTTTAATATTAAAGTCCACTAGGACACTACTAGACTCTTTATCTAGCTACCTATTTCTGGGAAACACATTTCTTTGAGATTGTTATCCCATGGCTGGCTAATGGGTTAAAAAGTCATTAAACAGGCATTCGTATGCAGGCAGTGCAATTATAGAAGCCTTTTCTCCTCAGGATCCCAGAATAAAATCACCTTCAATGAAGATAATGCACGAGATTAAAGGCCTGTTTGTTCAGGACAGATTTGATTCTTAAATGGATTTTCCTGTCAGTGATTGAGTAACCTTAGAAGTGCGACAACTGCTTCTATGCAATATTTCCTGTAGGCTGCTTCTGCGGAGGGATAAAGTCCTCATTGCTTTCAATAGAGACTGTATGTTTTTGTAAAAGATCAAATCAACTCAACTCTGAGTAACTGAGTGAAAGGATGAAATTCCTGGGTGAAAATCTGTGGCTGTTGTTATACCTGAGGTCAGACAGGATGGTCACTCCTGACTTTATATCTGCGAATGGGACTTCATTAAACAACAGTGATCAACTCAATCCAGCCTGCTTTTTTCTAGTAGGCTCTTTTTTTCTTTCTCTTCTCTTTGGAGCTTAAGAACATGCTTATGAAAACTTTTAATTAAGTTTTAGCTGCATCCCAAACCTTGTCTAATCCCAAGATCACAGCTGAGGTATGTTCTTTGCAGCCACAAGATCTGGAAACTAAAGTCACTCCTGCTTGAAGTCAAAAACATATTACTATAGTTGAAAGGCAAGAATGTCTAGGTATTCTACTAATCCTTTCTACAATGAAAGAAAGAACATAGAAGCTTTTGCTTCTAGATAGAGTATTCTATATAGAAAACAGGGAAATGTTCCTGTTGGCAAACACCAGCATGCCTTTTTTGTGTTTATGAACAGCTACTTTGGTAGATCTAAGCCTGGAGGAAATGGCAGAGGTGGTCTGGATCTCAATTTTGTATCACACTTTTAAAAATAATTATAGGGTACTATGTCTTGGCACTGTATAACTAAAATTTTACCTCAGAGCAAAGACCGGGCATTAATCTTATGGGACATTGTCAAGAATAGTAGCTTCATCTGAAATTAGATTTATTTTATCTGAAATTAACCTTACCAAATATATGTTGATTCTGAGGGTACACTGCACTCATACACACTTACAAGTCTTCATTATCTACCTACAATATTCTTATGAGTAGATCAGGTACAGGGACAGGGGAAGACCCTTCTTTCTGTAAGGAGTAGTGAGGCATCACATACATTTTACCATATTACCACCCACAAGAAGATTTCACAAGGAGTGGGTCTCCTCCTTTGTGTTGTTGATGTAGAATAATAGGTTAAGGGGCCCATGGCAAAAATGAATGACATGTTACTGAAAAAGAATAACATTCCTGTAATGAAATATAAAACAGAACATAAAACACTAACAGGAACTGACCACCTAGCCCAATGAGAAAAATTTAATTTCAAGCACTTGAAGGAAAAGCAGAGGGGAAAACCCATCAGAATTCAAACAGGAGGAAAAGCTCTTGCTCTACCCAGCATTGGATCAGCACTGGGATGGAGAATTCAGCCAGCCATACCAACGAGTGTTTGAACTCACATCTCCTAGGAAAGTGTTATGACATCCAGCATCTTTGGTGCTAGACCAGTAAAACATGTTCCACTCCTGACTGAGGAATCAAACTTTTACTGAGATTTCAAGATATCATCACAGAGGTAACTATCGTGACCTGTAAGTTGGAAAATCACTTTCACTGCCTTAAAATCTGGTTTAATTCTTTGAGTATTTTCTTGAGATGGTTCCACCTAGAAACACTGTAGAAAATCTGCCTCAGAACAGCTCAGAATGAATTGCTGGGAAAGTACTGTGTGTAAAAAGTAAAGTAGTTCTGAGAAGGACATTCCACTGAAGTGAGGAGCAATGCCCAGGATTTACGGTAGGTGGTTAGGGCAGTGCCATGAACAGAAAAAGTCCTGGTTCAGACAGATATACACTGAAGGTAACAATTCATATCAAGCAGATCATGGACCCGTAGCTGGGCCTCCCACACTTTTAGACCTCCTCCTTTCACTTACATCAGACGTTGAAAAGAAAACAGATATCTACCACAATACTGTATTTTAGGAAAAGTGTTCATAAGATTTTTTAACTCTAATGTGGAACACAAAGGAATTTAGCATTTCACATTTGCTGCAGGCGGAATTGCCATCCTCCATTCAGCTCTTTTTTGTAATGTCCTCTCCCTCCTTACCACATCACAACATTTTTAGGAACTATATTTGTAAATTACCATCGTCATCCTTTTTCCCCAGGCATCTGAACCAAGCAAAGGTGGAAGGAAGTGGGAAGAATACCACCTGGGAAATTTTAAGAGTTGAGAGACCACAGATTTCCCAGATGCGTACAAAACCTCAAGTTGCATTCATGAACTGTTGCAAGCTTGGCCTGAGGGTCAGGAACACATCAAATGAAGGTTTTATTCAAGTGGTTTTGAGGTTTGAGGTGAATGTTGCACCGCTCTGGTAGCATCCTGAGGGGTGGAGTGTGAGCAGGATTTATTTGCTCTAAGTGCATTAGTATATTCCTGAACAGGGAAATGATTATAGGGCAACTTTACAGCAGGCATAAATGTTTTTCTATCTTATAAATACATATGTCAATGGAATATTTGTTGTTGTTAGCATTGAGGCATAGAGAATAAGAAGAAAAGAAGGAAAATATCATATTATGGGTTTCTATTTCCCACTAATCTGGTATAAATAAAATGTCATTAATTATTTACATAGCAAACAAAGAGTTGTAAAGGCTTAGAAGGAAATGAGTTAATTCACTACTCACATAATTTAAACTCTATTATCTAGAAGCTAATTTGAGACCACCCATTTTTTAATTGTGGTTTAGAGAGATTAACAAATCTTAAGAAACTGAGTTTAAACAACCCAATAATTATTCTGCTTTGGCCCTTGTATTTATTTTTGTATAAGAACTCTCACTGATAGCCTCCAGCCTCTGCTAATCAGAATAATTTACTTTAAAAAGTCATCGCAGGGTAAGTGAATACTTACAAGCAGTAGATCTGTATGGTAGATATTTCCCTATAGAAGATTAATCACCCAAGTATATTATTTGTGTGGCAGACATAAAATCTATTTTTAAATTAATATAGTATTTTAATTATAACAGCAAGAAAAATTTTAATTAGAGCAGATAATTCTTTCATCTACTTATTTATTTGCTTTCCATATAACCTTCATGTGTACCTTCTGGTCTAGAAGCTACATAGAGGAGGATGAAAAATTTTTAATGCAAAATTTTCCAAGTAGAAAATGAGATTTAGTTGAATTTTTTTTCTTGGAATTTTTTAAAAAAATGTTTTCTAATGAAAATGTAAAAAAAAAAAATGTTTTACCTATTCGGTTTCATGTGGAAATTTTAAAATACTGCTGATTTCAAAAATTACAGGGTGGCATTACCACTCCAGAAACATCTTGATGGATGTATCATACTAGCATATCTATTTTTTTTTTCTGGGATGAGAAGACTAGGTTACCTCATATCTCTCATATCTCTCCTGTGAGCAATAAATGCATCCAAGTTTCTTTCTCTACCTCTTCTTTCTAGCTGGTTGCTCCAGGTTTTTCCTGTGTTGTTGTGATTTTTTTTTTTAATCTAAAAAGTATGTTGAGATCCTCAAATGAAAGGTTTTATGCAAAAGAAAAAGATTATTGCTATCAAGACATTATTAGATTAAAAAGAAGTTCTTTCCTTTTTGATAATCTCTTCCTTCCTTCCTGAATATAGTTTTTACGGCATCACAAATAGGCCTGGAGGTCACAATATGAATAATCCAAGAGTAGGACTTTGAACTGTTTTTGAAAACTAAGAAGCTTGGTAGCTTTTTAACACCTCCTTATTTTTCCACATGCCCCAGCACATCTTAGCTTTGGAGCTATGCAATAAAGAATCCTCTTAATGAACTTTGGAACTTATATCTAAGCAGTTTCTTTCTTTTTTTCTCTCTCCTTTTTCTTTTTTTTTTCTGCCAGAAGTCTAATCTTACCATGCTAACGGCATGGGATGTTCCACAATTTTTACAACACAGCTACAAATATGATCAAATCTCAGTACCCTTGTTCTCTGCACTGACGGTCTTTTCTTCTGCTCTTCCCCCTACCTGCGCACCCCACGTGGCCCCTGGCTCGCTGTCGACACCCCTGGTGCTCAGATCACACCTGGAACCCTCTCACCAACCCCTTTCAAGATTTCTGGGGAGAGATGAAAACACGCTTGTCCCTTGAGTGAAAGAGGAAGTTCGGCAAGTCAAAACATTGTCTGTGCAGATCTGGTTGGGGTTATCCGCTTGTCAGGAGTGCATGTTTTTACCTGTGTTGCCATTAAGGCAGGCAGGAGGTCTAACGCATCTGACCACAGCGCTATGATAAAGGAAGGGAAGCGGAACTTGCCAGCAGCATGCCTCAGCCAGGAGATGAAACGGGTGAGCTCCTGCAGCACACAGGAGCAGGTATGCTAGCTAGGGCTGTGCAACACTTAACGCTTTCAGGGTAAAGGCAGAAAAATATATTATAAATGGCAAGCAAATAACAGCAGGACTGAAGAATAAAATGGTTGACTAGATCACCTTGTTTAGAGCTGCCTGTGAGTCCTCTGACAGTACTGTTGCTTATCAAAACTCTTAAGATTGGTTTTCAGGTTTTTCCCCAACTTTTTGTGCTGTTGACACCTGCTGACAGACACTGGAGCAAAGTGCAGTCGTGAAATGTCATTCATTTTAAGGGAGAAAATTTATCTGTGTCTGTATAAAAGTTAAGAAAGAAACCAAATATGAGCCCTGCAGTCCGTAGGAATATGACTTTGGGCCAGACCGAGTATTTTGGCATAAACATTAAAAATCTTTAAAAAAATAATATCCTGTGGCTTTTGCACTTCTATTATATTAAACTGATTTTCTTTACTCACAGTGGGATTTCAAATTAATTTGTAATTATACACACCATGAGGGGATGAGAAAGAAATGACCTAATTATAGACCAAAAGGATGCCCTACAGCTATCATCCAATTACTCCAAACATCTGAGCTCTTAAGCAAAATGATGGGCTTAATCCTTTCTTGGTCACATCTAGTTGTAATTTGCCACTGAAAGCTATAATTTCACTTTAAGTATTCATTCACATAATATAAAACTCTGTACTGATGTTGCTTAGAATGGAGACAGATAATGAGAATGGGTCACAATCACAGATATCCTTCTAGACTTTGGTCTCCCACACACACTCTGTGACCATTGGGTGAGGGAGAAAATCATGTTTTCTCTGCTGTGTCCCCCAAATGGTACTAATTAGCTACTATTAGGCAGATAGAAAGCTTTTAAACTAATGGAAAAACCCAAATATGTCTGCTAACAAGTGCAACCTATCTCCCAATTTCAACCTTCCCTTTCAGCGGGGGATGAAGAGTTCATGAAGAGCTATAGTTAACATGTGAGTTTAGAAGCAGCTTTCTAATTGAACAAATTTCTACTTCTGCTCTTTATGCAATATACGAATTTTATATTAATAGTGTTTTCACTAAAATCTTGCAGTAGAACAGGAAGAATAATTAAGATGAAGAAAGGGGTATGATACAGAAGAGGTCAGTTCTCTATAAAGCAACTGGGGTTTTTTTATTCATTGACAGTTGCATGAATTATTTACACATTAACCCAAAAAGTCTTTTCTTCTCAGGTTTTTGGCAAATTAAAAAAAAAAATGAAACAAATTGTAAGTGAAATTCTAGCAGAAACAATTGTATTAAATAAAAGACAACTAGATAGCAATGAGATGGTGTATAACATGGGGTGGAGTGAAACAAATTTCACTAACTGGAAGAAGAGGAAGAGCTAGTAGTCTCTCAGTCTAGTAATGAGGGCATTCACATAAAGTTCGTGTGAGTTATCTCAAATATTTCTTCTCACTCCCACAGAAACGGTGAGTTCTGAGGATACCTTTCAGTCCCTATGCAGAACTTGTAACCTTCTATAGAAACAAAAATGCTGATTGTACCAAGGAATAAAGCCAAGCAGTCTCTCGGTCAGGTGAATTTTCAAGCAATTTTCAATTTTTTCAAGTACCTTATCTTTCTGCTCCATTAGTTATTTGTATGAAGTGAATTGGCTGCAGTGGCTGGGATACAGAGAAATTTACTCTTGAAAACAGGATAGTATTCAGATGAAGGAGGCCTTGTTAGTTCTTGTTGCTATAGTTTTTAGACACACGGTCATCCTTTACAGATCAACTGACTTGCTAACAGGCTGATAAAGGGAAATGCTAGTTTTGTTTGCCTTTTTAATATCTTGTTATTTTCTCTTTAGATGGCTCTGGAGGTAGAGCTGTTGATTTTATTTTATTATTTTTTTTAAATGGGGAATGGCTTTTAATAACGATGCTGACTAGTTTAGCAATGCTTCCTCTGAATAATGCTTGTAGACACATATTTTGTACTTATCACTGTTTTACTTCGCAGACTAGAAACACATACTCTTTATATCTGAGTGGACAGAAGTCACAGAGTTATGCTTAGGTATTTATTTGCTTTGCAACTATTGTAGTTGCAAGTTACTTTGATAAACACCAAGGATTTAACAAGTGTCAGGTTAAAACTGATCTGTAGGCTGGCAGACCTTGTGTACGGTTAATACCTTAGCAGTTGTTTGTAATCACTGCCTTACCCTTTGCTTTTGGACTGCTTTTGATACAATTGTCTGGTTAAAAGTTTGGAAGTTTGGGTTATTCCTCTGGTGCAAAGATTGATGGTGGAGTCATGTCTCTTTGAAGCTACTCTTACAAGAAAGTTCCCTGTTTCCTTGAACAAAGGTGATATCAAATAGCCCAAGCCAGTTTCCCACCTTCCAGCATGGAGGTACTTTCCACACAGCCCCATTCAGTGTCTTTCCATAGATGCAGGGAAGTGCATCCAGACAACGTGACTGTCCTCTCCCAGAGGAGATGAGAACTAGGTCTTCAGGCAACAAGCAGAAAGCAAACATCCATGTGCCTCTCCTGGCCTGTTTTCAGCCAGAAGGCAGAGCTGAGACTCCCGCCCAGGCCAGGAGAGAGTAGGGCTGGTGCAGAGCAGGGAAGGGTTTCCAAAACTCCTCTCTCCTCCTCAGGGACTCAATTGCTCTAGTTTATGCTCTGCTGGAACTTCTCTCATGAAGGACTTCAGAGCTGTCTCGTTGCTTCCCAGACCAAGATTTTTATGGAAGAATAAGATTAGGAAGGAGAGAGAAACACTTTTGCTACAGGAAGCACTACAGCTGGAAGAAGACACAATCTTTTAGGCATGCAAACTCTTCCTCAGCAACTTGTTCACCCTATAAACGCTATATATCCCTGGGCCATTGTGGCTACAACCACATCCATTTTACACATACTCTCATGGTGTCGTGGTTCAGCTCTAGCTGGCAGCTGAGCACCATGCGGCCTCTAACTCACTCTTCCCCCACAGTGGGATGGGGAGGAAAATCAGAGGAAAAAGGTGAAACTCCTGGGTTGGGATAAGAACAGTTTACCAGGACAGCAAAGGAAGAGGAAAATAACACCAATGATAGTTATAAAAGAATATTAAAAGCAGGTGATACACAATGCAATTTGCTCACTGCCTGGGACCCGAGCCCATCCCTGAGCAGTGACTCCTCCTCCCTGGCCAGTTCCCCCCTTATAAACTGAGCATGACATCATGCTCAGTTTGGTCAGCTATCCTGGCAGTGTCCTCTCTCAACTTCTTATGAAAATTAACTCTATACTAGCCAAAAACCAGGAGACATGGCCAAAACAATATGTAGTGAAGAGAATTAAAATTACTGCTGGCTCTGGCTTTGTTTTGGATGAAAATATATGTCTGTGTTTTGACTTTTTTAGACTGAATTACCAAACTCCTTTACAGATGTAGCTAAAAATATGACAGATGGTTACCTTTAATGTAGAATAGTGGTTACTTGTAGGAATTTAAACTCGAATCCAGGCTAGCAGAATTCATCACTTTTGTTCAGAGTTGAAACTTCTGGTTTTCATTAGTAGATTCTCTCACTCTCGCTGCAATATCCACTGCTCCACAATTTGCTGAAGCTAGCTATGCTCTATTGGTTTTGTAATACATCGCTCCTTTAAGTATGTATTTCTATTTGGGCTTGAAGAAAATTACTTTCCTGAATAAAAGGATATCACTAAAATATGGCAGAAAGAGACAGTATTTCTCTGAGTTGAGTACATTCCGTGCTTCTTCAGAGGCATAGTATGAGAAGGGTTGCACCTTTCTTGCACAGCTCCACTAGTTTTTCTTGAAATCCACTAAACCTTCCTTTACTCCACAGTCCCACTGCTGCCACTCATATGAACAGCCCAGTTGATTTCAAAGTAACGTCTTGCATAAGGAAAAAGTTATTTGAATGGTGAAGTGATTTAAATGCCTCTTGTGAAGATGGGTGCTGTTTTTGTCGCTTTCTATGAATTCTGAAGTGGATATGCCTTAACACTGCGGAACTGTTTAATCTGATACATGCTAAGATTGTCACCTGTAATATTTCAGCTACGTTCTCTGTTTACCTCAGTGCTTTTTCTTTTTCCCTGCCTCAGGAAAGGTATACCTGTATGTGTACAGGTCTGCTATCTGCCTATAATTTTTCTTTCTGATAAGCTATGTGAAGAGTTTATTTAAATTTTCCAGCACTTTCTATCTCATCCCTTAAAAAGTGGTCATCTTTAGGCATTACTGTGTTCTTCAGTGACCTTTTGTTCTTATGTATTTTGAAAGTACTTTTTGTAATTTCATAATCTTCTCTAATATCTTTATTTTGCTCTTCTTATCTATTTTTTAGCCCTCTGATTTTTTTTGTTTGTTTTTCTTTAATCCTTTAGGATTCCTTTTTGATTGCTTTTCTAATATTTCCTTCTGCATCACTGTTAAATATTTACTATTCTTGAACACTTAGGTGTAATGAAGTTCTGAGTGTACTTAATGTATGCTCAACATGTATTTTTAACTCCCTTTATTCTCTCTTTACTATATAGTACACATTGTTACTCTATGCTGCAACATAGCTCCAGTTGTAAACTGCTAGCTGTGCCCTGTTCAAAAGCAAAGTCTACTTTTATTTTTGCCAGTCCTTTTATGATGATAATTAAAAACTCTTTAAAAGGTTTGGGTTTTATATATGACTCTAAGTCCTTGAGGAAAAGCAAAGAAAACAAATTGCTGACACTGAGGGTCAGTTTATTCTCTTTATTAAACCTCTACTTAATGCCATACTTGGATTTTTTAATTCCTGTGTGTTGCCACAGCAGAGATAATGGGAAGTAAAGTTTTATCCAAACTGTGTTTATGTATTCTAATATTCACCAACTACACTTGATGCGATTCTTTGGCTTGTCCCAACCATATCTAGAGTTTGAAATGGTCTCCAGTTCAAATAGTGGCAGATGAAATCAAGTCGTTCAGTGGGTTAGTAAAACCAGATTCACTGTATAGTGCAGCACAGCCGGTGCAGGACATTTGCTGTGCGGGCAGTAGGGACACTTCAGATTTGGTCACGGACCCATCCTTTAAGATGGCATCAGCACTGGCACAGAGCACAACTCTCACTGTGACGCTGGAATGACGAATGAAACTGCAGCTGAAAGAATGCAGGAGGGAAATGGAGTGTCTTTAAAGTATTTGAAACTGAGGACTCACCTGGAAACAGCTGATATGGTGAAAAACGGTTCAGTTCTGAAAACGTGGGAGAAACAATATTGCAAAGCTAACTTACAAAGGACAATTTAAAGAAATGTGGTTAATGCAAAGATCCTGAATTTATGATGGAAAATGGTGAAATAAAGAGGGGAATATCTATAGCAGGTTAGTAATTACATTTTTCTTTAACATTTTTTTTTCTACTACACTTTATTTTTATAGGAACTAGAATGTTCTTGTGAAACTTTTGAAAAACTTTCAGGGTCTTATGAATATTTGAGGATTATAATTTTTATTTCTTGTCTCTCCATCTTTCTGCACTTTTTTCTTTAGTCTTAAAACAGAAATGAAAAGAAGCACAAGCCTATATTTCAAAATACTATGTTTATTTCAATCTATGAAAGACTTTAAAATACTGAAAACAATATATTCTGTTACTGGCATTTTATTTTAATTAAACGGTCTGACTTGCTGTCATTTATTACATAAACAGCTTCATGGGTTACAAAAGGAAAGAAAGAAGAAAAAAACAGTATCTTACACATGAACACTGGTTGTTGATCATCACTACTGTTAGAATAGTGGACTAAATTTAAGTCCAACAAAAGTAACACGGAAACCCACATCAGGTGTACAAACATCTGAACAAACCCTGTATAATGTTACACTACCAATTGTTTTATCGTGTGCAGAAGTCATAGTCTTACACCATTGAGGGAAAAAAACCTCAACCTTTATTTTTCTTGTAGGAAGATATTTTACCAGCAAAATAAGGCCCTCCACTCCTTGCTGATCTTACTCCCTGCTGTTCACAGGCATGACTTGTGCATCTTTCACTACATTGCTGCAGTTCTCTCAGAAGCTTGCAGTGATATTGCAAAAGATCTTCCAAGGAAGTGCTGTATTGACCCTGAGCTCCACAGAAGGGATAGCATTACTTCTTGAGTCTTGTGGTCATTTGGTGACTTCTCCAGTCTGCCAGGAACACAGCCCTGCAGAGAAGCAGCTCTTCCAAACTGCTGAGGTTGGAACGAGGTAGCTCTGCTAATTGCACATAATGGACATTCACTCATTACAAGACATCTGTAAGTGTTTTGTAGATCAGTTCCAATTACAAGTCTTATGCTTGTTGGTTAGGAAAAAAATGTTTGACAGAATTTCCTAGGAAGTAAATATTTTCCTAAGGAACAATGTGTTATCTTAAGAAGGGAAACCTACCTTAAGTTGTTTTGGAGGGACTGATTAAAAGCAGCAGTTTTTTGCTCATGATGTTTCTGACAAGAAATTTACCAGTTTACAGGGTCTTCTTTAGGAGTTAAGAAAACAAGCTCAGGTTTATAATTCTCCTCCTCTTAAGATCTTCAGTTTAGCAAAAGTATCTGACATGGAAGGTTTAATCATCTTTCTGCCAATTAAGAGACAGACTTTCCCAAAGGCAGTGTCTTAATTTTACCTTAATACTCTAATTATATTATGTGTATGTGTGTCTGTTTAAATTTTGACTCTGATGCTTACTTCTCAAGTATTCTGTTCCTTGAGAGAATGATCTAATACCTTTGAGGGGTCTTGATATCTAGTTACTGAGAACTTCCCCATCTCTGCATTGTCTAGACTGCAGTTGGACACAAAACTGCATCTTACACCAAAACCCCTGGAGACCACCAGATAAATACACTACTTTGACTAGCCTGGTTTGGAGGAAGAACTATTTTATGCTCTAGAGTAGTGAACTTCTTTTAGTCCTCTCATATTTTTTCAAGTAATGCAAAGTGAAGATGTCATGAGGGTGTGATTCATCTGACTAAGTACAAAAGTCTATGTATGTAGACCTTTGACAGCGTAGGTTCATGTGAGCTTGGGTTCTGAGTGTCTTAGACTCTCTTCATAGTGTAGTCAATGCTGTGATTCATCTCATTCTGAGGCAGCAATCTAAAATAGGCCAACTGGGTTCTAAGTATTGAGATTAGAAAATTGCAGAATCTGAATCTTAGGTAGAATAAATGCCATCTTGACTTAGCACAGTAAAGTTACACTGTGCTGCACGATGAAAATCCAACACAAATTGCAAAAGAAAAGGGAGACTAACTTGTAATATACATTAGCCTTATTTGAATATGTTTGCTATATGCTGAAACTTACAGGAATGTGGGAATTATTATTATTATTTATTTGTATCAAATGTCATTATATTATTTTTTACATTTCCCTCATGAGCCTAAATAAATTTGAAATTATGAGCTTTTTAAAGCAAAGGATCTGAAAAAATAAACAAAAGGTTTTGATATTGGAAGGAGTTCAGAGAGGACTAACATGCATGATTAAGGGGTATAGAGAAATTGATTTATGAAGAATGATTAAAGGAGCAAAATATGTATACTGTAGGTTAACTAAGCAATGCATAAGAAGGAACATGATAACTGTCTTCAAATATTTGATGCACGTAAACACCATGAATAGAGAGGAAATGAATATTTGGGTAAATTTCAATGGGGGAAATGTTCTGACATTAAAGTCATATATTGTGTTGCTTCAGTGTTGCCAGGAAAGACCTATATGCTGCAAGAGAACTGAAGCCAAAAGGTAAGATTTACACATTGTAAGAGCCATGAAGCCAAAAGGGTCTCACAGAAATTATTAAAAAGCACTGTAGGTTTTAATACTGAATGATAAGAGCTGTGTAACCTTTTGAACCATGATATAAAATGCTATAGAACAATACAACACACTCATCATTACATTGATAAGAGATTCCAGTTTTTGTGAATTTTTTTTCTTTTCCCCCAAGAAAATAAAACATATTATGAAAGATCCTGGCAGCTGAAGTGATCAACTCGACCTAAGAAGACAAACTAGTTCCTTTTCATCTACAAATTGGATGCTCTGCAAGCATCTAAGTAACTGCTGGCCACAGAAAAAACAGTTTACTCATGAACTGCTGCATGTCTTGACGTATTATACAGCTTTTAATAATTAAGCAAAAGGAAGTTCTGTATCAAGAAAGTTGCCATAGTATCGGAAACATAAATTATGTGTTCCGACACTGTGCATAGACTCCACTGCTATGGCCAGGAGAGGTATTTCTGTTGCCCAAATTAACTGTGCTGGTGAACTGTCAGGAGATTATATGGCTGGAGGAAAGGATCTACACAGAGGTTGAGTAGATAGAAGCTGAACTGGGATAAAAGAGTAGTTGCAGGACCATGCACCTGCATTTACTAGAGGGAAGAAAAAGAAGCTATGCTCAGGGTGGGGTATGTGCTTTTCCTTTGTGAGACATGATGGTGGCTGTATAGCTGTGTAGAGTCCAAACCCTCCCCTTTGCCATAGGATATGTCTAGTCCTGTGGTAGAAATTTGTTTAAAAGAGTCAACTGAAGAATCCTTCTTCTTTAGTCATTTGTATAGTTTGTCAGAACAGGACTCAAATATTGTCAGTCATCTTGAAATCTCTCTCATTTACAGCTTGTGCTCTGAACCTATCTATCCTTTTGATCTTTTTGCCTTAAGAATGCAACTGCATGAGAAATACATTAATAGACCTTAAAGCAAATGATACATGTCAGAAAACCTTTCTGGAAAAAAAAAAAAAAAAAGAGGAATTCAGAAGTGTTCCACGTAAAAACAAATAACAAAAAAAGAATGCCTTTTTGGAACAGACTTTGAGCAGTAGCTGTGTTGATTTAGTGCAGAATTTAATTGTAATTGCTTATTTCTTCATAAGCAATGCAGAAGCAACATCAGATGTGGGAGACATATCTGCATACTTTTACATTTCACAAATCAGCAACAGGTTAGGGTCAATAAAACTACTTAACTAAAATAGAACACAGCAAGTTTTAAGGTGCCACATTGACATTGTGACTTCAAAACCTTGCATTCATTGGCTGCCTGACCTGAGTGTCATTTAAAAATAATTGACTTCCTTATTTCTCTGAAGCTTTTCTAGGGCATGCAATATTCTGTTTCTGGCCATTCTCAGAAAGGCTAACCAGGCACATAACGCCATCTGATTTCAGCACTCTGGGGATCCTGAAGGTAAGTGAAGTGGTTCACTTATAGCTGAGACCTGGGAAGTGTGCTCAGACCCACATAATTTAATAGGCTGAGAGAGTTGGGAGTGCATAGCCTGGAGAACAGAAGGCTCTGGGGACACCTTGTTGCTGCCTTTCAATATATAAAGGGGATGTATAAGAAAGATGGAGAAAGACTTTTCACCAGGGCCTGTAGTGACAGGACAAGGAGCAATGGTTTTAAACTGAAAGAGGGTAGATTTACATAGGATATAAGGAAGAAATCTTTTACACTGGGAGTGGTGAGACAGTGGAACAGGTTGTCCAGAGAATTTGTGGATGCCTCATTATTGGAAGTATTTAAAGTCAGGTTGGACAAGTCTTTGAGCAACCAGATCTAGTGAAAGATGTTTCTGCCCATGGCAGGGGGGTTGGACTAGATGATCTTTGAAGGTCCCTTCCAACCCAAACCATTCTAAACCATTCTATGAATATGCTCCAATAAAACTGGGAACATTTCAGAAGTAGAAGACTTTTTTTTTTTTAAAATACATCTCAGGCATTTAAACTTCTCATTTCTGAGGAAGCACACTAAACCCAGGGTCCCAGCCTAGCCTAAATAGCTGGGCAGGTGGTGTGCACTCCAGCTGCAAAAGCGACTAAGATTCATGGAGATAGATAAGAAAAGAAGGAAACTGTATGGAACAAGCCAGTTTCTGGCCCTTGTCTTTGCCCCACAAAACTTTTATGTCTATTTTTCATTGAATGGTAGAACTAGGAATAATCCCATGTAGCATCATTATCATCTCATCTTTGTCAGTTTTACAAAAAGCTTGAACCTTTGAAGAACAGCTGACTGCCCCTAATGGTCTGTGGATCCTAACTGGATGGAACAGCCACAGTTTTCAGCTGTGACACTGACTGCCTGAACTCCATAGGTTGACATCATTTGAGTTTCAGTATTGTAAATTAGAGTTAAGTACCTCCACAATGCTTGCGTTTTCTTTAAGTCAGTGCCCTCAAATACTTAAGCTGTCATGTTTTCTGTAACAAATATTTAATCTTGGGTTTGGATTCTATTTAGATGCCAGATCCCGCACTTGGGTCACAACAACCCCATGCAATGCTACAGGCTTGCAGAAGTGTGGCTGGAAAGCTGCCAGGTGGAAAAGGACCTGATGGTGTTGGTCAGCAGCAGGCTCAATATGAGCCAGCAGTGTGCCCAGGTGGCCAAGAAGGCCAACAGCATCCTGGCTTGTATCAGAAATAGTGTGGCCAGGAGGACTAGGGAAGTGATTGTCCCCCTGTACTCAGCACTGGTGGGGCTACACCTCGAGTACTGCATTCAGTTTTGGGCCCCTCACTACAAGACAGACATTGAGGTGTTCGAGTGTGTTCAAAGAAGGGCAATGAAGCTGGTGAAGAGTCTACAGAACAGGTCTTATGAGAAGCAGCTAAGGGAACTGGGGTTGTTTAGCCTGGAGAAAAGGAGGCTGAGGGGAGACCTTATTGCTCTCTACACCTACCTGAAAGGAGGTCGTAGCCAGGTGGGTGTTGGTCTCTTCTCCCAAGTAACGAGCGATATGACAAGAGGAAATGGCCTTGAGTTGCATCGGGGGAGGTTTAGATTGGATATTAGGAGAAATTTCTTCACCGAGAGGGTTGTCAATCACTGGAACAGGCTGCCCAGGGAAGTGGTTGAGTCACCATCCCTGGAGGGATTTAAAAGCCGTGTAGATGTGGTGCTTAGGGACATGGTTTAGTGGTGGACTTGGCAGTGTTAGGTTTGTGGTTGGACTCAATGATCTTAAAGATTCTATGATTCTATTTTGTGGGCTAGGTGCCTGAAATCTAGGCAGATGTTGTATTGCCTGGGTCTGTGAGCACCTCGGCCCCTTTCTGGATCCTCCTGTGAGCAACAAGGTCCCTTGTTGGAGCACTTGGAAAGTGCTGAGCACTTTTGCTGGAACAGCAGTGCCTTTTGTCCTCCTGACATCTCTGGAGTTCATTGACGTTTACCATGTAATTCTTGGAAGCTGAATTTGGACCTCAATCTCCACAACAGAATATCGCTAAAGATTAGAAATATGCTTAAATCATAAAGCTTTCAGGAGCTGAAACCTAGAGACTTCATTCAGTTCCATCTTTAATGCTGAAGTAGGAGCTAACAGCAGCAGGGCTTGTGTTCCAGATCTCAGACTAAGAATGTGGTCTTGGCACTTACTCCAATGCCATTTGTATACATATAAACAAAGAAAATATTGATAATGAAATAATTATGAATACATAAACCTAGGACACTAGGAAACCATGTTTATAGGCATTTTTCAGTTTATAACCACACTTTTAAGAATTTCCTGTCTTTTGTTTTAGCCAGACGCATGGGACTATTTTAATGCAATTTTATTTGTGTGTTCTGTTTCCTTCACATTTTTGTTTGAGCAGAAGAGGATGGGGATAAAAAAGCGGTCTCCAGGAAAGGTTTACAAAGTTTATGATGCTAGGCTGTGGCAATTCCCCTCTGTGCACTTAAGACAATCATAAAAATGCATACACCATATTTTGAAATGTTATTATGACTTATTATGTAAACAGATGATGATAAAACGTGAGCCATTATTCAAACACAATACATCATAACTGTTTCTCTGGAGACACTATGCATTTCTGTTGTGGGCTTTATTTACAAGATTCATTGTAAAAACTTCACAAGGGTACTTACTGTGTCTTCCCATCATCACATTTCAAAAATCATGATCTCAGCCTCTGACCATGTAAACTCTGAAACAAAAGAAGAGTCCAATTGTCTTCTTGTGTAAACAAGACTTGTTTACAAGGTTAGGCCTTTACCAGTAAACATTGTTTGTAATATGCTTTATGATTACACAGATTTTCAGCCTATACATGTGAAATCACAGTCAATGCTGGTTCCAAAATGTTTAAACCTAACAAGATAATTTATTTGATGTAAAACTTTAAGAATCACTACTATTACCACTTTGTTCTTGTATTCTGGATAGGGAATAAGCTTACAGGTATCTTCTCTTGGGATTTTATTCTCTTCTCCCTGCAGTTACTGAATCCATAAGTGTCCCCTGTAAGGGAAGAAAGGACACTTGAGTGGATCCCAAGGGACTCCACTGGGTTATGTCCCAGATTCAGAGTCTGTGACTCTTGAATAGGATTCATTACTACTGATTCAACCCAAAACTTAAGTGTACGCCTCTAGCTTATCTATATGTGGATTACTTCCCATCCAGAGTTCAGATGGATTTTCGAAACACAAGACCATTTGAAATGTCCTAGGATACCTGCCTCACCTCCAGCTGCCGCACCAGGAAATCTCAGAGTCCTGTGTTCTTTCTATCAGCTTTATGTGTGCTTCAAATGGCGCCAGAAATGTAAGTTTAGACAACAGTATCAATCCAATAGTTAACAAGAGTGTAGAGAAATGCTTGGCTTGCCATAGAGTGGGAACCTATGTGTGGTCAGCAGAATCCTGGAGAAAATAAGGCAGCAGATACGTGTTTAGTCACCTCAGCAAATGCAGGGATTGGGACAACACAGGCTCACTAGGACAGTTTTGGTTAAAGACATGGATGTTGGATAGCTGTAGACATCTCAGATATCTAGGTAAGATGGATAGGATTTTGTTGGAGTTTTCCTGATCTTCAAGATTCCTCCCAAGTTTCTATCTGATCTCATCAATGTTTAATTTTCTGTCATTAAATTTCTCCAAAAACTGAGCTTCTAGGCATGCACAGAACTGTCAGTGTCCGCGGCCATTTGGAAGACAGGATTGTGGGACCTCAACATTTTTCCTGTAGCTTTGTAATGAGATGATCGCTGTGCTGTGAGAGGACTCTCCAAACAAGGTTCCAGCTGCTATCAGTGTCTCGCTGATTAAATCTGCATAGGGAAACAAAGGGAATATTCTTTCAGAAACAGACTCACTGACGTAATGGTTAGAGAAATAAGTTTCAGTCTTTGCTGAGAAAAAAAGTGATGGGTCTTTGCAAAATTGACTAGCTCTAGCAGGAGACCATGCTGCCATTGGTGATCTTTTGATGCTAGATGATTTAAAGTATATTATTAGCATACAGGGTGGGACTTTTACCTTTGACAAAAGAGGGTGTTGAATCCCACTTTTCTACAGCCTGGGTAACTTTTCACTAAGAGGGGGGAAAATCAAAGGAAAAGCTCAGAGGCTTCATTTCTGCTTTCTCGAAAGAAGGGTCAGACTTCCAAGGATAGATGAGCTCTTAAATCTCCTCTGTGTGCCTAGCTCATGGGTTCTGATGGAAGCTTAGGTGCTGAAACAGGACTTGGGAACATAATTTTGGTGGGATTTGCAATTCTTAGCTTACTTTCTGGACAGAAATCATAAAGTCAGAGAAGAGCAGAGTTAGTGGCATTTCTCTGCCTTTTCTAGATTTCAGCTCATCGGCACTTGTGCCAGTGTGAATTTTGTGGGGCCAGAGAGAAGAGGCCTGCTTGCTCAATGACACAAATACACTAAGCAACTTCTTGACGAAGGGTGGCTAGCGCTAGCCCGGGTGAGGGACCATGCTGAGCTAGTGAGCCACTGGCCGTGTAGAAATGTCAGTGCGGTATTATCTAACAGACCTTAGTGGACTTTATAGAAGAGAAATGAAAACCTCTTTTTTTTCAGAAAATACCTGAGGAGAAATTAATGGTTTCATAAGTATTTGAGACTTACCTATTGCTTTTCCCAGCTTTCACCACTTCTCCATATAAGTTTATAAATACCTTTAAATCCATTTATACTGAAAATATCTCCATGTGATTATATTTGTTAACGCAACTTAAGCTATATGATCTTATGAACATTGTGAAGTTTGTCACTAGTTCTGCACTTCTGAAAGAAAAATCAGTATTTCTTTCTACAGCAGAGGATGATTCTGATCTGTGTAGTTTGGGAATCTGAAAATTGTCATTCAGTGTGCTGTTAACACAGGGAATCAATAACAAATCCATGTTGGTATCATAAGAGATAACAAAGAAAATGCAAGGAAGGAATTCCGGGGTTCAGAAGGACAGATTTGTATTTACATATACTGCAACAATTGTTCTGAGATTAATTTAGAACACTCGGCTATACGTTCAATTTAAATTGCAAGGACTTTCTCATATTTTAACACAGGATGAAGGAGAAAATAAGTTTAATTTTATACACGTGCTCACGCACACAGATGCACAAAAGGACACAAACAATTTCAGAAATGATAGTTTCCTCTCAGTCCAATTAGGTGAACTGAATGTGGTTATGTTGTAGTTCTCAGGGCTCTAATTGCACATAAAAAATTCCAAATCATAAAACATGTGGTACTTCCATCCAAAACAAAAGGAGAATTATTAAAATGTGGTGGGATTTCATGTAATATTGGCAGGCGGCTTAGATGGCAATAATTTAACACTTGCGCCATGAAATTAAAATTTACATTCACTTGGTGCAATTCTTCAGACCAACAGCAGACAGTTATATTTTTTTTTTAATAAGAGCAGGGAGATTTAATTACTGCGGTTGAACTGGAAAAGTCTTTCCATTGCTTGATGACAAAGGCAATAGTGCTGGCACAAGTTTGCAGATACTTTGTGACTGCTTTCCATATTGTACATGGCTCGGCTTTAAGCCATCCAGCTTTCTGAAGGCCATGAACCACCATATAGATTCTTTATCATAGAATCATAGAATGGCCTGGGTTGGAAGGGACCTAACCTTCTGTCATCACAGGAACACCTTCCTCTAGACCAGGCTGCTCAAAGCCCCATCCAACCTGGCCTTGAGCACTTCCAGGGATGGAGCATCTACAATCTCTCTGGGCAACCAGTCCCAGTGCCTCTGATCATCCTCATGGCCCTCCTCTGCTCTCACTCCAACAGCTCCACGTCTTTCTGGTACTGGGGACATTAGTACTCCAGGTGGGGCCTCACAAGAGCAGAGTAGAAGAGGAGAATCACCTCCCTCAACCTGCTGGTCATGATTCTTTTGCTGCAGCCCTGGATACAGTTGGCTTTCTAGGCTACAAGCTCACATTGCTGGATCTTGTTGAGCTTCTCATTAACCAACACCCCCAAGTCCTTCTCCTCAGGGCTGCTCTCAATCCATGCTCCACCCAGGCCGTAGTTGTGCTCGGGATTGCCCTGACCCATGTGCAGGACCTTGCACTTGGGCTTGTTGAACTTCATGAGGTTTGCATGGGCCCACCTCTCAAGCTGTCAAGGTCCCTCTGGATGGCATCCCTTCCCTCCAGCGCGTCGACTACACCACACAGCTTGGTGTCGTCAGCAAACTTGCTGAGGCTGCACTCGATCCCACTGTCAGTGACACAGACAGTGGGATCGAGTGCACCCTCACTAAGTTTCCATCCACAGATTCCAAATAATGTGTGTAAATTCCAGCTGCCCATAAATCATTTTTTTGAAAGGCAAGTTTTATGGCTGCTATAAACATTTGAAGTAAGTTGCCAAAATCTTCAGCATTGTGTCTTTCTGCACAGAATATATACAAATTATGCTACTATTTCTTCTCACAGATTCTTCCCCTTTGCAACAATTCCTGCTGTATTGTGTTACTGTCTATAAAACAAATGCTAAAGAAGTGAACCGTAACTCACTAGACAGAAACTACAAAAATACATTTGATTTATGTTGTCATGAGGTCTGGTAGGACAGAATTACCAAGTTTTCATCCAGAAACATATTTTTTCCTGACAGTTGAAAGAAACTTGTAGCTAGAATTCTATCCTAAGGCTACATATGCATCTAATTTGAGGTGTATATAAGTAATTAAAATAAGCATCTTCTACACTTGGTCAGACCAAGATGTAAAGAGATAGATGGAAGGCCTCTTTTATATCCTGGCAGAGTGTTTGGATGAGAGATGCTCTATGCAAGTTGGTGGAAGGGCAACAGAGAATGAGGCTTAGACAGGTAGCAAACGCATACGTACTGGAGACAAGGAAGACTGCAAATGTGGGAGAATAGTAATTAGGGCAAAATGGGGAATTAATTCTAGGCTAATATATCCTACATGTGCCTTTGTTTAATTAATTAGGGAGGTTTTTTATATTTTTCCTGGATTTGGACATTTGTTTCCTTTAAGAAAGAATAAGCAGTAGATTTGTGTTGATTTCATTATCTCAGTATTAAAGGGGCACATTATCACAGCCCAGGAATACATCTTCCCTTTACTGTCTGCATGGTGCCTTTGAAACAGTAGATCTAGAGTTCAGTGCAAAACTGAATTATCCACATCTCTTTATGCTTTATAAACATCCACTGATTTGAATTTAAGGGGTAGACACAACTCTCAGGGGTGGGAGGGAGGGCAGGAGAAGGAGAAATCCTCCTACAACCAACCTTTTTGTATTTACACTTGAAATGGAAAATACAGATGTTGCAGAAGTACACATCTGGGACATTGTTTCCATATTTTTGACAGAGACTAATTTTCACTGTTTTTCAGTTAAGTGGCTTAAAATCAAATTCTTCCCCCTGCCTGAAACTCTGAGAGGTTTTGAAATAAAATTATGTGAATACATTTGCTGATCTTGCAGACTATGCTGTTGTACTTATTTCCTTTCTCTTCTCCCCAGAAGCTTTGCAGGATTCTTGTCTGGGTTATAGGGTTTCGGCTATTTTCTTCTTTCACCACTGTTCCAATGCTCCATTTGCAAAGTGTTTAGATTATAGCAGACGCGAACTTCCTCTGTCTCAGAGCCAGCCATGAATCAGGCTGAGAGCTGGGACCACGGGCTGTCAGAGGAACCCTGAAAAGCTGCAGCTTTAAAATAACAAGTGTGTGACAGCTTGGTTTACAAAACAGCAGATTGTGGCTATATTGTACTATGGAGCTACATATGACATAATAACTAGGGACTTAAAGTTATTTAGTCTTTTTCCTCTCACCATAATTTCCAATAAATAAATCTCTCTGGGACAGGCGGTCTGGTGAGTTGTACAATGCTTGCATTTTCCTCACCACAGCTTGTCCCCTCTCTTCTCTATTTTACACGTTAAAAAAACCCTCAGTGCCTGGTAAGCGCAGTTCTATAACATTTCCTGTTGAAAGAGACAGACTAATGTAAAGATAAATACATACGCTTTGGGTTTTTTTATTAGTCAAGGTATTCATTATAAGTCTTCCTATCAAACTCTCTTTAGAAACATCTTAATGGACAGAGCTTAACAGTGTGTAGTTGGAGTGGAACACAAGGAATTATTTTTAAGGTTTTAAATGGTGCTTTTGAAAAAGAGCTTTGCTTACAGGATTCGTGCAAGTTTTATTTTTCAAAATCAGTGGTCAGAGGTTGCATAAATGTGGATTCATGTGAAAAAACCTGAAGTGAATAAAATGTGACTACTGGAATGTTCTTCTTTCTCCAGACATAAAATATGATGGAACGACTGAAAGAACGACTTTATGTTAACACATTTGCTAAAAGAGAACTAGCTATTTTTGCTGCATTCCCCTTTCAATTAAATGCCAACATTTTCTTGATCTAATTTTCCCTTTACTAATATTTAGGCTTTCAAAGAAACCCAAGGGATATGCTTGCTCAATTTACATTAGACATTCAAATCCCTTTGCTTTTGAAATCCCATGTCTAATTTCTACTTTTTTTCTTTGAAGACCTTGATTCTTCAGACTCTCTTTACACTAATTTTTACTGTAACCTTAAAATAGATATATTAAAGTTCTGAGATAAATTTTACAGGTAAAACTGCAAGAGTCTAGGCTTAAAAATATTTATACTTGAACGTTCTTTTTCTTCATCCTCTTTGGAAAACAGGAGACTTGGTACAATAGGCTACATCCATGAAGGTTGTATTGAATAATGCAGGCATGGATTAATTTTAACTTCAGCTATCTTCAGTTGAGTTCATCATCTTAGTCTCCATCTGTAGTCTATGAAGAGAAACAGGCCTTATTAGGGCATGGTTTCTCTGACCTATTTTAAGTGTGTACTTTAGGATGACATGAATCACAACCTGAACGCCACTGTCTACTCTGAATAGATCTCCATTCACTGTCAAGGGAACCTAGGATGATTAATTATGTTGACATCTACACTGAGCCAGATTATTTCTACTCTTAAAGCTGAAGTATCCTTAAAGTCCATGAGAATCTTCAGCCTTGAGCTGAGCATTTTCAGCTTCTCATTACGACCAATATCAAAATGAAGGGCACCTAGAGGTATTAGTTGATCCTTTCAGAAGAACCACAGTGGAGCGTATGGTTTAGGCTCCATCTCATAGCATTTGTGGAGTTGATATAAAGCAAGAAAGCATGTCTTGGGGTACTGATGCCTGTGTATAAGATGGATGGGCTTATTGGCTGTCTACAAGGATAGTAGTATAGATGTGGTTTTCAGACTTGATAAATGTAGAAAATGACCTCATTATGTGAAGGCAAGGGGCTAACTTGACTTGGTTTTTTGACTCTAAGAAATTACCTGAACCATAAAATTTTATCTGAGGATATGAGCTAAATTAAGTTTCAAGGATAGGACTAAGATGCCCTTTCTTTGACACTTTCAGATTCAGGTAATGCTTGCTTAACTTGATGGCTTCTGTACATCTATTAAAAAGTGCCCCAAAGTATTGCTACTATTGCAGGCTTATAGAGTACGTCTGACTAACTAATTAGGATCAGCTATTTTTACAAGTTATCTGGACATTTAAGAAATGCAGTACTTAATATGCTCTTGCAGTTTTATAGCCATATCCTTAAATGTATTTAAGAATCCAAGTTCCACTGAAATAGCTGATGTGATTTAGTGGCCTAAATACTTTTGCAGATCTAACCCCTGAACTCTCCTCCTGGCTAAATTCACTGGGATTTCTGTAGTCAGTACCTCTGAAAGTGATTTTAAGTGCTTGTGTACTAGATGCAAGTACTTGAACTTAAAGTATTGGACATAATCTGTCTCTATCTGAGTTTGCTTGCCTGTATAAAGATATAAATATTGCTTACTTGTATTTTTGTCATCCAGTAAGGGTTTTGTTATGCTCTGATATGTTAACAGTAGATTACCTGTCTTGAATAAGGTTGACAGAACAGTAAAAAAACCCACACCAAACCCAAGAGGAAACAAAATAGTTTCTAATGGTTCTTTTTTTTTTTTGCTTTTCCTGCTTAGAATCAAATCATTTTTAGAATACATTTTAAAGGTTTTCTTTAAATAAAATTTTGAATAAATAATTTTTATTGAGTCTACTCAATAGTTTATGTACTAAGACATGCATTCATTTCTTTATAATATTTTTTGTAATGAGTTGTGTTTTTTTTCCCCTAGCTTTACATTTGGGAATGTGATTTTAAAAATAATTCTTGCTATCCATTTGGAGAGAAAAAAATCTATAAATATACCTGTGCACTCACAGGGTTTTAGTACTTGACAGTTTTATTAAAAACAACAAGTACACACAGTCTTAGCATTGTTTCTAAGATGTTACTTACCCTTGTCTGTGAAATATCAGCAAAGGAAAATGAGGCATTGGGGTTTCAATTTGCCAAATGTGAGAGGGTATATAAACAATTTTTCCTGTACAACATATTTATGAAGAAAATGTACTTCAAGAATAAGAAGTTAGAAAAACTGGCACATTTGGAAACAACCGTGATACAAGTTCATTTCTTGTGAACATTCAAGGTCATTCTATTTCCTGTTTTTTCCCAGCCTTTATCAGAAAAAATGATTGCTGCTTCTACAAAATTTTTTACAGCTTTTATGCACCTTTTGTCTTGCTTGATTTTACTTGGAAATGAAGAGCAATATAATTATTAGAATTTATTTAACTGACCTTTTTCTTGACTAACTTTGGTCATCTAAAAATAAGGCTTCTACTTCAACCTAGTCAGCTAGCTCTTCTTGTAGTCAGAGAGAGACAGGCACCTTGAGAAGAGCAGTGCAGCTTCCAGGTCTGTGATACCTCTATAGAGACCGGATCACCCAGCTTCTGAGTCACTCAGTCTGTCAGAAGAGCCCAACCAGTTGCTGACAAGTGAGAGTAAATACAATAATTCCCAGAAAACAAAACGCCCACTCTAAATAGTAATTCCACAGAATCTTCTGTTGAGGGCTTAAGCACTGAACCTAACAGACGTTGCATGCTTTCTCCCCTCCTCAGAAGCTACCTCTTACATGGCTTATCCTTCCACAGTGGCCATCTTCCTGAACCGAAGCTAAATGGCCCACTGACTTTGCTGTTGTCCAGAATTAATTTTTGTTTGTCTATTGTCTTTTTGTATTGTTTTTCATTTGTAAAAAGAAGGAAACAAGTCTCAAGACGATGAATTAGGAAGAGGAAAGTCATCCTTAATCTGCTTATTTTGGTAGTGAGAATAAACTGCTGTGGGCATTAAAAATATTTTGAAAAAATCAATGTAGGATAGAGTTCTTTCGCTTTAAGTGGTTCATAGTAGTAGCTGCACTGAGATGAAAAAAAAAAAACAAACCCAACCCAAAAGCAAACCTGAACCAAAAACAAAGCTCTAAGACTTTGGGAAGAGAGAAATCAGGAGAAACATAATACAAAAATAAACAATTTGTTAACTTTCCCTTCAGTAAAACAGCTCGGGGGGGTGGGAGGGGGCAGGGAGATGGGTTAGATTTCTGCTAAATTAATTAACCTTGAGAATGTCCATAGAAGTCATAGGATAGGTTACCCAGGACGTTGAACTAGGCCTCAAATCTTTCCCAGGGTAAAGCTTTTCCAGCACTTGCAGCATGATGTCAATGCAAAGCTTTTCCCAAACTTCCTGGAACAGTTACAGCCAAATCACTGGAGACATAAAAAATATCTGGGGCCTCAGCCAACAGCATTCCTCTATGAATACTGGTATCTCAATTTGCTCTTTATTTTTCTTAATTGGCATTATGCAATTTCAAAGATTTACAGCCAGCTAGACTAGGAAAAATAAAATAAAGGAAGGCCAGAGCTGAAAGTGACAGCAACCCTTTTACCACAGAGTGGGCATCATTTTCTATGGCAAACTCAACTAGTTTACAACAAAATCTCCCCTTTAATCTTCTGTGATGTTGCAAAAAGTCATCAACGTCCCAGATTATATCTTATCTGTGGCTTGTATAATGAATGTTTTAATCCACTGGAGCAACAGAATAAACCATAATTACATATACTTTAGACTGAGGGTATGTTTCCTTAAAAATGCATCCTATTTTAGCATGAAAATCTCAGCTTCTTAAAACAAACAATCCATAGACTACATGATCATTACTCTATATTTTGTGTATGTTGTCAAACCTTCCAATAGCATTTTAAAGAAGTACCTCAAAGTACTGCTGTTGTGAAACCTATTGCAGATAATCTATGTAATCATGAACATCTGACTCTAAAAGGGAAGGTTATAAAAGGCACAGAGGGCAGTTAAGCATGTAATTGTCTTTGGGAGATAATGGGAATTGGGCATGTAACTTCCATCTGTACCTCAGAAAATCTGTGGTTATGGAGAATCCACCAAGAGAACTGCAGAACCCTCTTCGGAGAACTTTTACCTTGAAATCAACAGCAGCTCCTTAAAGAGTTTCATACAAATGAAGAGGGCAAAGGTGTGTAGATTTGGCCTCATGGGAGCAATTCCTTAACTACTTTCCTGCACTTTGTGTCCCTGATATTATCAGTCATAAGAAATGTTCAAAGTTAGCAGAGTCTGGGAACTCTCCTTCAGCCCCTTGCACATGAAAAATATTAATCATTCTGGGTGTAGTCAGCCCCCTGCTCCAGCTGATAATTTACTTCAGTTTTGTTTTGGAATAAAATGTTTCCAGCAGTTACAGCTACAGCTAGACCTGGGTCTGATCCCTTAGCTGTCTTCTCCTTGGCTTGTTTGTCAGCTGCACTGGAGGGTGACTGTACAGTTGGCTCTAGCGTGGCTGCTCTCGGGCTGTCTCTTCCAAAGGATTGAACTTCCTTCCCATCCCTAAGCAACCTTCAGTTAATGGTGTACTAGCAACAGTGGGTTCATTTTTTTTTTTGCTTGGAAAAATATTAAAGTTCTAGATTTTCTACAGTTCTCTGCAGAGGGTGCTTCTAAAGTCTGAAGTTTTTCCCAACTAAACTGAAATCCAGCTCAGTGTTGTTCTTGGGTTTTTTGGTTGGGTTTTTGTTTGGTTTGTTTGTATTGTTTTTATGATGATCTTCTAAATTCCAGGACTATTCCACCACCTGTGTGTAGGTGTTCTGAAAGTATTTAAACATTAAGCATTTAAAAAGATGGTTTTACTTTGGTCTCGAAATGGCAATCTTTACATAAACAATAGCAGTATTCTGGAGAAAGAAAACAGATGAAAGGATTTTATAGTATACTGGGATTTTTTTTGTTTTGTTTGGTTTTGTGCTGCAGAACTGTCATACAGTCTCAGACGTGGAGCAGTAGTCCACTCTGTGAGGTACTCTGTGTAGGCAAAACAGAAAAGCAGGTCTTGATAAACTCAGCAGAGCTTACTGAAATCCTACATAAAAGAAAATGTCTTGTAGGGACAACTTCTGCCCTCGTTTAGAAACAGTGAATTCATTGTGATCGGTTACCAAATTTGGCCTTAGAAATAGTCCATGTATTTTGTCTGTATATGTCTGGTTTATGTATTTTAACTGTGTTTACTTGACAATAAAGGCAGAGAAGTCTTCCTCTTGAACTCCGTGGAAGTGTTGGCTCTGACCTCTCTTAGAAAAGAAACAGACCAAAAAAGGTGATTGTTTTCTGTCTTGAATTCTGTTATTATTTCTAACTCAAATTGTGATTCTTAACTGCCCTGGGTATAATTGGACTGCATACACAATTATTGTTTTGGAGGGAAAAAGCTCACAAGGTTCACAAATCAATTAGACTCCTCTGAATGCTGAGGGAAATGTAAATCTAGAGAAGTCAATACACTCTGCCGCTTATTGCTCATTTTTTAAAGACTCGATCACCTCCAAACCTTCTCAAATGCATTTCAAACCAGGAAATTGGGATGTGAAATTAAAATACACAGAAGTGACACGACAAAAAAATGCAGCTGTGGCAAAAAGCAGCGATACAGGTAAAAAACTGTAAAAATATGAGCAAGGGACTGTGAATGAGAATGAGGGAAGGAGTTGAAAGATGTGCAAAATAACTCAGCTATTGCTTTTAAAACTGACATTTTTTCAGTCTTTCCAAATCTGCATACTTACTGAAGGGAAACCCCCAGACAGAGGACAAACAATGGAGATTGTTGATGAAAAAAAAATCAGGGACAGTCGGGAGTTAGACCTGCTGTGGGATTGCTTCACTGCCCTCAGTCCGACTTTTCCAGTCTGCAGCAGTTGGATGCGAGCCGCTCCCTGCGCCAAGATTGCTGCTAGCAGCTGGAGGGACACCCTTCCCCCTTCCTCGCCTTTTGCCAACAGAACAGTCAGTTTTAAATTTGTTAAATGTGGGTGAGAGAGGGAAAAAAAAAGGTTTTCACTATTTCTAGGCTGACATATAGATGACTAAACTGGGAGTCTTTTTTATTTCTAGCAGAAAAACATAGTGACCGATAAATAGTATCTCGGAATTAGAAGGGGTTTTGCTTCAAGTGCCTCCTCCAGTGTGGAGCTTTGCAGATGCAGCGGACTCTGAAGCAGTAGATTAGAAATATAGTGAAAGGGTAGGGTTTTGCAGAAGAACAGTTAGATAGAGAACTAACCGAGCATTACCGATTTTGAACAAGTATATGATATGGTGGTGTTTCTGAAGGCTGAGAGAAATGTAATCTGCTGATTCCTTCAGCTGGGGCTTAGTGATGGCAAATACTCTGTCATGGAGTGCAGAGGGGAGAATAAAAAAGTTGTTGTGCTTTAACTCATCACTTGTGATCACATTAACACCATAAATTCTGATGTCTGCTAGACACATCTACATCCATGGGGGAGTGATTCATAAAAACCTAAAAACCCACTCAATTATTTTTCCTCTTTTTTTCTTTCAATGACTCATCTACATGCTTAACACAATGCTCTGGGTGAACATTGACTTTTTTTCTTAATTAATTTATAATAGGATTCTTTGTTTTCAAGTTCCAAAGCAACTTGTAAATAGATGTGAGCTCCTATGAAGCCATTAGAAAGCACCTGACATTCAAAATTCAAACTGGTAAATTAAGCATCAAGATCACAGCATAGCATATACTTTTTTTAATGATGACATGCGTAATTACTAAAATTACAGTTACTATGAGAATATTAGTAATTATACAGACACATCTCCTTCTGTGAATATTCTATAAAATCCATTCAGAAGTTCAGTTTTGGCATGCATGTGATCCTTCTTACAACAGTCATAAGTTCACGTGTTCTGAAGTCAGAAAGGAAACTTGGTGACATCCAGTCTATCCCTTTGTGTAACATTGCACGTAGACTTTATCACTAATCTTTCACTAAGGTGAAGTTTCCTGTGTGGCTGTAGCATATCTTTTAGAAAGACATACTGTCTTAATGTCAAGAAAAGCAGTAGAGCAAAAAATAATTTCAGGCACTACCTTGCCTTTGAGAAGCTTCACTTCAGATTTACAGTTTCCCACTTGGTAACACCAGGGCATCCTCTTGCTTGGCATGTTCGGGCTACAAAATGACCTGAGAGGCAGGCAGATTCTTTGGGAAGAAACCTTCCAGTGACACCTGCGATCTCAGTCAGGATTTAAAATAAGAACTGCACAGGACTAAAGCCAGTGTAGAAACCCACAAGCCAAGAGGGCCTGCACTTAAAACACTTAAAAAGTGAGTAATCCTCCCTAGTGAGTAAGGTTCCTGAGCGAGCACAGGCATGAAACACCAGGCTGAGCAGAGGGTTTTTCAGGGTGCACTTTTCCTTCAGGAATTTTGGTAGATTTTACACTCTTTTCTTTATTGTCTTCAAGTTCTTTCTTTCCTTTTTCTGGTAACTCAAAACATTTCATATCTTTCCTCAAGAGAGATCCTTTCCTTGTTATTACTTCAACTTACAAATATGAAATGTATGTTGCCCAAATCCTTGTATGTACCGAGTTACATTGAACTTCCAGAGGATCTTGGTATGTGTGGGAGGAGATAATTCCATTGTTTGAAGGAGAAAGTATTTTGGTAGCATAAAAGAGTCAGACTTGATTCTTTGGCATAATTTAAAGCTAGTGTCAGCTGCAGGTCAAGACACATATAAGGTTTTCTTAAATGATACTAATTTTACATTGCTATTTTATCCTTTGTGCTCTTACCACAAACTTAGAGTAGCTTGTAGACATCTCTAACACAGGGATACCTATGCCTTCCTTCTCCCGTGATGTTTTGTTGCCTCTGTTGATTTAGACCTGCATCTGAGTTGTTATCCACTGTCAACTTTTCTCACACATACATTTATTCATGCTTTAGGTTCATTCATCTCTGGACGTTGTAGATATGTTATCTACTTTTCACAGACAAACATAACACCCCCCATCCTAAAACCAACATGTGAGCAGAAATATTGAAAAGGCTGTGGCAAGTTGGTTTGCAGGATGACACCTATCCTGGGGGAAAAAAAAAAAAAAAGCAAGCATGTGGAAGTATTTCTTTCACTGAAGATCCCTGAATGAATCTCTTCTCTAGTATGACCTCTGCTCCTAGTTTGCCTTGGTTTTCCTATACAAGACTCTATACGCTCTCTTACTTTTGGCATATAAACACATTTTTATCAAAATGACTTCTCAACACTTTTTCTCAGACATTTGATATTTAACTTAAATGGAATTCTGAAATTATCTAAGCCATATCACATAAGAATTTGTGCCATAAAATACCTTAGCATCTATATCATGTCTTCTACAATTGCTCTTTAAATCTAGGACGGGGATACTGGATGCTATATTTGTTGATGCTCATTCCATCACTATCTATTCTCTCTCAGTTCTGGAATGAAGTCAGTTGGATCCCAAGTTTGCTTCCTTCCATGTCAAAATAGGAAAAGTCAGAGTGGGAACACTAGAAGACATGTCTGTCTTGTGTCAGCTTTGGTGCTATGGGAATCAAGTAATTGCAGAGCTCTACCATAGAGCTACAGGAAATTCTTTTCTATAAGCTGGAGCAAAAATACTTGTCATTGTCCAGGTCCTGAAACAAACTGGACATTCAGTAAAAGATGATAATTTTCAAGGTGGAGTCAGGAGTGGAGAGAAAAGATTGCAGATTTTGCATCTTTGTTGGATATCTTGAAGCAGTTAACGAGGACTGATACTATGCAGATATGTGAATTGCTAGTTTGGTTGTATGAAAAATTGCCAGATCCAGGAAATGTAGTTCACTTTGTTGCTGCAAGAGTCTTTGTTGTTCAACCAAAACTGTGTGTAATGGAGAATTCAGTGTTATTGCTGGCATTTAAACTGACTGGATATCTCTTCTGACAGCCTTTAGCAAGGTCTGATTATTAGCTTGATCAGTAAGCAAGGATATAAACATTAGAAAGTGTTTCCAAATAAATAATCTGGTTTTGGTCATCATATATTTTATGTGACCTGGAGCAATACATTGCAGAATTCCTCATCCAGTCAGCTTGTGCTGAATTAGTGAATAAACTTCTCAGCAGAGCATTCATACTCGCGGTCCCATAAAACACTAAACATATAATAAATATGATAGACCAAGCAAAGGACTGAAAATCACTGCAATTTTTGAAACCTGCTGTGTAAAGTTTTATTCATGCGCACAGACTTTGGAAAATATTCAGGTTTATTTTTATTTTTAGTTGAATGTGGAAGTAAAACTCTGTATTCTTACTTCTTTCCTCTGTCTTATTCAGCCTGACTTGGACTTTCATGTTCTTTTGCACACAAAACTCAGCAATTTTTTGAGGTATCCATAACCTCATACCTACACCACAGACAAACACTGACCTTTAACTGAAAATGGTGTCTAAAATCCTAGTTCCTTTTGTTTCTACTGTATATCTCACAGCTTTAAAATTATATATATGTGAAATGATGAGTGTTTTTCATCCACCTTTCCCACCAAGAGGGTAACCTTGCAGACTGTATGTCTGTGTTGACAATATTTAAATCATATTTCCTTCCTGGGGAAATTTGTCTGTAGGCAGTATTAATGAAATGTCTATCCTAATGCTTACCCTATCTCATTTGTGTATCAGTCTGCAAGCATGCAAATTATTACCTACACTATTGCTTTGACAGGCTAAGATGATGCTAGTCCTATCTTGAATTTATTTCAAGACCTGCGGTAGGTTTTTTGGCAGTTAGAAGCATGTTTGTATTCAGATAAGTTAATGATTAGTAGTAGTGTGAGGATTTCTCAAAGTGACCAGATTCCTCAGCACGTTAGATACAAGAACAGGGAAACCAGTGGAGTATTGCATACAAGCAGGTTATTTGCTTCAGCTTATCTGAAAACTAATGAGTTATGTGATGGGAAGTTACTACCTGAAAGCTCTGCTCTCATCCAGTAACAGTCCTCAGCTAAATCAAGGACAGCTCTACTAGAAATCTGTCCTACTGCCATGGTAAAATCCAAAATTCATACCCAGGAACGAAGATCAGCACCAAAAAGTCTACTTTTACCCCTCTACCTGTTTCTTGGGACACCATTCTCAGCAATGTTGCTTCACAGTTCTCAAGTGGGACACGTAGATTTAACTCAGCCTTTGTCAGGTTTATATTTACATTTACAAATGACATTTCCCCTTTTTTTTTGACATCATTTTCTGCCCAAACTCCTCCATCATGACCCCTCTTTTTGATTAAATATTCCTTCTATATGGCCCTTACAGAGCTACAGCAAAAAAGCATTTAGATTTAAAGAGTTGTGGAAAGCAGATCAGTTTTCTATCCATCTGCTTCTTCCCACTGGGCGCACTACACTGCCTTCTGGCCCAAGGGGTTCTGGTGTTAGACCTCTGGAGGAATCAGCTTCCCATAGCCGGGTTTCCTATGGAAACTTGAGTTCCCCAAGGAAATGGGGAGAGAGCACTGATGAAGCAGACAAACCATGTTATTGTCTTCTGGAGCGACTCAGAAGAATAAGTGCTGCTGGTAAAGCACTTTGTCAGCTCGGAGCTGACCTATTGATGGCTGTGCCTGTGCACATCCTGCAGTGGGAAAACTGTCCTGCTCTCCAAACCCATCCATGGGAGCATCCTGCACTGGGTAAGTGTGTTGCTGGCATGCATATGTCTGGGAATGATGCAGCAGCCTGATTTTGAAGACACCTTGAGCACTTGCAGAGACAGATGATGTAGAGATTTGGCATGGGTTTCCCCATGGCAAGTGTCCTTTCTGCCCTGCCACCTCTTCTCCCACTTAATTAGGCTTGCTCATGGCTACTGAATATTTTGTCTTCTGTTTTTGGGTGCTGGTGTTTCAAGACATTGTCAAGACCAACAAGAGTTTGTATCTAATTTCATTAGTCTATCCTGTAACTTCCCTTGGGGAGTAAAGTCAGATTTCGATTGGAGATTTCCCTTGCAGCCTTACTGTTGGAAGTTGGTCAGGGCTCAAGGACTTTTAGAGCTGCATATGGGAACCTAGGGATATAGTGAAAAGGTTGCTTCAATATTTCTCTGTTCCCATTAGCATTAAAAATACCAATGTCTTGTCATTACGTGCCCTCCTTGGGTTACCTCTATTGTATCTGTCACTGTCTATATTCCTTGTTCTTTAAAAATAAGAAATGACTAAGTTCTGTAGAACTTCTCACATTTTATTCAACCAAGAAGGCAGTTTGTGTCCAGCGAATAGAAGTATTTATTGTTAAGGGTTGTGTATTCTCTTTAAGTACCTGGTTTCAACATATGGAAGTTTTATCAGACTGAACAGCAATGTCCTAGGCCGAACGCTACAAGAACCACGTCTGCTGCTCTCTGTGCCTGTAGCGTTGCAGCTGGCACTGATAACTAATAGCAGCCGGGAGGTAATAAAACACATAAGGAGGAATGAAAGTTGTTCTTGAGACAGATTTTGAAGGAGAGGTCGTCTTTATTTACCATTCTAACTTTTCTTCAGTAACAAAGCATCTTTCTAAATAGTTCATTAAAATAAAAATATCCAAAATGGTCAAGGCTTTGGGCTCTTCAGGTATGTGAGAGACCCTTAATGACTGATTAAGGCTGATTTTTACTGTTGGTAACAGAAGAAAGCAGACACAGGGCTGCCAAAATGGTAAAGACTGAAATCACACAAACCCCCATAGTTACACCGGAATTGTTGATCAAAATGCTATTCCCCTGTGTTTTTGGTACAAACTCATATGCTGAATAGGTTGAATTATTCAACTCTGTATCTGTTGCAGGTGAATCTAATAAAAGCACACACCTAATGGCTAAGGCAGTTCAGAGACAGCGACGTAAACATTAATGAACTGCTATGGCTAATGACCAATTTCTTGTATCCATCGCTCAGCCTCCCCTTCTCTGTGGTGTTCCTTCACCGAAGGAAGATAACATCTAGGCGTACACTGAAGTGACAACCCCACAAACCAGAGAAATATAGCTACTTTCAAAGGTAGGAGGTTTAATATATGAACCTTTAAATGATCATGATCACCATCAGCAAAAACCCCAGTGCTTTATGAAGGAATGGTTTTGTTACTAAAGTAAACAATATAAAAATCCAGCTAACCACTAATTTCATGAGTTCTTAACTTAGCAGAACTATCAAGGCAGACAGAAGTCAGTTTCTATTTTGTTAGGCTAATTCTGAACCACCGAAAACCTCACCCCCAAAACCCTAAACAAACAAATGAGAAATTTTTGACATAATGTTTAAAAAATCCTAATGACTCCAAGAATATTAAAAATGTTAAAAAAGATGGCCATGTCAGGGGCAATTCTGCTCCTAAAGCAATATTTATAAAAAAGATTTTCAAAGAAACAAAAAATAGATGTTTCAATATAGTGTTGTCTTAGTAGCTGAGTAACTCCTGTTGCCTTTGCCTCTGTAAAATGGGTAGTTCCTCTCCGGGTCTGCTATGCAGGCTATGTAACTTGGTGACATGCCCCTAGATTCAGAAGAGTAACACCTGCCCGCACCTACCTTTCAAACAAGGAGCACAAATGAAGCTGAACAGATAAATGGACTTTATCTCATGTTCATGAAATGCTGCTCACCAGCTGGGAAACCAGAGAGTAGTTTGGGGTGATGCATATCTGTCAGCTGTGAACTCTACCATCGGATGAACTGTCTGTTAATCACATACAAACCTGCAAACAACTATTGGATGATTGTAGACTTAAATAATTAATATTGAGCAAGGCAAGATTCAAACAAATGGCTTTCATGTGAAAGGTTACAGAAGTAAGCCAAAAGAATGGTTGTCCTATAGGATGCTGGTTCTGTTTGTTTGTCTTTTTCCCTTTTTATTGACGGGCAGAATTCCTGGAAGGTTTACACTTTTTAGGCATTTTAGAAGAGCTGGTGTTTTCTTATACTAACCAACTGTTTCCTTTTCAAAATTACAGCAGTTCCAATACTGACTTATCTTTCTTTTTCCAGTTTTTAAGAAATAGTTCTTACATTATCACCAAAACTATAGGCTGCCTTGCTTCTATGCATAAAAAAGCAAAAACTATAGGAATTGACTTTTTTCTTTTACTGACCATCTATTTTCTTGACTATTAAGGATGCATTACTTTCCTTTGAAAGTTAAGGAAATATGTTTTCATTTTATAGAAATCCATATGTTTAGGAACTGCTCTAGGAAGAAGCTCTTTCTCTACTGTAAAATTCCAAAGCAATTTCTCCATCAGAGCCCTCACTTTTGGAAATTAATTCTAGTTACATGCCTAGGAAACTATTCAAGGTATAATAGTTCTCTAGCCAACAAACTTGACAATATCTATTTAAATATACAAACAAAATATGTTCCTGGTGAGAGAACTTGTTTCCTAACTTTTATTCTGGAATACATCTTTCCACTTTGTTATAACCCTCCTGTTCAAAACCGGAGGATTATAATGCTAATACCAAGACAAGCTGGAGTGATTCAGACACACAGTCGCAATGCTCAGAGTGGGCTAAACAAAGAATTATTGACGTTCACCCTCTAAGCACTCTAAAAATAAACCAAGTTTTTTGAAGTTACTCATAAACAGCTTCGACTAGGGCTTCAGTTAACATGAACTCACAAATATTTTAAGTTCCAAATATGTGAAAATGCGTCCAAAATTGACTATGAATGATGAATTTTATGACTTAGATATGATTGAACTTGAAAGAAAGCATATGTTATTGCTTAGTATTGTTATTGTTACTTCCATCAGTAGCAAACACATCCAAATTTGGATATACAGAATTACTTTGTTTCAAAGAAAGAAGAAGGAAAGGTAGAAAGGGTGGGCGCTGAAAACTGGTCCCCCAAACCCAGAATCCTAACTGGTAAAAGCCTGCTTTCAGAGAGTCTCGTATACTGAGGTTGACTTGAAAGGAACAGTGTAAATCTGAGTAGAAATAATTGTAGATGATGTAATATGCTATTTAAAATGTGTTATTGCCTAGATCTATGGAAATATGATGAGACAAATTATGCTTTCAGTGATGTGAGACTAGAACAGTGTTACTCCAAGACCGCAAAATCCTGCCAGAAGCGTGGATGTGTGTGTGCAAGAACAGCATCGAGGCTCACTGGCTTCATGGATCTTGCCAACGCTGAGCTGTTTCTTAAAGATTTTCTTTTATTGTGCTATGACTGGCATTGCTCTACACATGATAGCTACAGGTGTTGCTTTTGTACAGACAAAGCCCAATGTCCTCGGGCAGATTTATTACCAAGACCCTTATATATGAACAACGAAAAGCTAAACTTCAGACACCCTTTTCTGTGCCGTTCCGTTTTGTTTCTTGCATCACACAGATTGCCCAAGCCCAGCTAACAGCTCTGTGTGGCTTGTCTATACCTGTGCTGCTGGGTGTAGTGCTGTGACTGTTAACTGAAAGGGAATTGCCACTTCAGGTAGTGGCACCCACGGGGAGTAAATATGTGACTGTTGCATGTGGCAATGAAGATAGCACCAGTGAAGAGACAGAGCTCACCTCCGAGATGAAATCTTTTGAGAAGAAACTGTCTGTATGTCCTTCAGCACATTTCTGGTGCACTTTTCTCCTTGTCTAATTTGCAGAAAATACACTATCATAACATTACTTTAAAGAAAAAAAAAAAGACTGCACACTGTGTGGTTAAGAAGCAGAGTTTAAAAAGCTGCCATAACCCCCAAGGAATTAAGATTTGGTAATAAAATGATTGAGTTTTGAGGGCCAAAACTCTGGGGTCCACTTGCTGTCATTGGAATGACAGTGGATTTAGTCTTGATTGGGAGTGATAAAACTCAGTATTTATTCTTTGGAAGAAATAGTATAGAAAATACACTACTGAATAATACTGTCTGTCTATTTAAATGTAATATTTCAAAATCTAGATTTAAGAAGTTCTTTTTAGATAAAAAAAGCTGTGCCCATAAAACACAGGATAGGGCAGATTGAAGGTTTACCATGCAAACCTTCTTCTGTCCCCTGCTTCACAGTAATTTCCAGCAAAATCGTCAGTTTGGACTGTGCCTAATGTGTTTGTACAAGGGGAAAGAATAAGTATATAACCAATTGTAAACCTCAGCTTGTTTTTGCAGACTGTAGTACTGTTCTTTTGCTGTCTTAGTTCATGTATAATTTATTGCTTTCTTTTGCATTATGAAGCAAAAAGGTAAAACACATGTTCTTGCAAATGGGACACTCTCTTGTCTCCTTCTGTTCTCTTCTATCATCTCCAATCCTCTCTCCAATCAACGCTGGGATCCCAAATCACATTTATTCACTTTATATCTTGGCCAAATCCGAAAGGAATTTGGAGGGGGAGGGGGGAAAAAAAAAATTGTTACCCGAGAGAATTTTCTTTGCTGAATATCAAAAGCCTGCAGCAAGCAATGAATGTGGTAGAGCTTTGAAAAAACAAGTCAGAGGAATCCTTTTAAATGGAAAGTTTAAGGCACTGTTATCATATGCTCTTACAGCATTAAAAAAATAAATAAAAACCAAAATGGTGCTGTTTGAAAGGATCGTCTAGAAATGGTACTGGAAAGCAAGATGTGTAAAAAACCCCACCCTCGAGAGTTCAAAGCCAAAGGGACAACTACGAGCAAGTAACATGGCTAGTTTTATAGAGCAGCTCTCGAGGACTTTCTCCATCAGATGCATTACTTCATTTTGTAGTACTGAGTAATTTCTGTTCTGACCATTAAAGTGAATGGGAGGTTGACTTTAGCAGGAACACAGTCAGTCCAGACTGAGGACTTTTAAATGTCCTCCTACCTCACCAGCTCTGAATAGCACTGAGTGCCATGTTAACAACCATCTTCAGCTTCCTCTAATCCTAAAAGGGATTTCATATGTCAGTAAAAGCTCAGTGTATTTATTAGGGCTGTTCAATTTGCATTTGAGGAAAGAATTTCACAGCTATATTTCTAAAGAGTTTAAGTTGACTAAACAATGGCAGCCATTGTTGACATCAGGAAGCACTGGCAGCAGACGTTTAGCAACCAGAGCTATATATTATGTATGCTGTGTAAACTTTTACTCTGATGCTAAACGACGCTTTAAAATGCCATCAGTGTTATACCATATATTTCTCACAGAAGCTCCATTGTATGCACAAAAGCCTTTGACAGCTTGCAATGCCATTCCTGGAACGGTCCTGGACAAGACAATCTTTTAGAAGCACATTTTATCAGTGACCAGATCTAGAGAGCTTAATAGCAATAATTCAAGAAAGGCAAGAGTTAATGCAGATGGAATGGCACATTTCCTGAAAGGCTTCTGCCTTCTGCTATGGGCTATTTCACGCAGACCTCCCACAGAGTCAGGTCTCTAGGACTGTGGGTTTCTTTTATTCTTAATTTAGAACCCACAGAACACTGAAAATTCAGATAAAGTATCCTCTCTCATTTTTCTCTCTGTCCTAGTATTATGAGCCCATTCTGAGTTTGGTCCCTTTTTGCAAACTTCTTTAAAAAAGCCTGCAATTTTCAGTGCGATTTAAAGACCTGATGCTTTTACCAGAACCAGCTGCTGCTGTTAAAAGAGCAATTAAGAGCTTCCTCCTGAAGTTTTTTCTCCAAACAGTGAAAACCAGGATGATTGCCCAGAACCTTAGGCTGGGGGAAATACCTGCCAGGAAAAGTTAGGTAGCAATGGAGGAAAAAAAAAAAAAAAAATCTGAAGGGAATTGGAATCAAAACTCAAACACAGTGTTGAATCATAAATTCTTTATTCTTTCCTTGAATCTGAAGAGACAGCTTAGATGAACTTCTAGACAGATAACTGGGACTGTATATTTCCCTTCTCTAAGATAGTCTTCAGTTTCTCAGTAGAGTAATTCTGTATTCCTGAAGAAGAACTGCATAAAGAATTGCATCCATTTACTCCTAGGCAGAACCATTCTATGTTTCAATCATTGTTTCTAGGATTAAAAAAAAAAAAAAAGGCAAAAAAAAAAGCTATATTAAAATTTCAACATCTGAACTTCGAAGACATTGTATGTAATGTAATAAACATGCTTTTAAAGAAAGACACATCTTTATGCTAGGACTGAAGGGAGTCAAATGGAGGGAATGAAAAGAGTCTTAATAAGAAGTATTCACTACTACGTTTTGGTCTACAACCACTAAGATAAGCTAAATCCTCTAGGCTCGTGTCATCCATCTCCCTGCCCATGTTCCTACCCTGTAGGTCTTCTACTCTGTCTCCTCATTTCAAAGTGAAGGGTCATTTGCTGTGAAGCAAACAGTGGAGGAGTAAATGAAGCTGCAAAAAGCTATCCTGAGCAGGAACCAGTTACCACATGTTATCTGGTCTGCCTGGGTTTGCACTTGAAGTCTGTTTGCAAGAATACAAAAGTGAAGGTTAAAAGTAGGACTATGTTGCTTAACTGACCTTTACTTTGGCTACCAAACAGAAAAATCCACTAAAGAAGGAAAATTGATATGGGTTGATTTAATCATTTTCCTGTACCCATTTTTTTACTCTCCAAAACAGCAACTGTTGTCAAACAAAACATTCACTCTTTAGAATCTACAAGAACAAGAAGAATCTGACTGGATATCTAAGGGGATTTTAATTTCACTGTGATCATTAGTTTGTGTGTTGTTTGTTTCCATGTCATACAGTGTGCTGTGACAGTTTGTCTGAGTATATCCAGTTCGGAAAGAAAACGAAGGGTCAGATTTCCCAGCATGCTAGAAGAAATGTAGTATTCAATAGAAGCAGCACTCATCAAGGTTATGACTGCCATCCTGATCTCCGTGGGAGCTTGAAATAGTATTTAAAATTGACTGGTGTCAATATCTCCTTACTGTGAAGCATGCATAGTTTGTAGGCTGATTTGTTGTGTTACAGAATTTAGGAGATTGGAGCAGCAGAGCAGAGGTGACACATGAAAGAGATATTAAAAACCAACAAATTTTGTGCTATCTGCAAAACTGCAAGCACAGAGTAGGTGAGAATGAACAATATTGAGAATGTTTCAAAAGGATTGATAGATAAATGATGGACCCTTTGGAGTATCTAGAGAACTTGTAAAAACAGCTTAAAAGGTAGGTTGGAAAGAGGGAGGAATGCATATGGAATCATAGGGGAATTATACAACCTCCTGGCAAGAATCTCTTTAGAAAGCTTGGTTGGAAAATATCACAGAATTCAAAAAGAAGTAAAATAAACCCTTTCAAAGTGAGGCTTAATTTAACAACAACAAAATCTAAGATACTTGAATGGTCATAGAGGTAGTGGGCTGCTTCAACCAATGCACACAAAAAATCACAGAATTATATGATACCCATAGAAAAATACTAAAAAAATCCCAGTTTTAATAAATAGGAAAATTCTTTTCAAGTCATATTACTGGATCTGTGGTTGGGTGAGAGTTCTAGTTCCTCACTTAGCAAAATCTCTATCATTCGGCTTACAGTCCTATTCTTGAAGGAGAAACAAAATCATGATGAGAGGTATGTGATAATGAAACAAGTGGAAAGAGGGACAGTCCACCAAAAAAGAAAGAAAACAAGAATGAGGAAAAGGAAAAGAAAAAGAGAAAAAGAAAAAGAGAAAAAGGAAAAGAGAAAGAGGAAGAAAAAGAAAGTGAAAAAGAAAACCCTAAAACTAAAAAGAAAAAGAAAAAGCTGAAACTAAAACTAAAAGTAAAACTAAAAATGAAAAGAAAAAAGAAAAGGAAAAGAAAAAGAAAAAAGAAAAAAGACAGTGAAAAAGAAAAAAGAAAAAAGAAAAAGAAAAAGAAAAAAGAAGAAGAAAAAAAAAAGAAGAAGAAGAAGAAGAAGAAGAAGAAGAAGAAGAAGAAGAAGAAGAAGAAGAAGAAAAAGAAAAAGAGAAAGAAAAAGAAAAAGAAGTGTCATGCTGGGGAAGTAAGAGTTAAGGAGCCAAGGGTAGGGCATGGGAGAAGCCAAAGCCTGGGCATGGAGGTGATTGTTTCATTTTGTCTCTGAAAAAGAAAATAAACTTCCTATTACATCCCACTCCACCAAAATGCAATCAATTCCCAATGGATTTTCTCCATTAAAAAAAAAAAAAAAGATTTTGGAAAACAGTTTTCAGCAACTCTCTCCACTGTGCGCTGTCTGAAACACTTCAGGAATACTATTAAATTAATTGGCAAACCACTGAGTACCCTCAGTTACACAAACACAGTGCCCAGGGAGGTATATGAAGACTAGAGATGCATAAATATAGGGAGGCATAAGAAACTGAAACTGAACTTCAAAATGAGGTCATTATGACTTTCATCTGAGTGTAGAAATTAACTGCAAGACTTTTCTCTGTTAAAAAAAAATTATTAAAATTAACTTAACCAGCAGGAGAATCATCAGGGTGACACTATATATTGTTAGGAAGTATTTGCCATTGCTTTAAAAGAGGCAAGTGATAAGTCCTTCTAAATCATTGAGACTGACAAATGTCAGTAACACATGATCCTGTGAGAACAGGCAACCTCTTCAGAAAGAGGACATATCTGAGAAACCACCCAGTACACACACTGTGCTTTGCTGTCTGCCAGGCACGTACGGGGTTTACTAAACAGAAATGATAACCTTTTGATACTTTTCACTTCTATAAATAAATTTGGCTGCAGATACCTCCTAGTTATTTTTGTAGTACATTTGCCAAAGGACTGTACATTTAAAATTTAGTAAACTGCTTGTATTTAGAATGTGACAAAAAGACTCATAAGTATGTTCAGAGAAAATTCCTCCCATATGAGGAACTGCAGTGCTTAGACACCTGACAAGCTGTTCGTGGTTCTGCTTGTATTGGCACTAGGAGACAGGAAAGCCAAGAATAAGTTTTATCTTGGGAGATATAGCCTTAGTGACAATGGGACTGTGAACTTGGCAACAGCTGATTCAAGCATCCATCGGGTATTACATTCCCTCCTAGGCTGTGGTGGTGGAGACATCAACCAAGAGCATAGGCAGTCATCTGAGCCAGCAAGTAACAGAGTGGCATCTGTAGCAGCGCATAAAGTTGGACACTAGAGGTGGGCCAAGAGCACCATATTCCCTTCTGTGTGTAGCCCTCAGGACGATGGCTCTGGTTACTCACCCAGCCATCTATCCAACTGCTTCCATTGGCAAGAACTCTGTCTGGGCATAGTAGGTACATGCACTGATGTTGCTTGGAGAAGCAACAAAACAGTTCCCGCAAGGTATTGCTCTGGTTCATCCTTGGCAGAAAACAGGATTCCTCTCCCAACAGCCCTGCCTCTACAGGCAGGCATCATTTCTTATTGCTAAGGAGGAGCTCAGCCTCCGTCTGATGTGAAGAGGTTTTGTTTGGGGCTGTAAAATGTAAATGAGTCAGGCTCCTCTGGGTTTTAGACTTTTTGTTCTGTTTTACCTCTTTAAAGAAGAAAACATCTTCCTGCAATTAAAAATAATTATAGTGCATTTGCCAAAAGACTGTACAATTAAAATTTAGTAAACTGCTTGTATTTAGAATGTGCCCCATCCCTGGAAGTGTTCAAGGCCAGGTTGGATGAGGCTTTGGGCAACCTGGTCTAGTGGAGGGTGTCCCTGCCCATGGCAGGGGGGTTGGAACTAGATGATCTTTGAGGTCCCTTCCAACCCAAACCGTTCTATGATTCTATGATTCTATGATAAATAAGTTAATCCCTTTCTGATAAGAGTAGGGTTTTATTCCTATAGTGCACACACAGCCTTTGCTAACTGATTCAACTGCAATTCAAGGAAGTTGTCAGGTCCATACAGGTAGAGGACTTCATGGGATCTCTCATGTTTAACTAAGATCACTCATCTAATCTTGGTTCCTGCCATAGCTGCTAGGGAGATACAATGATTTTTGGAGGATCATCCTATCAATGACATAAATCATTCTTTCTGGTGTCTATTCTCCATTGAGTAAGGATGAGAGGTTTACATTTGATACTGAACTTTAAGATGGCCTGGCATGTTAGCTGCCAGAAAAAAAGGGAGTGAAACTATAATCATTTGCAGTTGCAGACTAAATAATATATATCACTTTTACATTGGAATGATCCAGCATCTGTGACTTAGAAGGTGATATTAGCCAGGTTGCTTCTGAACACATTAATAGAACTTATTCCAGCTACTGAGTTTTAGAAAAGACTTAGCTTATAATAATACCATTATTTTTTACATTGCCAACAGAAATGTCTCCTATACTCCCTTCAGTGATTTAACTGTTGGTGGTGAACAACCTCTACTTCTAGAACCTTCCTCTTCAAAGCCACAGAATCTCTTGTGCAAAGGCTAAATCCTGTTCTTTTCAGGTCCTTTTTTATTGTTGGATTTTTAGGATGCCTTTTTATAGTCTACCTGAGTTTGGTTTAGCTTGTTTAGTACACTTCACTTTTTACCCCATATTGCCTGCAATTAGCACTGCAGTGGTAATCTTTTTCACTGTGCATACATGGAGGCAAGAAAGTCTCCTCTTTTCTTGCAAAGAAAGAAAACATACTCAGTTTTGACAATCCCAAACTGTGTCTAGACTCCAAAAATTAGCACTGAGTTTTGGGGTTTTTTTTTTCTTTTTTCCCCAAAATCTCAGACCTAGTTCACATCATCAGATTCATTTTCAAGGGGAGTTGGAGAGTCAGTGGATTCAAGGTAGAGCTGTAAAATATATATGAAGGAAGAAAGTTCTCTACTAAACCATGGCCACTTGGTTCATATATTTCTTGATTACTTGTCTCCATAAATCACAGTTACTATTAATGTAATGCAAAAAATGTTTTCTTAGAAAATGGCAAGAATTTTTGTTATGAGTTGAAAAACATTTCAACCATTCTGAAAGAATTCCCCATGCTGTTTTAGTTCATAGTGGTATGAATGCAAAGCAACACACACGCGAGTGGTGCCTCCAGCAATGCCTAACTGCAGGACTCAGCATTGTCTTTAATGGTTATGGCAAAATTTTTTGATCAGTTGGAGTTTGGAGCCCCAAACCTGTTAATTCAGTGCAAAGTCCTACAGACATTTAGGCAGCAATCTACCCTTTTAGACAGAAAAGCTTTTCTGCATGTATGCATAGACCTAAACTGTACCTAAAGTGGCCAGGGGATATGCTATTTATTTCTTGGTCACCATACATCAAGCTTGGATTCAAAGTAATTTTCTAATGCTTCTAATTTGGAGAAGAGATTTGAACCTAGGACTCCTAAATACTGTAGTGCAGAGAGTCACCTCAGGCTGTCCCTTTTGATTTCACTACACATTTGCTTACTACTGCAAGATTTTAGTCTCAGGGCTCCTGTAAAACAGTGTCTGAGCAGCTAGAGTCTGCTGTTTCTCACCAGATGAATCTCTCAGATGTATTTATTTATTTAAATATTTGCTCTGATTTCTCTGATTCTCCTGCCTCTACTGTCAATGTCACCATTAATTTTTCTCTCACATCTCTGTCATCTCTACCATCTCTATCTCTACCTCTACCTCATCTCTATCATCATCTCTATCATCTCTATCTCTATCTCTATCATCTATCTCTATCTATTTATCTATCTATCTATCTATCTATCTATCTATCTATCTATCTATCTATCTCTATCTCTTCTACCTCTATTTCTAGCTTTCTTTCTCTACCTCTACCTTATCTATACATCTGTATCATCTGTATCTAGATCTGTATGTATCCAATGGATTGTTACGGGTAGTTTGTAGTCACCTGCTGGTCTGCAATGACTTGCGGGATCCCTGCAGTGCTGATTTGGCACCTCTCTAAGTAGCACTGCCGTTACTCAGTAGGGATTTTGTACAGTACAAGAACCTATAGACTGGCTGAACCAAAGTATTACAGGAGAGTTTTAAATAGAGTGCAGTCAGTGGGTGCCTGTGGCCTCATTTATTTTTGAAAGACTGTATTGATGTATCTCCTCCCCAGAATTCAAATGGAAATATGGGAGAAGATCCCTTGAAAGACAAGCCAGAGAATGAGGGAGACCCTCTATACCCCCTGCATTAACATTTCAACCTTGCCTCAAGTGCTTAGTACTGAGTTTGAGAACAAGGGAAATGATGTCCTGAGGCTTCAAGGCACTACTTTGCCTTTGTTCAGACGTAGGCCATCCTGTCTATATAGATTACTGTGCTTTAGCAGGAAAGGCTCCCTCATGTCCTCAGAAGGTAATAACTTCTCTTCACATCATCACTATCTCAGCTCTGCAGTCATATTGCTAATTGACCTTTGGTGTCTCTTACACCAGAGACCATGCTTAAAAAGCGATCTGTGCTTACCTTTAAGTGCCTATCTATTCATCGGGCCTACCTATTGGTTAATGAGTGCTCAAATCTGATGTGTAATGACCAGTAAATTAGATAGTGGATTATGAAACCAAGGTTAATCATGTACAACTTGTGTTTGATAGCAATAGTTGTCTGTTTTTTTCTTTGCAAGCTTCTGTGCAGTATTTCATAAAACAACAATTAGGAATAAACTGGAGTGATTTACAGCATGCACAAAAGTGAAACTTACAGGAAGTTGATAATGGATAAAGTTTCCAGTCCAACTCTACATAATGACTTTGGCAATTCAAGCCTGAGAATTTTCAGAATCTGAATGTTAGTTTGTAGTTTTTCAGTGGGAGTTTTCACCCTGAGGCAGACATTGACTGAGCTAATACATAACTGCCTAAGAAGTTAGTTGCTTAGACGGGAACCAAATTTTTTGATTCTAGGGGAAGTTAAAAGGTTGTAACACTTAGGAGTCAGTTCGGTAAACCAAAGAACTAGATGGGCCTAGGTTTGTTGGTGATTTACACTAAATGCAACACAGATGCACTGCTGTCACACAGGGCAGGTCTTGGGGCAGCACCATGTGCACAAGGGGAGTGGTAGATGGGCCATTAGCGTGGACTGGCTTCACATTTCTTAGCTAACTTTGTGCTAACTTCTCTAATCTGCTAACAGCAATCAGTACAGGGAGCCTAGAGTATTTTACACTAATCAGCTAGATTCATTGCTGTATAGCTATAATGCTAGTGTTCAACTCTACATTAGAGAATGATTGGGATTTACAAGTTTTGGCCCTGTCAAAGTCGGGTGCTTATTTTGGCAAATTTACACACTGAGAGAAGACAAGGAGGTAAAAATATCAGTGGTTAGAGCAATCACCTATACTGTGGTATTCTCAGACTGAGCACCTTTCTTTAACAGAGTACAACACAAAGGAAATCACAAAGCTGGTTCGTTGTGGAAATTTTTACAATCTCTGAGACACAGTCAATTTAAAAATGAAATACAACTTTATATTATTTGTTATAATAAACATAGTTTTCTTTAAGACTTGAGTTCTCCAACTAAGTGACTAGAAGCTGTAGAATTCTGTAGATTTCCACAGTTTGGCATCTACAGGTCTGTCATCTGACTTATGAAATGTAAATGTGGCATCAGCTTTTGCTCATGTTGCACGAATCAGCAAGTTTTGGCTTGCCCGTTAACAATGAAGAGGCACCAGACCACAGATTTGATAAAACACATTCTTTTTTTTTTTTTTTTTAAATTTACCCTCAAGATATTTCAAGCCATTTCAAAGTTGAGTGAAATAACAGACACTAAACCAGTGTTTTACTTCCCTTTTTAAACTGGCTTTGATTAAATGAACTTCATATTTAGGATTACCTGGATTGTAACACTGCACTGAGCCCAGAATGTAGGATTGGATCAAAATATCAATATTTGTTGAAAAGACAGCGCATTTCTCTGTAGGAAGTGATAACCTGGATGAGTAACAGAAATCTTGGTGATTATCAATCCAGCTGAGATATAATTTCAGTATGCTGACATTTCTTGGTGCTCATATAAGGACGAGTGAGTCAATGTCAGGGGGCTAGAAGAATGAAACTTTTTTTTTGTTCTCCATGCATTTTATTTTTCACTTTACACCCAGGTACACAGTAAAGTGAAAGGGTAGAAGATTCTCTATGCAGTACAATCCAAGAATTAATTTCCCATATGGAAAAACTGTGATATCTTCCCTCTTAATAGGCATAGTATTTCTTCATGAAGTTATTGTGTGGTGAAATGGAGTTCACATGTGCAAAGTTCATCATCTGCTTGTATCTTTGTTGGCTAAGATACTAGTGCCTTGCTCTAACAAGTCACCACTCCTTCCAATCTTATAGTCCAGAATCTCAACTGATTTTGAATAAATTTAGTCATTAACCTCTTAAAGTCAATGGAAGTCAAAGGCCCATTTTCTTACGCGACTTTCAGTGGCAAATATGAAGAACCCAACTTTTAATTTTGTTCAGAACTGTCTGGTGGCCATATCCACATACAGAAAAATAGTCCTGTTTCAAGTGAAGTGAATCAGAATCATAGAATCATTTAGGTTGGAAAAGACCATTAAGATCAACGAGTCCAACCATAAAAAAACCAAAAACTTTTTGAAAAAAACAAAACTTTTCAAAAAATAAGTGGTCATCATAGTTCCTGGTCAAATAGCTGTCCATTTGAATTTTTTTACATGAGTCTGTAATGTCAAGAACTGAATTGATGACATACATAAGTATGAAATGTCATGTTAAGTGAATATTTAGTATTTTATTTTCACCTCTACGACAGATTCTTTTTTAAAGAAAAAACTTAACAAAAACCCCACATTAATTGAAAGGTTTCTTGTTGCTGGGGTTATGTACTTGAGCAACCACTACACCAAGTGCTTTTTGCAACCAAGCTGTGTATTACACATACATGTGTGTAAGCTATTTGTTCTTTCTTTCTCTCTCTTTTTTTTTTTTTTTTAATGAATAGAACCTGTGTTGGGAAGGTGGGAGGTCAAAAGTTCACATCTTCCTGAAGAATCATCATGAAAAATGAGTGCATACTGACTGGTGTGGTAAAACACTTTATGTATGGTAGAGCAATATTAGAAAGTAACCTGGTAAAAATCTTAGACCATTTTCACAATGCTTCTGTCATATTAAAAATAAACATGGAATATACAATGCATTATTTTAAATACATAGTTGAAAACCAGTTCCTCCCTTCTCTACCTGTTAATCTTGTAGTTATACAAAAATCTTTGTGTCCCCTTTGGTGGTGATGATAGCTCTAAGGCTGTATAAAGACACAGGAAATATAGCTCCCAGTATAATTTTAGGTGTTACTAATGAAATGCTGTAAAAGAAACACAGAGTCATGAGCATGAATTCTCACTCTTAAATACGCTTGCTGTTAGCCTTTAAAATAAGAAATCATCTGCAGACACTGCAATAGCAGTGAATATGTAGTAACAATAGTGTTATAGAAATAAATTTTTGTAAAATACAATATTTCTAACATCTTAATCATATGTAAGTATGCACGTTAACAGTGAGGAACTGACATTGATTAAATATGGTTTTGTACACTGTTTTGTATATTCCAACTTTATTCAAAGATCCCAGCTGAGCTGTCTTTGTTTTAGGTACTATAAAGATATACAATAAGTCATTATAGAGTCTGCAATGAGTACTTTCACTCTAACCTTACAGAAGTGGGGAGAAATAGAACACTGCCCCTTTACTGAACAGATGGGGAGCTGAGGCACAGAAAGATTAAATGACTTTTTCTAGAATACATTACCAAAAAAAAGGTATGGTGCATTTTATTTTGGCCATGGGTATGCAAAAGATTGTCGCTGCTTTTATAATTAATTATCATGGTATTTTTTTTCATCCATTACCTCTCAAGATGTGATGAGATCTTGTTGCTCTTATCCTATTAGATCATGAAAGTGTTAGCAACCTCCTGGGAACTGGTTCTCTGATTCAAAGTATGATTCTGACTGCATTAAAGGCACCAAGTTTTGCTATTGATTTCAGCTCATTTCACATTTGTCCTGAGCAAAGATTTGGGCTGATGTGTACGGACGTTGTAGGAGGCTCGGCATCATGTAAAGGTCTTCTGATGTGATAGCCTTTGGATTTCAGGCAGGTACCACTTCTTTTCATGCCTATAACATGCCTCCTGCCATCGCTCCACTGGCCTGGTTATTCATTTGTCTAAATGTGACAATCTGTAGTGTAGCAAGGCCCATTGGAACTGATCATTTTAGCCCCCCTTTACGATCAGAGAAGAGACTGGGTGAATGGAGTCTCTAGTGTTAGTTGTTTTACCCTAAAGTTAATTTTAAAATTGGACAGCTGAATCTTGTCCTTAGAGTACCAGCTTCTTTCCATCAGTTGTGAACGGCAGACATATTATCTGGCTCATATGTCGATGTCTGAAATGCAAGTGAATGACATAGTTCCTACCTAAGACCTATGAAATCTATGAAAAGAAAGTCTCCATTATAAAGACAATCTCTACAGGCTTCTGCTCCAGAGTGAATTTCATACACTGGAAAGAAATCATCAATTGCTTGTTTCTACCGGAATATGTGATCCTTTCAGTTGTAAAAGTCTATCTTCTATGGAGTAACCACTATGAATAACTAAGAGTTCCTAAAATGGCTATGTTCATGCACGTATTCAGTAAACAAAGGATGAAACACGTTAGCTTGCTCTTAAAATATGTCAGCTGTATGTTATTGATGGATGTTTCATCCATCAGAATTCCATGAGAAGTTTGAAACAGCAATTTTCCTATGGGCTTAAATACTTCAGTCCTTGAATATAACCATAACATGTTATCTTATGTTCCTCTAGCAATTATAATACTATTCTGGCTACCCCCTCTTTTTGCTTACAAAGGTACAAAGAAAAAACCTATGAGGCCCTGAGTCAGGCCAGCCTGCACCTTCAAGTTGCATATGCTAACAATTTGTGCAAGAGATGCAATGATAATTGAGCTGTATAACACCAGAACAGTATTTATTGACCACTTGGAAAAGAATAAACTGAAATGCAAGAGCTGCACATGATGGAAAAGTCTGATTTTGTGGGTTTAAAAACTCCACTAATGAACTTTTCTTGAAACAAAAAGAAAATGTCAGCTTTGCCGCTTAGACATCATTGTTAAAGGCCTACTTACCATGTTTTCATCTCCAAAACAAATATAATAGCCTCTCAGGATAAATATTCTATACACTGTGGAGAATATTGAATGCTGAAGAAAAGTGCTATAAGGGCATGAGAAGGACGCAGGCTGGCTGTAGTCCAGCTCCCCATTTGTAGTTTATTGCTGTAAAATTTCCATATACTTCCCATGAGTACAATGAAAAACTGTGTAAAGTGATACTTCTGGCTTTGAATGAACTAACAGCACCAGGGAATTCTTATAATAAAATGGAAGAGGGGCAGCTTATACAATTCAATCACTTTTTCCTTGGAAAAATGGATACATAAAAATATTGCTAGAGGTCTGCCTATAAGATTTTCTTGGTATATTTAAACTTTGTTCCCAGACATTAGGCAACTTTGCAAAATGTGAATCTGGTTACTGGCAGGCCTGAACATGGTTTAGACATTACTGAAGCTTTTAAAAGGTGTGGTATGCAAGGAGTCCTCTGCAGACCTGCATTTTAAGCAAAGGATTTACTTAATACCAATAACAATACTTTGCTAACATTCAGGCCTTCAAACTGAAAATTAGACAGCAGTGCTCTATTTACAGAAGGCACAGTCCTTAAAGAGTAGACAGAGGTAAGTAGCTGGATTAAAGCCAAAATTAAAAAATGTTTTTCTATAAGGAACATATGGGCAATATTTATCAGTGAATGGGAAGCTCCTGAAACTCAAAAAAAGCTATTGGGTCTACTAAACGTACGACAAACTCTGTGTAAAGGTCAGATCCACAAAGGTGCTTAGATTTGGTCCCATTTAATGCAGGAGTTAGGAGACAAAATGCCTGTGTGGATTGGTCCTGGAGGATGTAGGCATGCCCTCTGGTATGAGCTGCATGAGGTGCAATTTAGAGCACAAGGTATTAGGATGTGAAAGTCTTTGTACAGCCAGTCCACGGAGGGCAGCTCAGACGTGCCAGGTTGGGTACGTACCATTAAAAAAGGTCAGTAATGACTGGATCGCTGCAAAACAACTCGAAAGGCAAAAGGCTTACTTTAAAAATCTGATCAGTTGAACTGCAAATTGAAAAGTATTTATGTTACTTTACAGGCAGCAGATATAATTTATTAAAATGCACAGAAATAAAAATATAAATAAAGTTCAGATGAATAAAAAAGTCTTTTCCTTCCTTAGTTTTTTAATCATGATCTGATGCAGAATTTTTCTTTCTCACACACCAGTGCAAACCTACATATCCCGAAATACCCAAATACAACTGAAGATTTGTGACTATGCACCTGCAAGAGATAGCACAAACCTGGGCTGTGTCTTCAGCCTGTCCTCCGCCCCAGGGATCCAGGATTATATGACATTTATCCCTCCTGCCCGTGGCTGAGTACAGCTGAGCCGCGTGGACCTCTGCTCACGCAGCTGAAGAAGGCGGTTTAGGTTTTCTCTGCTACTTTTCTTCAGCTTGATGTTTAGATTTTTTGTACGTCTAATGAAGTTTTTCCTTTCGCTCACCATCTTGGAATGAGTGATGAGGTTCTTTTAAGGGCACTCAGTGCAAGGGAATTTAGGGTTCTTAAAATTCTGGGTTTTTGTTTGTTTACCAAGTGATAGTAAAGGCAGAGTGATAGATAAGGCAGAGAATATTTGTTGGGAGAGGCAGAATTATTAACTGAAAGAGACATATGCTTCTTATCCAAAAACTTTTGCAAAATTGTCAGATTTGACATACTGAAACTTTTTTTTTTGGTGTGAAAAAGTCCAGGCTGTTGTTGTCATTTTCAAAATTACATAATTTAATAGGTTTTTTTAAGATTTATGTGATTTTGTATATATATTTATTTGTGTGGAAGGGAAATGGTGTATCTAATTCTTATGCTGAGTGTAGATCTTGTTGTTTGTGTAGCCATTTATTCCTGCACTGAAAGTTACAAAACAAGAGAAAAATCAAAATGACTTTGTTTTGACTTGAGCAATGAATGTGAATTGTGCCCATCAACAGATATTCAGATCTATATCCAGTAGATCGATGACATTAAAAAAAAAATATGATGCTTTAAGGAACATATTATAACCCCAACATAAAATAAAAAACCTTAGAGAACAATGAGCGGCAGATGCAAGCAAAGTTTGATGGCAAGCAAAACATTTTTAACCTGTGGTTTTCATGAGAAAAATGAAAGAAGGTAGAGTTCCTTGTTGTTGTACAAGACTCAAAATTTGCAGTAACTTGCATCTATGCTGGGAAGCAGCCCCTAACTTCCGTGCGTGCAGACACATGAGAAAACAGCTGCACAGCACACTTAAGAACCTTACCTTTGTGCAAAGCTGTGGCTCTGAATTTTTGCTGTGAGTTCAGCTCGGTAGGACCTTGCCAAAGGTAGGGGAGCAGCTGCCCGGCAGAGTCAGAATAGAGCTGGCTGTGATCAGGAAACTGTCTCGCATGGGTGTAGGTGCTCGCCCTTGTGCCCCAAATGTTTGAGTTGAATACCCACATGAGTACTGATAATGCCATTAGTGTGGGGTGTCGGACGTGTCCTGGTACCCAGGGCATTGGGCGACACTGGAGAGAGTCAGAGAAGCACTGTTTAAGCAAGAACTGGTTTTGATACGATCGGTTAAGCATGCCTGAAATGTAACTTCCTTTTAAAACTTAGCCAAGGCACATAGGGTGGTGGAGACATGGAAAGCTCAATAGCTTAAAAGCTATTAAAAAAATAATACATGTATTTAAATTAATACAATTAAATATTGGGATAAGGCCTTGTTTGTTAAATTTCACCCTAGAGTAAAAATTTACTGCTGAATCATAACCCCTCAAAGATGGTGTTTGTCTGTGGAAACTATGAGACGAGTTTAATTATATTAGTGACTAATAAGGGATGGCCAAAGTAAAAGGTCTGGCCTCTGCGCAAGCCAATTTTGGAGGGGTTTTTACAGCATTGCATGGGGTTACAGAGTATGGAAGCCAGAAGTAATTTTTTTCCCCTTACATTTTACTCAGAAAACTTTATAGTCTTCTAATGAAGGATCATTGTGTAATGTCCTGGAAAAGTTCCCTCAATCTTCCTAACCAGAGCTTTGGACAAAATAAAATGGGTCCCCACAGAATCCATCTCAGTTTCATACAAGAACCACCTGAAGTCTTTGTGGGGTGACTTGTCTGATATAAACTGACACGATACACTTGGTTAAGACATCCAGCTTTGTATGGTTAAAATGGGGTTAAAATGTATGGAAGTGGACTTTTACTAAGATGCAGTTCCTTAGCAGTGAAAACCACTAGGCCTGTTTCCAAAGGACATGGCAGACCAATTTCTGGGAATCCTTGGCTGAAGTTTTGAAATCTTTCCAAAAGATGTGCTTTTACTAAGTTTTTTAGTAAACCGTACCAATCAGGTACCAAGCCTGTGTACATATTATGTCATATCACTGGATCTACCTTGTTAAATAAAATTTAGATTGATAGTTAAGTAATGAGTAAGGGAAAGGCTGAGTCACTCATACAAGGACAATTCTAGTCCTAATCAGTCTCAGGCAAAACTGCTAAGTATCAAAATCTCATACAGAAGGGCTGCTTGAAGTTTCTGTGTCACAAGTGCAGAGCACAAAGGAAGTATTGAAAGCAGAGCAAGGATTCTGGGTCAGCTAAGGGGGTGCTTTAGGAGACAGCTAGTATGAGAGGTGGTATGAGAGAGAAAACTGTTGTTCATATGTGAGGACCAACTAATTAGTAAATGCATTACAATAAATTAGTGGAAAAGAGATCAACTAAACTCAGGCAGTTGCAGTAACGTACAACATACTTTGCAGAAGTATTTAGGCAGCCCTTCCACCTACTGTTAGAGGAGAAGAGGCTAATTTTGCATGTATGTGCAACTGTATAATCTTATTTTCTTTTGGATTCACCAGTCATGATTAGTGTTCTGAATATGCGGTGCATGCCAGGCCATGTAAGTCTAGTATCGTTGCTTTATAGGAGGTAATTTTGGTGGTGAAGACAGTGATTCGTCTGACAGGAACACCGGGCAGCTCCAGGGTCTTGAGTTTATAAGGAATTTTGAAAAGTTTTGTGGTAGGTTTGAATTTGCAATGAAATACCAAGCAAACTAACATTTCCTGCAAATGAGAAACCCTGCTTTTAGACCACATCCAACTAGTAAAGCCTTGAATCATTTTTATTAGTGACACTACTGTACCTCCATAATAATTAGGATGAATACTTGCTACTTCATATCATATACTTGCTGACCCACCCCTTAGCTCTCAAGCAAACAAAATAAAGTCACAAGACTGATATATTGTGAGCCTCTCATTACCGAAATTGCTCTTATTACCCACAATATCTAAACTTTATTACTGACAATGATGGTTTTCAAGTATCCTTGGGAATTTAGAGAGTTCCACAGTTCAGAAATGCATCAGTCTTGCCAGCACTGAATGTCATAAGTAAATAGGCAGCAGAAGAAATTCTAACTTCCAAACAGTCCAGAAGCCAAACAAAATATTACGGGTAGAAAAAAAAAGCCAAATCCAAACATAATTATATAGCTGGAGTTCAGGTTGTTTGGATTTGGAATGAAACTGCTTGCCCAATCCTATCAGGGGATCTTTACAGTTCCAAACCCACGTATGTCTCCCATTTACTATTCTATTCTATACTAGCCTGCTATTTTCTACTCAACTGGTAAGCAAAAGTTACTTCAAATTTTATTTTTCAGTCTGTACTTATCGTCAGCTGTCAGACAATAACAGTTGAAAGATGGTGCTAGTCCATCTGCCTTTCAGGCAATCCCTCCAGGAGAGGCTTTCTTTATCTAGCTGAGTTTTTCCAGTCTTTTGCAAAGACCTACCCAGAAAGAATGTGTCTCACTCAGCCATAGGAATAGCAAAGACAGCAATTAAAATATCCTAATGTTTCTAGAAAATATTTGCACTTCAGACTGTCATGATCAAGGTAGTTTAGCAAGAAAAATATAAACATGTATAGAAAAAAATGTTCCTGATTTTAATTTCAGCACATTAAAAAGAGTGTAGAGGCAAGGAAGTTATAATAAAATTTCAATTTTAAAGTTAATCCTCTCATATTGTTGAGATTATATTGAGGTTGAGATTATAAGAGTATTTTAGATGGAGAAAAGGGAAATAGGATTCACAACACTTCCTAGAACTATTCTAACTGATTTAAAAAAATGTTTTTTCTAAAGGGGAATCACTAGATTTCACATTTCCTGGGGCAGAGTTATCCCTTATCACAGTAGTCCTGCAAATGGTACAAAGTTGGCAGCACCCTTTTCTTCCTTCAAGGACATATTTTATTTGTATAGAAATAGCAGCTGCTATTCCACTGTGTCTTGCCCATTCTCTGGATCCCCAGGAGACACTATATCTGTGTGTCTGTGGTCTGGCCACAAAGAATCAAATCCCAGGTGGAAAATGGGGTCAAGAAATGTTTTTTTGGGGAATTTGCAGAAGAGGGCTGGATGAGAGGAAGTGGATGAAGTAAGTATGTTAAGCCAATGGCAAGCATGCTAGCTGGGGAGAAATGGTGCTCATCAGTGTGGGCACCTATTTTTGGAGGAGGAATGGTTCAGGCAGATGGATGTATCATGACAAGGGCTGGATGTAATAGCTGTGCGGGTCTGTGCTGTGCTATGCACTAGGCAGTGCTAAAGGGAGGAGGCGTTAGAGCTTCCATTGCCACCCAGCTGATGTGTTGCGTTTTGCTTTCTTGTTAGAAATAATTGTGTGTCTCTCCTGTCAAACAGTAATGTGCTAAATCAGAAATTATTAATGCACTGTAATCCAACAAATTATTACTTGTGTAACATGTATTTTTGATGACAAGTACATGAGGACTCATCATGAGTTACGCTACACTTAAATAAGGGTGGTGACATCTTATATACAATAAAGAAAAATAGAGAATTCCTGAGATCCATGAAATGGGGTGGTAGGCATTAATTTGGTATAATTCCAGATTACAGAGACTAGTGCCATGCAAAAATACTTTCTCTGACTAAGATATTATTAGGAATCAAGTGCAAGTAATGGTATAAAACAAATAAAGTAAATGCAAATATTGTACCTCTATGAAATTTATGTAAAGGCTTTTACCATCTCAGATAAATAAAAGCAATAAATAAACACATGCCAGTATACATAAATGTTTATAAATTTGCTCTTTGTTCTGTACAATTAATGAACATCAGAGATTTTCCAATAAGAGAAAAAATTATGGTCCTAGCCAAATGCAAAACAGATACAACTGAAAAAGCAATAGCACAGAAGTTCTCTTGCTCACAGTTTGCAAGACTATTTTTCAGTCCTCTCATATGCCACAAAGGTCTTTTCCTCCTGTTCCCTCATGAGTGGTTCTCTGCACATGACTTTTTCCTGTTTTGGACACCCAGTCCTTGCCATGAAACCTCCATGACATGTGTATACAACAAGCCACCAGAAAAACTCCTAGACTCTGAAGTCTGGCTTTACTCATCTTTTACCATTGGGACAACTCTTTAGTGAAAAAGATTCTGTTTTTTGTGATACTGGATTCCGCAAGTGCACTGAATTAGGTTTTTTTTTCCAATTAGCCTGAAAGAGAATGGGAAGGAGACCGTCCATTACAACCAGATCTGGAATTAATAGCAGTCACTGGTGCCTTTAAGGAGGCCAGTATTACAGGGGGAGCAGAAAGATCTGCCTGTTACTAAAGTTGCCTGACACATCTCATGATAAAATCCCATTTTCAAATGCTAATATGTTCATCATACTTCAACTGGTTGGACTAAAATTTTCCATACTCACTGACTGCCTCAGGCTAAATTCTTTATGAAATTTTCAACAAAAATAATTTAGCTAAAGAAATTTTCTCTCAACTGGCTGAGCTTGGACTCTTTCCAACTGCTAGAAATAAACTAGCTCCTTCCATTCCTGCAGTGAAAGATTCCTGCAGTAATATACTTTTCCTTGGAAATGCTTGACAAGATCCTTACTTGGTGAAAGCAAGCATAACACTGGTGACTGTAATAGGGAGGGGTGATTTTGCAGCACTAAGATTTTGACCTACGGTGTAGATCCACAAGTCTCTGTAAGAAGTTAAAGACTGATACTATCAGTTCTGTGGAACTGCAGGGAATAGAATGCTTGATTATTTTTGTTTTATTTTATTCTCAAAGTGAAGTAATAGGCATTGATCTACAGATATGATTGTATTCTGCCTGGCCATGAGGAAAAACTGTTTGATTTCAGTCTGACATGGACTGATGTATAACTTTGATGTATTTGCTAGAGATATTTCTAAGAGAAATACATATTAAAAAATAGTTAATTTTTTATTTTTGTATTAATTGATCTCTGCAACCTGATTAGTGAAGATATGAGACCAGTAAATGTGGCTTTGTTCTATTTTATCTTGCACCTCTAATAAAAATTTAAAAATCTCTGTGACATTACCCTGCTAGAAGAAAGTGAGAATCTTCCATACTATTAAAATGGGTCTTCTTTCATGTGCATTTTCTACAAACATTCACAGCTCCTGTGATGGTGGTACCACTTAACCCTATTTTGAAACCTCATTAACCTCTTTCTTGATGCTTGTGAAATGAGATTTGTCAGATACTCCGCTCTTTAAATATTTCTCTTCTGTTAAGCTAAAAGCAAAACAAAATAAAAGCAGAATATAAAGACGTGGGAAACATCTCATCAACGATGTGCTATTTGTCTTTCAGTAGAGTAAGCGTAGAATATGGACCTCCAGATTTGTTGCTAACTTGAGATCCACTGATATATCCTCTGTACCAATTCTTTGGCTCTTTTACTTCAGATAAATGTAATTTCATGGACCTTCTGTTCAAACTTGCCATTAAAAGATAAACATGAAAAGAGGTTATGAGATATAACCCTAATACTCCAATAATCCTATGAATACAGGCTGAGAGAGTTGGGGTTGTTCAGCCTGGAGAAGAGAAAGCTCCAGGGAGACCTCATAGCAGCCTTCCACTACCTGAAGGAGCCTACAAGAAATCTGGAGAGGGACTTTTTACAAGGGCGTGGAGTGACAGGACAAAGGGTAATGGCTTTAGACTAAAAGAGAGTAGATTTAGATTAGATATTAGGAAGAAATTCTTTACTGTGAGGTTGGTGAGGCACTGGCACAGGTTGCCCAGAGAAGCTGTGGATGCCCCCTCCCTGGAAGTGTTCAAGGCCAGGTTGGATGGGGCTTTGGGCAACCTGGTCTAGTGGAGGGTGTCCCTGCCCATGGCAGGGGGGTTGGAACTAAATGAGCTTTAAGGTTCCTTCCAGCCCAAACCATGCTGTGATTGTATGATTCAGTCCACTGATAATAATGGATAATCTCATATTCTGAGTAGGTGGTTGCTCCCTGAAATGAGCCATCCCCAGTATTTGTTTTATTCCTCAGCCTCCTTGCATTTCTCACTGTATGTCCTATACCAATGACTCCATGCACACTAGACTTTTTTTTTTTCTTATAGATCTCCAGTGAAAAGAAGAGGTGAAATATTACTCTGGATGAGTGGATTTTTGAAGCTCAGTAGAATTCTGGCCTCTGTATAAAGAAAAGTATTCCCCTTTATGATATCATCTAAACAACATAAAATATTCTCAGAGATGAATATCTAGCTGTGGTTGTATTTGTTCAGATATTTTGGCCACCAAGCTCTATCATTATCATGATCAGAAGAAAAGCTTTATTTCTAGAGTGAGCTGATAGCCGTTACATTTTAAACTGGACTTTTCCTTTAAATCTGTCAGTCTTTTTTATTTAAATATTTTGAATTGTGAAGCTGCTCAATGGGCTCTCTTTATTTCCATGAGCATTTTTCCTGGCTAAGTGATTAGGTAGGTCTCCTGACATCCTTGTGAGAACAGGATTTTATTAAATGGCTCTGAAGAGAACTGAATGGTATATGTGCAGCTGCCAGATTTATGGAGCTGCTGGAGCAGAAATGCTAATTTTTCCTAGTGTTAATATATTTGGGTGATATCCTTCTGAAAGATGGCTGGTCTGTAGCCTGTAGCTCATGCTTGAGTGGAAGAGCTCATGATGAATGTACAAATACCCCTAATATTTTGCAGATGCTGTGAACACCAATTACAGAACACTGACTGCAGTGAAGGGGTTAATGATTAATTAAGTATGATGATATGAATTAAGTATCAGCAGGGTCTAGGGTAATTGATGTCAGGTGAATGGGAAACTCCCCAGGATAATGTCAGTGCCAGAGGGAGTGGTGATTAGTGGGGATAAATGCTGGTGTGATCTGCATCTGATGAAGGCAGAGTTGAAATGTTTGTGGGACTGGGCCCAGCTGAGAATAATAAAGGCTTTTCTGTTCCCAACTGAGAATAAAGGAGATTTTGAATCAAAATATGTAAATACAGGTAGAACCCTCTCCATCTTTAAAAAGTGCAACAAGACATATGCTTTTAACACATATCTGTATAAAGCTTTAGAAAGCAATCTAAAAGTTCATTGTGAAACAGATAAACCCTAATTTTAAGTAGTTTCAAGAAAGGAAGAAAATTGAGGTCCATTATTTTTCTCTGTTCATTACACAGAACAATGCAGAACAGTCTTCAAAGTGCAGATGAAGACTTCACTGTGCTTCCACTTATTTAATTTTCAAACTAGATTACAAATATTCCAGTACAACTTTGTAAATCTCCTTGAGGACGCCAGATGGAAAACACTGGTAAAAGTTGTTTTTATTTAGTTTTAGACAGCTATATTTATAACTATTGTTAGTGTACAGATAAGTGTAAGAGTGGCTTCTTCAGACAACTCTGATTCATTTCCAGAAAAAAAAAAAAAAGTCTGTTGTGTGCATTGTAAATGCAGTATGGAGTTTGTACTACATAATCACTTAATTAAAGATTGTCTCATAATGAATATAGTGTACTGAGATGAATTAAAGTTGTGCAAGAAATCTCAATTATTCCGTTACCTACCTTAGATGTGCTTCAAAATGTTCTTTATTGAGTAACCTCATACACTAATCTACACAGAAAATTGTGTATCTTGTGCAATTATTTTACTAAAAATCTCTTCCCCTTCTTAATACCTACAAGGGCCATGATAGCGGTGGTTATTTATTTACTGTAGGCAAATCCTATGAACTTTTGATGTGAACGTGGGCCATGTCAGTTTAGTTGACACACCAAACAAGAAAAACAGAGGGAAATTAAAGAGTTCCCTAGGTTATCAAATAAAGGTTTAATTTGCAGAAATTTTCAGAAGCCTGACCACGGTCTGTGGATGATACCACCTAAACACGGGTCACAAAGAAAGAAAGTTGATTTTTGCTCTGTGTCTTTATAATCATAATTTTAGCATGATTGTTGAATGGCTGGATAGCTCATTATCTGTACAATCCATGTATGTTGGCACTGTACTACTTCTGCATTATATAGGAAGGTATCTTTAAATTAAAAATGATAGACTTGGTAAAACAATGGTGAATCTGTTCATGTAGCTGCATTAGCAGAGATTGTTCTAAAATTACAACCTTACTGCTGTATATGGGAATGGATTCTTCATGACTATTACACCTCTGGATAGTGAGATTGGTGTAAATATACAATTAATAATTATTTCTTATGTTTTCAGATTATCATTATTAATATTTGATATGTATTTTATAGATTAATTTACGTAGTTAATTTTAAGTTAATGGGGATTCATCTATGGAGTGTGCAAAATTTAGTTATACACATTTTGTGAAAGATCTAACAATATGGGAAATATTTGTTTCACTTTCTAACAGATTGTCTACATATCTCAAAAACTGCAAACTTTATGAATTAATTTTTACAAATTACGTAATTTTTAGTTCACAAGGAATATAATTTAGTCATATATACAGTACTACAAATGAAGTAATTTTGCTTTAATTAGAGGTGTAGGTATTCTGCAGTGATGTCAATATTTGTCACTGAATTAATTTCTTGCCTTACTGTTGAAGTTCTTAAAGAGCTTTATGCAACAGAGTGAGTAACATTCTCCATTCCTTTACAGCAGGGAAATTTGAGGAAGAGATTGCTCAGGGAATCCAATTCTTTGATGTGTTTTGTTCATCACATCTTTCACGGAGGTCAGCTGGAACTCCCATTAACCTCCGTGGAGCAACATTTATGCCAACACAAAGGAGTTGGTGCATTGGACAGCGAGAGAACCCGGTCAGTAATTTAAAGCCAGGTCTTGTACTTTAAATCCCACATGTTAAAAGAAGAAGAAATATTTGTTTTTCTGACTCTTTCTCCCTGACTATGAACACAAAACTATTATGAACTCAGCTTTCTGGATTCTGTGACTGCTCTGAGATTGGGGTCACTTGGCCAGCAATGTGGTGCTCCACAGCTGCACCACGAGTTCACCAGGCAGCCCTCTCCAGCAGTGTTTATTATACTTGTGTTTGCGGCATGTCTTGCTGAGTAACGCACGCAGCCTCGCTGCTGGTGGATTCCATGTAGGTCACCCCTTTTAGGGAGTTCATTAAAACTGTCATTATCTAATTTTCCTAGAAAAACAAGGGGGGGAAATATCTGCTTTTCTGAAACTGGGCATCTGATTGTATAGATGCTCCCCTGCTGCTGGCAGTAAACTGCAGGAAATAAGGGACAATCCTTGGAAGAGAACAAGAGGTGACTGAACGTGCAGCCATGCAGCTAACACACTGAGTGGGCATTCCAGCAGTCTGGATAAAAATTATTTATGTTGTGGCTATATCTAAAATGGCCTGGGCACTTTCCAAATACAGGAGAAAAAACCCAGTCCTTGCGCTGAAGAACTGGAGTATAAGAAGACAGGCACGTAGTGAAGGCTGTTTGAGGACAGAGCAAAGAAACCAGGTGATAAAGCTGAAGACAGAAATAACTAAACGTTTCTGAAAGTGGTTGGTTTGTTTCATGTCAATACTAGCAGCCGTGTTAATACTAGTACTAATACTCCAATCTCCTGTCTCTTTTACAAGTATCTTCCTTATTTACCTTGTCTGGAAACCCTGCCGCCTCTGCTAAGATTGCTTATGCTCTCCATTTCAGCAGGTAAATAATCTTTTCAGTCAAAAGACACAAAGACAGTCATCTGCTCCTCACTACACATAGATGATGCTCTGCACTTTTGGGGTGTTGGGTAACTTGCAGCTACACAGAATTTTCCAGTGAATAGATCTTGTGCAGCAGAAGTGTACCCCATGATCTCAATCCCGATGACTGGAGACAGTCTTCAAAATGTGAGGGTAAACTGACACTGTTATCGCAGCGTGATGTTATGAGAAATTTGAAATTCTCTGTTTTGCCTGGTGCCCTAGGGACTAGAAAACAATACAGCCTTCAAATGTTCAGCAGAGTCAAAATATAAAAATTAAAGTGTAATATGTGATAAGGGAGTGGAGAAACAAAAGCATCACATAGTGAATTGGAATGCCTGGTGAGCTGCATGCCAGCTGAAGTCTGTAAGAAATGTCACAGATGCCATTTCTAACCGCCTAGAAAACAGCCAGAGAGCAGTTGTTGGTCAGGGCTGGACTGTCTGGATAAATCCTAGGATTACATTTTTGGTTTTCTAACTCTGGACAACACTGTAAAGGTACTTTAAAAACAGTTAGGGAATGTTTTGCACAGACCTACATTTGTAACTTTATAGCCACATGATTCCAGATAAGATTCACTGCTGGAGCCACCAAGGAAGGCAGCGCAGACACAGCCCTGAGCCTGTAGCCTGTGGCCCTGCAGGGATGCTCGTGGTCACTGCGTGAGCTCAGGGAAAGAGTCATCACGGGCAAAGGCTGTCAACATGCCGAGTTGGGAGCTGCTTCTGAAGGCAAAGGACTGGTTTGCTTTTGCCTCTTGGATTTAGGTGTCTAACCTGCAGCCTGGCAGAGGTCTCTCTCATTCCAGTTTCTTGGCTCCTAGTGCTTCCTGAGGACAGCTGACTTATCTTTAATAAGTGGAGGAATAGCCAAACCTCTTCTTCAAAGCACAGCCCCAAGATCCTTTTTAGACATTTCCTTAGTTGCCAAAAGAGCTTCAGACAGTTTAAGAGCTCTGAGTTTCTTACAGGTTTTGAGGGCCACAAGCTTGGCTTTAATTTCCTAAATCCTGCCAATCTTAATCTTTTTTATGGCTCTGGACCTCAGTCTGGAATATGGCTACAGAATAACTCCATGTTGGAATGACTTCTGCATCAGCTTGCTTACATTTCTTTATGGTTTAATGAAGAAGAAAGCATAATTCCTATCAGAAACAAAACCATTGATGGGTAGAAGAAAGTACAGAACTGTAAGTTGAACAGGGCTGGAAGGCAGAAGCTGGACAAAAAAACAGTTTAGGGGAGACCGAAAGAGCTAGTGGTGTTGGACAGAAGGAGCTGTGCTTGTGAAGAAAGCTGAAAGCTGTACTACTTCTGGGTTTCTGTGCATCTGTGCGCGTAGTTTTTAGGGGAAAGCCAGAGAAGGTTGAATGATAAGGCTGGAGTTTATAACTTTGGGGTGTCAGATTTAGTTCCTCAGCCTTTTCTGAGATAGAGATAACATCCAGAAAATTCCTAAAGTTAATTTGCATGGCACAGAAAAAAGATTTAGATAAAAGAATGAGAAAATAAAACAGAATACAAAATGATACGGCTTCACAGAGCAAGATACGTGCTGTGGTTCATTTGTTGGGGTACGTGCTGTGGTTCATTTGTTGGATTTGTCCCCTATAATGCCCGTCTTCACTCATCATAGGGTGTGTTTCTCAATTCATGCAACTCCTCCCTAAATAAGAGAAGCCTAAATCAGTCAAAGCTTTGTAGAGCAACATTAAGCAATGTCACTTTAATTTAAATCTGTTTTCAGAGTAAAAATAAATTTTAAAAGATATCAATCACAGTTAAAGAAAAAAGTTCTGTGGTACTGTTCTTGCTCTAAGGTGAAGTGCTCAGCTGGTATAAGTGACAGAGATGTGAGTGTTGATGCTTTATACGTTCTTCATGCAAACAAGTTATTGTCCCAGGACTCTGCAACCCAGGTTGGGTAATGTCATGAAAAAATGAACATATTCTGAACTCTTCATTCATCATTCTGAAAGTGCTGACTGCCTCTGAGTGCTGATGTATTTTACTGCAAAGATTCTGGGCAAGGCTTTGAAATGTATTTGCAAGCAAACTCCTGGCAGTTTTCAGGTAGAGGCCTTTACAGAGTTCTCTGCAAATATTTCTCCAGGTGCAAAAGTCTATAAATAGAGCAGGACAGCTGTCGGCATGAGATTTCAGTGTTGTGTGCTGCTGTGGTGGTCTAAGGCGCTGAGCATATTGTGGAAGGACTACACAGGTATGAGGGTGCAAGAAAGAGAAATTAGTTTCTTCTGATATTAGATTAAGAATTGGATGGAGGTTTCAGATGAGACTGTGAATCTCATCTGGGAATCCCTCATATCCTGAAATGAGGATAATGTTTAAAGGCAAAGAACTGGCCACAGTAAGACCAGAAGATGATTGCTTACACTCAAGGTTCATGTCTAAAATAACAAAAATCTTACATTTCCTTGTGGACTCAAAAGAAAACTCAGCCACCACTAAAATGCAACAGAAATACAATTATTATTACCGGACTAAAACGTCATGCATTTGCAACAACATATTGGCTCACTTTCAACCGACAGTGAAGGAAGTACTCTTTTGTGATGGCTGATAACTAAAATGATGAGAAGATTTGTGTTTCTTATTACACAACCAAAAAGGACTGAGTTATTATGTACTGCACTTTCAAGATGTTAAGAAAATTGTGTAAAAAAATAAATTTTGCAAATATAAAGAATTTTTACATTACTTGATATGACATAAGTTGTTGCTGATAATGTAAATGGTAATTTTGAGACAAGTACCTTTGTTCCTGGAGGTAAAAAGAAAATTAAAATGAGTATTTGCCATGAGCCAAATATGTAATATATGACAAACTGTAATATAGGTAAACTGCTATTTTATTGCTAATAGGTTGTATAACATCAGTTTTTAATTACTTTTTTTTTTTTTGTCTAGTAAAATAACATCAGAATTTCAGAAGAGATTTTGTGGGGTTTTTTTTCAGCCTGGCACATTAAGTAATTCTGAGAAATAACTATACTCACAAGTTATATCAATTGAAGTTGGAAGGATCTTGAAATATTTTTCAGCTATTAGAAATGGCTTTGGACATTGGGTGTATACCAACCAGTTAAAACTCTCTAAGATCTTTAATAACAAAGATATTAAGGATGATTCAATGATTGCCTAGCACTTACATTTCCATGACAGTTCTCTCAAAAAGTTGGTATTGTGCAGTTATAACGTGTTCTTATTTCTAATGAAGTTTTATGCCATAATGTGTTCAACAACCAAAGTTTTCAACAAAAAATTGATGACTTTTTTTGCTTATAAATGTGATTGAAGTAAATACTCGTTATAGCAAAGCAGGAAAAATGAAAAGGGATGTTGTTCAGTGTTATGTATTAGTTCTTCATCACCTGCTTTCTCACTCTGATTTCAGCACATGGATATGCCTTAACCTCTTCCAGTTAATTTCCTCTAAAAAAATGTAGTGACTTTGTAGAAAATTTTAAGTATTGTTTAAAGCTGAGGGTTATTGTATGAAGAATACTCTATAACAAAGTTTTCATTCTATTAGTTGTGAGTGTTTCAGGATCTAGTATTAGAAAATGATGTAATATTCTGACATTGATCTTGTAGAAAGTATTATATGCATTCTTACCTCAAATAAATAGTGAAAATTATTTCTTCCACATCTGGGACAGATTGCAGTAACCTTCTAATGATTGTTCTGATATGGCTGAGGTTCAAATTAAAATTAATCTCAGTTTTACTTGTTGAAATGTTTTATAAATTGCTTGGAAAGAATTTAGAAGGTACTTGAGTACACTATACTGGTACTAAGTACCAGTTATAATAAATAATTTATACTGATTGAAATACTTTTCAATCAAAACATGTGCATACTAGGAAAAAAATGATTTTCCAGCATGTGAATAAGGTTTCATCTGCTGTTGTTTTTGCTGGGTTATTTTGGGTGGGGGTTTTTTTGTTTCCCCTTTCCCCCTTGGCTTCATGGGCTGATATAGCTGTCACAGCTGCATAAAACAGTCTGAAGAAGCAGCCAGTATTGTCATATATTCTCAGTGATTTAACTTTCCTCTCAGTAACATGAACATTATTTAAACCATGGACATTATTTAAACACAAGAGAAAATTCAAAGCTAGCCCTGATTCCACTGACATGAAACTACTTTGGAATTAAAACAATATAAATCAGTTCTGCCGGCCTTTAATGGGAAAGAATATATTTTATATGTCTCTCTTAAAAATTGTAGGGTACTGTAATCATATTAAAAAAATAAGAAGCTTTCATTATATTTCTTTGGATGTGTCAGTGCATGGACATTGCTACAAGAAGAACTGAGGACTTGATGGGTAAAACATTGACAAAACAGCAGAAGATAAACTCTGTATAATCTGGTTTTATCTAGAACAACAATTAAAAGAGGAGTCATTGGCTATAATTAAAGAATGGGTTTGTTAAAAAAATTTAGTTTTATTTAGCAAATGTTATAATGAGGAGATGAGCTTGATCCTACTTACCTGAATAAGTCTTTCTGAGACTTTATAGCTAAAACAATTTCCCAGTGAATTGTTTTGGATTTAAACCAATCTTCCTTATTTTGGAGATGGTTCCATTATTTCCCCCAGTTTTGGACCTCACATGGAGCTATTACAAAAGCTGTATATGTGTATTTGCCAAGGCTGTCTACCTAGAGTGACTGAATATTGCTGTTTTGTGAGAACTGATTTCGCAGCCAAGAGAAGGAAAAGACAAAGGAAAGGAAAGCTTTCTGTTTTCCAAAGTGGCTGCATGAATTGCAGAGCTGCAGCTGTGAAACTGAAGACTGGGTGTTTACTTCTGAGAGATGGATATTGGAGAGGTTTTGGTTAATCAGCTATGTCTAGACCCCAGGTATTATCATCAGATGGTTTTAGAAAAAAATACAATTTCTTAAATCTAGAGGATAGGTTTAGAGAGGCTCCTTAAAATAACCAAACACTGATGATACAAATCCCATTGAAAATGTATTCTTTGGTCTAAACGTTGGTCTAAGCAAAGAATAGAGGGGGAAAAATTTCTCCAAATATCACTTGTAAGTACTTGTCTCGTTCTCACTTGGGAGCACAGAGCAAAGAGCTTTCAAATATTGTAGGCTCAACTACTGCAGAAACTGGAAGCAGTGGAACAAACCAGTGTGGCACTAGACGTGTGCCCATTTGTACACAGCCTGGGTGCAGTGAGGTTCCGGAGGCAGTGAGCTTCTGGATGCAGTGAGGTTCCGGAGGCAGTGAGGTTCCGGATGCTGTGAGGTTCTAGATGCAGTGAGGTTCTAGCACAGCAATGATCAGGTCCCGGTTAGCGCATGCGCAGTGTTGTGTACAACGGGCGTGCATCAGCTCTCTTGGCGCCGGCTCCCTTCTCTCCTGAGATTTCAGGTGGTGTTCAGACATGCCCTTCCTGTGGCTGATCTATCTGTATTGTAGTGGGATCGATGGCTCTGTCCCCCTCCACTGAAGTGCTGGCCCTCTCCCAGCCCTCCCAGAGATGCTGGGAGCCCTGCTGAAGGGGTGGTATGCAACCCTGACACCACAGGGCTGTTTGAAAGCAGGGGGAGCAATGCATGCCTTATAACACTGAGAACTACCTGTGCGGAAACCATTTTGTTGGGAAATCAGCATGTAATTGCAGGAAGTCCAGAAATAGGGGGATTGTTACTCCAACTTGTAAAACGGTAGATTCCTGCCAAATGGGCTGTGGTTTCTTGCATGGACTTGGAACACACCAGTGACACAAATGTGAAGGTGGTGTGTCCTTTTGGCAGAAAGGGTGCGTTCTCTCCCCACCTGGAGGGAAGCAAGCAGGAGTGGGAAATGGTCTTGATATCTGAAGAGTCTACACTGAACTAAAATGATTTTTTTTAAAAAAATTTGCTAGTTTTGCTGCTATCTGTCCACAAAAAGGTAATAAACCTTGTGTATTATTAAAGGATAAGTAATTCTTACCTCTGTAGTAAAAGTACCACCAATAAGTGATCTAGCACATGATATTTCTCTATTGAAGATTACCTGCATTGTTAAATCTTTCCAGCTGCATTAAAGACAAAAGAACTTTAAATAGCAAAATATTAGAGTATGCTCTTGGTCATGGAAACCTCTGCCAATAGGTTATCTGTTTAGTCATCTCTCAGAGGCTGAACTGTGTAATACATTTTACTATGGTACTTATGGATAATAAAGGCTCTGTTTAGGATAATATTTTTCATAACTGTTTTTGGTGCTTAAAAATTTAAATTGTCTAAAGAGATGTTTTGAAAGTGCAAAATAGATGCTTAATTTTACTTGGTTAATCAAATATCATGTTATGTATTTTAAGTATTGTTAAATATTTATATTAATACAAAATGATGAAAACGTAAATCAAAATATTCAGTTCACTGAAGTTTTGAATCCTATGGATATTATTTTTTCCAGCCTTTGGAACAGGCTAACATATCTCTGTGCACAGCTGCCCATATGTCATATGCTGTCTTCCATTTTGATGTGTTCTTGAGTATCAATATAACATGGTTCATTTTATAATTTTTTTTTTTTTTCTAAATTGAGTTGAATTACTACAACACATTACTATGGCTTTCACTTCACTCGTTTCAAACCTCAGCCTATAAGTTATTTATAAAGTGGCTTCTTGGTGAGTACTTATAAAACAAACCTGATAAAAGGAATTCAGTTCTAGAAGGGAAGGGGTCTAAGGAGATAGGTGTTTATCCAATTTGCTTCAAAGCTTTAGGTTGCTGTGGTCCTTGGAGTACTTTGGAGAATCTTGAGGGTCCGTGGTGTAGCAGAAATCCCAGTGGGTAAAAGCACCACTCAGAATACCGGATGCAGTGTTGCCCTTGATATCGCAAAGAGCATGATGAGTGAATGAGTAACTGAGGCAGTGGTTTTTGGGATTTGCCGTTTTAAAGAGGTAGTTAGGTGTAAATAATTTAAGAAAGAATTCAGATTTTTCAAAGGCAGTTGCTTATTAATAAGGGTAAAGAAAGGAGGAGTGTATGCTATGGTGAAGAACGGTAGGGAAGTAAATGTTTGCAGCAAGGCTTGAAATGGCTCAGCCAGTCCATAACACAGCACAATACATGTCCTGGGATTCATAATCAATTCTAGTGAGATTTTTATCATCACCTTACAAACATGTCATGTTACGGGAACTTTCTCCATCTTCCCTGGAACTGCTAGGGCTCTTTTACCCACTCTGGAAGAAGTTACACAGATATACCTAGTAACCGTGAGTGCTTTTAGAAGCTAGCTGCAGTGCCCTGCTAGATGAAGCTTAGGAGGGAAGAGTGAAGAACCATGGGGTATTCAGTCCCCTAGAGGTAGGCAGGTGCTTACAGATGTTTACAGGTGTTTGACAGATATGCCAGATGAAAAGATTTTCAAAAGTAAACCTTTACCTCTGATTAACACAGAATATCCTCAGGTACAGATATTAAATATTTCAAACATTTTCCTGTGCCATTCTTATTGATGACATTGTCAAAAACTTGGTTTACTTATCAAAATACTTGTGCCAGGACTCTGGTAGGATCTGTGGTCAACTTTCTGACCCACTGTATGAAACAGTATCTCTTTCTATGTCATACAGATAATGTATGACATGAATAATTAAGTGTGAGAACTTGAAGCTTGCTCTGCTCATTGCCTGAGTGTGTACACAGAGCAAGTATACAGCTGACAGGATTAAATTTGTATTAGATAAAATGGAAATATTTTCCTCTTAGAAAACCCTTCATACATATATGGTTTTCTTTTTACAAATTTCTGTTGGCAACTTGTTGCCGAGGATGAAAGTAAGTACCTTCATATATTTAATATGCAATTTTTTAGGGTTTGTTGTTGTTGTTGTTTCGTTTGGTTTATATTACATAGAAGGTTTTGGACAGAAAACCTCTGTACAAGGCTGCTCCTCATATTTCATTTTTCCATTGGTACATTTTTACATTAAAATTGTTCAACGGGATTATAAGGTGACCAGAATGTTACTGATGAAGCCAAAAAACGGCTTAGAAAGCTCACCTCATGCCTTGAGCTTGTCATTTAAATAGTTAACTATTTACCCAAGAGCCAATAGATGGAGATTTCAGACATTTGGAAAAGGTATTTTCCTATAAACACGTAAACTATTGACTGATAGAGAAATTATGGCAAACCAAATTGAGTCAATTTTATGAAGTCTTAAGGTTGATGAACTTGGAGAAGGCTGAAAGAGTAGACTAGTTAGCTGACTGAGTTCAGAACTGAAACGAAAGCATTCAGCCACCTGGATAAGCGTTTTGCTGAAAAGAAATTTTTTCACTGAATAGCTGTCGATATTTTGGTTTGCTGGAATATAGTTTATCAAATGCATAATGCTAGAGTAAATAACTTTTTTGAAATTATTTAGGGCCCATTTTTGCTTCATTCCATACGCTGCTTAGCCTTGCACAGCCTGTATTGTCATAATCTCCTGTGTTTTGCCTATCTCCATGATGGAGCAATCATAGAATCATAGATTCATAGAATGGTTTGGGTTGGAAGGGACCTTAAAGACCATCTAGTTCCAACCCCCCTGCCATGGGCAGGGACACCCTCCACTAGACCACGTTGCCCAAAGCCCCATCCAACCTGGTCTTAAACACTTCCAATCTAGAATGCCTTTTTTTTTTTATAAGTTTCTGACAAATTGATTAATAGAATGGACTTAGAAATGAAAAAGATAATTTCATAAAAGAAACAACATACAACATGCAATTATCTTTCAAAATACAGTAGTTTCTTTTGAAAACAGCATAGCAAACCATTCTGGGAAAAAATGGAATTCTGTAATTTGAAGCTGTGTCACTTGTCTCTGTCTTGTCTTTGACTTTGAATGCAAGAAATGGAATACAGAAAAAAATAATTTCTCTTCCCTGTTCCCTCCTTGCCCCACCTGCTTCTCCCTTTTAAACTTTTTTTATTCTTTAGATTTCAGAAGAAAGAGAATACAGAAATTAATGAAGAAAAAAGGGAGTATGCAGAAGAAAAAACACACAATATTGGACATTCCAAGCAAGACTGAAACAGATTTTCACAATGAGGTTTGTTTGATTTCTTCATTTTCCTCCTTCAGAAAATTTAAAAGAGAACATTCTGAAAAAGAAAAGTTTTCAGGAAAATGTTATTCAACGTTTTAAATCAATTCTAGTGTTTAGATATACTTGTTCTGCGAAGTGTGGATCTCAAATGAAGTTACACAATAAATCTAGTCACTCCTATCAGAAGACTGCTAGTGAAGCCTTGGTCTAGCTGAAGTCAATGATAAAACTCCCATTCACTTCAGCAAGGCCAGGATTTCTCCCCTTACCTACACATTTAAAAAAGCGATCAATGCAATTGTTTCAGCAATGCGTATTCTCTGACTCCATATATGCAGCAGTTGCTTTCTCTCCAGGCAGAGGAGGCCATATTTAGCATATTTTGGGCTTTTTAATGTGAAGGTAATAGGAGAATGTGAATAAACCCACAAGATTTTGCAAGTCATCCTGCAGAAGTTTTCATCTCAGGCAAAAGGTTTTACTTCAGCTGTAATAAAACCAGATATACAGCTTTTTTATTTAACAAAAAAAAAAAAAAGCACTCACTTAGGAAGTCTAGTCACATTTTTCTTTCAAAGTTTTCCTTGAAAGCCAAGGAATAATTGTAAATCCAATTCATAAAGAAGAAAATATCAGTTGTTATACTGGTGAGAACCAGCATGTAGCCAGGTTACAGCTGCGTCCTTTTTGCCTATTGAAGAAGTGATCACAGGGCTGACAGCTGGAGTTTACTTGACTGTACAATAAAGCAGCCCTATAGGTACCTTTTGTTGTATTCAAAATGCCAAATGTAATCTTAATGCACTTTTTTCTTTTATTTTTTTCTTTTTTTTCCCCCTGTTGAGTATGATATCTTTAACCAAGGAAATGAAAAGAAGATAGATAAGCAGAAGAGATCAACATGCACCTCAAATTATTTAAGACACTCTGTAGGGAAATGATATATTTTTCACAAATCTATATTTTATTCTTGTGTTGTTAGATAGCCAGTGAAGAGAAAGTCCAGTGGTTACTTGAAGCTGTGTGCAAAGATGATAGCTTAAATGCACAGGAAACTGTATGACAACCACATCTCTTGATGACACTTCATGTTGTCTATACAATTCTGCGCATTAGCATTGTCTGAGTACAGGTAACATCCACTTAATAAATGGAAAATAAGCCTTAAAATATTGAAACTAAGAACAAACCCTCTGAATTAATTGAATAATTAAATAAGGATATTTTCTACACTTTTGGAAAATATAATACATTTGAATGCACCTTGCAAATACTTTTAATTATAATTCTAGATGGCAAATGTCTTTGCCAGTATATATTCCCTATCCATTTTCCAGTCACTGAACTTGCCATAATGATCATTCACTGATTACATTTTTGTTATCAATCTTCCTCCAAAATGGAAGGGACTTGAGGCATTTATCTTGTTGTTGAAATGAAACAATCTTTAGACGATCACAAAATATCGTGATGCCCTTATTGCATGACAAGAAGGGAAGAGAAATATGGGTGGAAACAGACCTCCACTGCCTGGAAAATCACTACGTGAACTCCCTAGTTCTTTTGAATGTCTGCTGTGTCACACAAGACTATCGTGGATCACAGATATTTCACCATTATAATTTTTAGAATGCCATAATTTATTTTTAGATGTGTATTTTGTACCTTGGTAGGTAAAAGAACTTCCAATGTACATAGTGCTGACTTGGGACGTTCATCTCTATTTTGCAGCATGGTCACATAGAACATAACTAAAATTCATAGATAACATTGTTTGCGTAACCAAATGTAGTAAGTACTTATTTATACTTTTAGAAATCAGGAAGCCAAGGTTGTGCCTTGACAGACTTGGACCCCAAAGAACATATGGAATAAAATGAAGTTTATTGTTGAAATGCAGAATTACATCTTGGATCTTCTCCATTAACATCAGCTGACAGAGTGTCCTCTTGCAGGACCTTAGTCATGCAAATACAGAGCCTTTCTATTTCTACCAGAGCTGTTTCATAGGTGTGAGTAGATGCTTGTGAATGTAGATGTGTGAATTATGTCCTACTTTGTTACTCTGTTTTAGGAGGTAAAGCAGAGTGTGAGTTCATGAGTTCCAGACAGGCAAGGAGCCTGCAGATCTAGCTCTGCTAGTGACACAAATGCTGGCCAGGAATAGTCTGCTACAAGGCGCTTAAAAGCAAGTATGTGGCTACCAAGGAAAAACATGTGCTGAAGCCTTTCAAAAAGGGTCACGCTGTATATTGCTAAGATCCCAAATGAGGAACTCAGGTGAGTAGGATTTGCCTACACTTGAGCCAAGCATGCCTTGCTTATGTCACTCTTTTTCATAGAATTGTTTAGGTTGGAAGAGACCTTTAAGATCATTGAGTCCAACCGTTAACCTAGCACTGCCAAGTCCACCACTAAACCATGTCCCTAAGCACCACATCTACACGGCTTTTAAATACCTCCAGGGATGGTGACTCCACCACTTCCCTGGGCAGCCTGTTCCAGTGACTGACAACTCTCTTGGTGAAGAAATTTTTCCTAATATCCAATCTAAACCTCCCCTGGCACAACTTGAGGCCATTTCCTCTTGTCCTGTCGCTTGTTACTTGGGAGAAGAGACCAACACCCACCTGGCTACAACCTCCTTTCAGGTAGGTGTAGAGAGCGATAAGGTCTTCCCTCAGCCTCCTTTTCTCCAGACTGGTCAACCCCAGTTCCCTCATCCGCTCCTCATCAGACTTGTGCTCCAGACCCTTCACCGGCTTCATTGCCCTTCTTTGGACACGCTCCAGCAGAACATTTCAGAACAAAAGGTTTAAATTCAAACTGTTTACTTTTAATAGAAGGGAAAACAAGGTCAGTTAGTTAGTTTGTCTGTTTGTTTGAAAAGCAGACCTGAAAAATAGCTCTCACTTCTATACCCACCATTGATAGTTTAGTTTTTGAAGTTCAGCCAGGAAAGATGCTCTGTAAGAAGTGGACCTGAAAGGTTACTTAAAGGTTTGTTATCTGTAATAGCTGTTGGGGTTAGGTGAGTATTGTTAAAATCTCACAAGAGTTTTGACTGACCCTAATATGCAATCTTTTCATGAGCTGTGGATCATAAATATTTTGCATTTCTTGACAGCTCACAGGCTCATCTTTCTATTTGAAATAGGTACATTTTAACTTGCCCACCAATCCTCCTTGTGCCCTTGGCAAATATTGATATAAACAGAATATAAAAGGCTACCTTGAAAATTATTATGTCAATTGGAGTGCCCTGGAGTTTCTGCCCTTGTGCATGGGCAGGACAGGCTGTGTCATCTGAGAAAGAGCCCTGTGAAGGAGTGGTGACTCAGAGTCTTTTTACATCTCCACAGTACTGCATCCACTGCAGTTGGCCCTTAGAGCAGGAGCTCTAAATTCTGGGTTCATCTGGTATGCAGTGGTCAATCAGGCTGGCAGAAAGTGCCAGTCTGGCATAACCTCTTTTACCATCTTGATCAGTCTTTGGTTTAAGGCACAATCTATTTTAAAAACATAGTATTCCTGTAACTTTCCTCACCAACTCCCATTTCTGTTCAGTCCACTTATAGGGTTCAGAAAAAAACCCAGAAATTGGCATTGCGGCCAAAGTTTGTCTGTTATAACCAGAGAGGAATGTCTTGAACTTAATATGTTTGGTTTGGGAGATCTGTTTTTGTCCGCTATAACCAATTGTCCATTATAACCATGTCCATCATAAGTGTAGTGTGCACTATATAATTTAACAGCAGTGGTTAGTACAGCAAAAGCCAACTGTTGAGGCTGGGTGGGAAACCTGAGATATTTTGTTAACCAAATATGTCCTAAAATAATCTTAATTTTTTGAGAAACTATCAATCTCTGCATTCTTGGCTAAGTGCTGTTGTTGAAATTTTAAAATGGTCTATTCATCCTTAAATGTATGCTTCACCAAGAAAAGAAAAGGATTTTTTTTATTCTTTCAAAATATCAGATGCTTTATGTACTAAGCAGAACCTTGGCACCCCTGAGCTTGAGGAAAAAAGGTTAAAATGTGAGGGGCACCAACTCAATTAGTTTCTGTGGAGGAAAGTGTAATTTTTAAAAACTGGAAGTATAAACATATGTTGTATCTTAGGTGTAGAGAATAAATATGTAAGACAAAGCTTTCTCATCGCAGTTAAAATAAATTGCCTGGAAACTTAAGGACCCCAGTAAAAATTCCCATGTTGTTAATTTATTAAGCCTTGTAGCATAAAGAGCAAGGAATGGAGTAGGGGTTAATTCACACTACAGTATACTTTATCCTTTTAAATGCCAATGATGTTTCAAAAATGGAAGTGAACTTGGCTTGAGTGAAGTGAACATGTCCTAGTTTTTGTTTCTTGAAAAAGAAATAAAATTGATTAGAAGTAAGGTTTTCTTGGGCAAAATGAGATATTTTTTTCTTCTGTGAAACAAAGCATTTTCATTTTACATATCAACATTTCCATTAAAAGCAAAGCCAGAGAAATGGCATGCCAGACTTGCACACCATTCATAAAATCAGCAGGTGATGCAGCCCATCTTGCAGCCAGTAATCCAGTGGCTAGGGAACTCGCCCAAGGGGTGGGGGAACAAGGCTCTCCTCTGCCAGTGGAGAACCCGTGCCTCTACCTTCCAGGAAATATCCTGGGTGAAGAATGATTTTATTTTTTATTTTTTTGTACTTCTCTCTTAAAACAGTCCCATGCATGCGATAGAGCTTTTGTTTTACTAAAGGATTCTCCAACCTTATAAATAAGAGATTAAATCATTGTGTCCTCCTTGACTCCAGCCTGGTATCCCGAAAGCCTTAGTCTGTTGGAGTCCACTGATGGTCCTTGCTGGACTTCGTAGACTTTGTGTGGCCAGGTGAGTGTCATTTGGAGAGTGTCATGGATGTGACCCCATCTGAGGGAGCAGGACTGAGATGGGGCAGAGGGAGGGGTGCAACTTGCAAAAACTTAACAGCTTTTGAAACATACGCAGGCATCCACATGTACCAAGCAATTGTGGAACAGAAGAGCAAGCCTCAGGCATAATCCCTCCTTGGGTGGTAGCCTGTGAATTTGGCAGTGAGGAACTGTGAGATAGCTTGTAAGAGAACTCTGCTGTTCAGGGGCCATTAACCAATCCTTATGTAAACTCTTCCTGAAAACTCACTTCTACCATACTGAGACAAAAAGAATAGTGTCTTCTCTGATCCTCCAGTAAGCTACACATAAGACTTTTAAGGTTTTTATTTATTTTTTTTTTCTGTTTTGCTGCCCTTACTTGTTGCTGGTAAGGTAGAATAGATTACAGGCAGTTTAGTACTGACATTTTTCTTTTTTTAAGTGTCTACTGTGAATGGAACAAGACTCCTTGCTGAAAAAATGCAGTTTCTTGATGAGAGGTGTTATGCAAGTTACTGTAATTACTTGGCCTGAGCACCCCAGGGAGCTCTTCTGAACCACAGTACTGGTTCTTGCAGGCAGGATAAAGTCAAACTTGCTCAGTAGTGAAGTTTCGGAACTGTGAATTCTGCCCCCATCCCGACTAAAATATGAGAAAACAGTGCAGGAAGCTCCAGCCTGTCTCAGTCCACCCAGATATAAACTAACTCATCTACTGAAAGTTTATGACAAATGGGATGCAGCCAGTTCTACCTTGGCCTTTAGAATTGAGGAGAAGTAAAGGCCTGTCTTTGTCCAGTGATAAATGAGATGCTTATTCCAAGATTTTGCTCTGCCAGTGAATTATAGCTGGAACTGTTGGGAAAGGAAAAGTTGTGGTTGGAAAAAGGAGTGCATTATGTGTGAGTGACACAATGTTTGTGCATGCATGTGGGTGTTCTGAGCAGATACTTACGATGCATAAAAGAATATGGATGAAGAATGCTTATGTGTTGCCAAGCTGTCAAGTGTTTATCTTTTCAGATATATAGTAGTATCGACAGTCCTTCTTACTGGATGGCTCCTACAGTAAGCAGAGAAAAAGAAAAAATAGATAGAATCCTGACAGAATACTATGAATTTTCTTGGAATTAGAAAATAGTATAAATAAATCAATAATTTACATATGTATATATTTTCTTACTCCATGAAAGGAGCAGTTGTTCTAGTTCATGACATGAGAGAGAATCTTACAATGGCAAAATTGGTGTGAGTGAAGCAAGTTTTGTATAAAATCTCTAGCTGAGGTTAACCTGTTCAGACAGGTCAACTCCCTTTCTAAAGCCATCAGCAGGTTTTTAAGTTATTGTGGTGCTTCTTTGTCAGACTTTCAGTGCTTTGGCAGCCCTGAGGCTTGTCTTGCCTTCTATCTTCTGCCCTTCAGTCTTGCCAGGTATGGCTGCTTACAAAGTGCCTGTCTCTGGCAGGAGCAGCCTTCTTTATGGGTTTACCTTCCAGCTCCACAAATTCCAGGTGATCTCTTCCTCCTTGTTGAGAGGGGTGATTTTGCACCTCTCAAGAGCTGCACAGCGTGATGTCTATTCTCTAACTCTGAGGTGAAACAACTGAATTTCACACTCCAGAATCCAAACCGCCTAAGCCCACTTGGCCCTTCTGGCTTGTGAGCTGTCTGGATGTCTCTGCAAACCTCAGAGGGTGTCTCCCTCACTAAGCAAAGCACTTGCAATCCCAATAATTTGATTAAAACTGGAATGCCTCTATATGGTCTACCAGACAGGGAGCAGAGTCCTAGTTCAATTCTCCTTGTCACTTCCCACATATCCTCATAAGACGGATCTTGGGCCCTCCTAAACAACCCTCACTTTGTCAAAGAAATACTGTCCTGAATTTGGAAACTTTGGTGTGGCCAGCCTGTACATCCATACAGACAGACTTCTGAGCATTCAAGGGTGGTGATTTGGACCCATTTTCAACTTTGTATGACTAGTATCTAGTGTATCATTTATAAAGCGAGCACCAGTGATGCCTTCTCCACTCAGTATGCTGGGCAGAAGTCCTCTTAGCTTTTGCAGGAGGTGTGTGTATGCACATAGGCACAGATACCAGTATGACAGCTTCTGTTTGCTGTATTATTTCATGACACTGTACAGATGGTCTTCTAGATTACAAAAGAAATGCCTCTGGCAAGCCATGCTCTTCACTGTGATTGATACTATGAGATATAAACTTAGAGTTTCTCCACAATATCTCCTTTTCTCATCTTGTTTTTTTGGATTCTTTTTGGGTTTTTTTGGTTTTTTTGGTTTTTTTTTTTTTTGGTCTGCTAATAGAATGGTGTAACACAGAATACTTCTAAACAATTAGGAAATAGTCACCTTTAATATTTATAATTTGTAAAGATTTCTTTAACTGTGACTTCAAAGGGACATCCTGAGACCATCAAGCATTCTACACTCAGCAATGGCTAGTGGCTAAATGCTCTCCATCTCAGCATCCCACAACATCTCCTTCCTAACCAGCAAAACATATCTTCACCCAGGTAATTCTATGTTTTTTGAAATAAATTTCAGAGAATAGTGAAGAATCTTCCCTGAGATAACAAAGCTGCCTGCTCTATATTTGGGACTTGCCTTTGTATATTTCGCATTTATTTTACTTACCATTTTCATCAGTTTCCAAAATGTCAAACATAGCATTTCTTCATAAAGATTTTCAGTTTTGAATGACACATAAGTCACAATCCAACTTGAAACAATATTGAAAGCCCTCACTGAAGTAGACATATGAAGGGTCAAAAGAATCAGAATATGTTAGTTTTAGAGTTCAGTTGTTAATGTAAAGTTTTAACTTTTAGACTAGAAGAAAAAGCCTGTATCTTTCCTTTGAAAATTGAAATGAAATGTACTCAAACAACAGATTAATTTAGGATTTCCTAGGCCTTTGTATGGCATATCATCTGATTCCCTAAATGTCATATTGGCAGTTAATGAATGCCAGTTCAAAGTATGATCCTGGAATGTGGTAGCTGACAATTAATGCCCATGAGTTTCATTATGAAGATCCTAACACTTCACTAATTAAGCATATTCCTATAAATGAAGGTCCAAGAAGTGGAAGTGGAATTTTCAAATAGGTTCCTCTTTACCTACTTCATCCCTGCTCCCACTGAAACAGTTGGAGATTTTTAAGACAGGATAAATGAATATATGCAAGGCAGTCCAGTTTTATAAACCCCGCCTAGCACTTGTTTACTGTTATTTGAATGATGTTACAGGCATTGCATTAATAGAATTGCAGGTCAAATCTGAGCCACAGGGTAGAGAATGTTATTTTTGAAATTACAGAAGGCAAAATTCTTTCTCTTCAATTAACTGAGAGATCCAAATTCCATGCATTCTTTCCAGGTGAACTCTTAAGTTGAGGACTTATTTGGGAACAGGAAGGGGTTTTTAGTATTGATCTTTTATTTCAGAGATGGTCAAATGGACTGATTTTTCTATCTGATCAAAGGCCTCACTTTTCTTCTGTTGAAGTTAATGGCTATGGTCATATTGATTTCTTAGGATGCTGGATATTCTTCCAAATTAATTCTGTGCTAAAATGGGGCAATGTGGTTTTATATAAAAAGTGAAATTTATGGTCAGGCCTGGCTCAGTATATGCTGTTGAAGACTATGCAGGGCTTCAGCAATCAATAGAAAATAATAAAAAATTAAAAGGGAGAAGCATTCTGTCAATAGCACTCCTGTAACAAAGGGAATGCTTGTTTTATATTGATTAGCTACTGTTAAATAATGCATTATGGCTTCACAACCATGTAGGCTCTTGCAGGGTTGTTTATTGCAAACAGTGGCAGTACAGAAATACTCTTAGTGAGCAAGGAAATCAATACTGTGTCTGTAAACACACTTGCAAATGCAGTCCCATGGCTCACCCTCCAATCTGCAGCTGCCCATTAAACCAGAATAGTGTGAAATAAGACTGGTTGTTACATTCTGTATTTCTCTTTCAGCATGTTTCTGGACAGCATTAAGCTGCTGAGGCACTTAAATTAGAATCCAATCCATAAGTAACTTGTTTGGTATACTTCTACTCACCTATTGAGTGTATAAGAGTACAAATCAGCTAAGCCATTTCCAACATGTCAGATTTGCCTGTGAGAACAGATTTTTAACACCTGCCATTTGTTTGAACACCAAAAAATTTGGAGAACATTTTATCTATAACACTACCAAATAATCCTGGTTAAAATTAGGGCAGTCTCAACTTAGTGTAGCAACTCCTCTCCAAGGAGTTAGCTGCTCAACTATCATTGAATTAGGGTCCTAAAACAGTGAGGCTTCTCTGGAAATCTTTGAAGGAGATTCTTTAGCATGGCTAAGGAAAAGGCCTCCATTCTTTGAAAGTGTGGTGTAAGTGCCAACTGAAGAACCAGGCGAATGAAGCTAAAGGGAGAGTGGGGACCAGTGAAACACGTGTATTCCCGCAGCACCTGATGCCACGTCATGGATTAGTGTCATTTGGTTTCACACACCACTGGTCAAACAGCAAGGAGGTAGCACACTTCCCCAGTGTCCTCTGCAGATTATGCTAAGGGAAATACTCCAAAAAGATTGAGTAAAGCTGAGCTTTCTGTTTAGGGAGCGGTTGTTTATTTAATTACCATTCCTCACGAGCTGAGATCCTTTCAAGTATCACAATCCAATCCCTCTGAGACAAACTCCCTGAATTTAGGAGAGCTGTGATACTTTTTCCATCATGACTGATTACCTTTCATAGGGTATGACTGGCCCAGTGAATGATATGAAAAGACCCTGTTGCAGCTTTTGTTTCAGATGATGAGCACTCACAGTTCCCCCTAATATTACCAGAAAGAGATAAATATTTGTAGCACTGGACACCTATAAGTAATGGTAATAAACCATAAATAATATAATCCAAAACATATTTGATCATTTCAGACAAGATGCATTGGAGTGAATTTGGTTTATTTCCATAGATTCTGCGAAAATGTATCTGCATAGTTTTAGTTTATGATCATTATTGTACAATGCCTTCTCTGGACACATAGAGTGGGATTTATCTGAACAGATTTTAGCCACCCAAAAGTCAGGTGTCTAGCCTAGGCTGATAGTCTGAATTTCCCCTATAGCTGATGGAGATATATAGTCTTCTCCAGGAGACTGACATAGCTACATAATATAGGTGAATGTATAAATTTATGGAGGTACCTGACTTTCTTCATTGGCTCTCTAGGGAGCCTTGGCAGCTAACCAATATCAGGTGGCACATTTTACAATATTAGGCTAACTGAGGGAATCCTATCATATGAAAAATAATGACCAGAAAAGGTGTGAGGAGAACTGGAGACAGAGGATTTCAAGTTAAAAATAGATGCTACACAATAATTAGTAACAGTTGGAGACACAAACTAGCACTGAACAGTGCTGGTTGGTCTCATTTTGAATTCTTCTGAAAGGGAAAGATTATTTTTGAGGTTAACTATTAGTTCAGAGCCAAATTTCAGCTAAAGAGAGCTCCAAGTCATTTTGCAATGACTCTAACAAGATTGCTTCAGAGGAAACTGCCTGGCTATTTAATAGAGAATGCTTCACAGAAATCTGTGGTGACTGGGAACTGGAGTCCAGAATACTGTACTGAGGGCCATTATTTTTCAATACCTATGTAAGGGTTTTTTTAAAGTCACTGATCTTGTTCCTTAATTTATAATGGGGTCCATATGACAGACATAGAATAAATCAGGGAAGCAGGGTGAATTTGAGAGATCTGAGATCTGTCTGAAATCTCTTTTGGACAAGGTATGAGAGGAAGATCTGGCCCTGAGCCTGGTGAAACAGTGTCCGGAATAACATCTCGATGGCCCCAAGCCATGGACAGAGCAAGGGAATAACATCCATCTTCTGACCACATAGACATGCTTTATATTTTCTTCTCTCCCTTAGGAATTTTTCCAGACAGGGTCACCCCATCTATGAATGGGTAACCAGAAGACCATGGACTGAGTGGACAGTCAGTTTTGGACCATTTGTATAGCACTTTCATGAACATTTTTTTTTTACTTTAAACACTTCTAAGAAGGTATCTTCCTTTAAACCCAGCAATACCCATGGTGCACCTTGCTGTCGTGACCAGGCCTGTTCACGTTCCTGAGGGAATTTGTTTGACTCTAGTTTGGCTATTGCTGTATAGTGCTGCCGAATATAGAAAGCCTTTGAAACATGGGTAAAATCTGAAGCTATAATGTCACCAATATGATGAACATAAGAGTAAGCCACAGTTAAGAGAAACAGTATCTTCCTAAGAATGGTTTCAGCTTCTCTCTTGTGTGGAAACTATAAATAATAAGGGCCAGATTTCTCCCACCTGTGGGTTGCACTCTATCCAGGCCATCCAAAAGGCAAATGGAGTGTCTTGGCGAGACATGAAACATCTAGCACTGAAGACGTACAGCCTCTGAAGTTATTTTCCCATAACCCAACACAAGGATCAATGTATATAACTTATTTTACGCTTTCAGAGGATTCTGCAACTGGTAAATGCACTAATGAAAAATATTTTATTACATCCATAATAATACCTTTAGATAAATGTCACTGTGAGTTATGTGTTTAAAAAAAGTCTATCTGTGTTAACATTTCATATTGCTAACCATTAGCCATTAAAATATCAGTTACTAGTACGGTTTATTGCAAATGGCTGAGCTGATCCCTTGCCTTTGTCCTGCAGCAAAAGAAGTTTTTGATAGCTCTTTACAAAGAGCTAATCATGGGATTTCATCTAAGGAAAAGAAAAGAAAATAACCTAATTCTTTCGTTAAAGCATTCTATAAGAGAAATGTGTATTACAAATGTATTTCTCAACTCATGGTGCAGAACTGAAGTGAATTATTCATTTCCAACACAGCCTTCAAATCAAAACATTTCAGCATTCCTTACTTACTAACATCAGTGGATCGTGTGAACCAGAACGCTATGTTACAATAACCTCATGATTTTTAGGCAGAAGGATCCTTGAATAATATTTCAGTCTCTGCTTTTCCCTGGAAACTTCCTTACTTTCAACAGTCCTCTTCTACTTGCCAACAGTGACCTAACTCTAAAATTATTTGCTACAGTTGAACAGGGAACAAAATTAACTCTTAAGAAATGGGTGGCCTATACCATCAGCAAAGAGTGGAACGAGGCTTGGATGTATGTCCTGACTGGTGCACTAGCAGGGCTTATAGTCTTTGTGAAGTCCCTCTGGCTGGTGAAAAAGCAGCGTTTTGTACAGAGGAGCTACCTTAGCTGCATATTACTGTTATGATTTTTGTCAGCTAATTGGATTCCTTTTCATATATTTCAAGAATTGCCAGAGCTGTGCTTTGTCATTAGTTTGCAAGCATAACTTTTCACAGTGGGACTCGACCTTAAACATATACAGAACAAAGTAGTTCTTCCAGAAAATAGCTTTAACGTAGAGGGGATGAATTTTTAAATGTCACTACTACGTACACTTTCCTAAGTGTTTGTTTTATTAGTACTGGGGAAATAGATCATTTCAGGGGAAAGGAAGGAGGAGAATTTCTTGCTGTAGTTTGCAGGGCACATTTCTTAGATTTGAGAACTGCTCAGACATTCAGTCAACATCATCCTCTGAAGGCGCTTAGGTTTTGGCAGGTACATTTATCCATGGAACAACACACAAAAAGAAACCCTGATGGTTTGGAAGGGGTCGGTGGAGGTCTGAAGGTTAACTTAAGCCAAAGATCCTGAGGGAAATTATTCTTAATGACAACTGACACATATATGCCCCTGACAGCTTTAGAAAAAACAAACATATATTTCATCTGAATCTCAAAAAGCTCAAATATTTAAGCTGTGCAACAAACCCTGAACAAATTTTGCACTGAATAGCGTTAGCTGCCAAGGAAAAATTAATTCACACACTTTTTATTCCTACTGCTCTGGTACCCAGCGGAACTGTTTTACATTTATCTGACCCTATGCAATACCTTTCTTTCAAAACCATTACATTTAATACATTTTCATAAGGAACAATTTGGAGTGTTGCCCAGTCATTGTCTAAAATGAAGCAAGAACAGAACCTTTAACACAACATGTGCATATACAATCCCCACATTGTGTATGAACTCAAGAGCAGACATCCTTTAGAAACAATAAAAACTATGTCTACCTAATGAGCTCCAAATGGTATTTCTTGCACACTCAAATTTCCCACTGAAGTCTGTGGACTTTTCGCATGTGCAAAATAAGCACGGTAAATGTAACTAACTATAGGTGCATATTTACACTAAAGTATGGCATCCTCTGCTGTGGGACTCTTTACTGTAACAACAGGAACAACATGGAGTTTTCCAGAAGTTATACAAAGAGGTTTTGAATGTATTCTCCCACTGAATATGAACTGGATACTGCTTTTACAAGTCTCTTAATGAGAAGACTGTGTCTCCTATAACTAAGATGAGTATTACAATAACAGATAAGCTGCGACAGGAAGCAGCTTGAGAAAGGGAGAGCTAGGTATATGTCTTTCAATAGGTAGCTATGACAGAATCGACTCACTAATTAAAAGAGGTTGAATGCTTCAGGGATGTTACAATTCAGTCCAGACCTTAAAAGATCAGATAGCCTTATGAGATGCCTATCATATTGCTCAATGTGCCATTACAGATCTCAGACACATTAAGCAAAGCACACTGCTGATAAAAGCCTATGGCAGTCAGAAGGCACATTTTCATAAAGAAGGTGAGAACTGTTGAGTGTGATGTCTGATAGGAGTTATACTGGTTTCTACCAGCTGAGATTCTGCCTGTAATCAGCACGATGCTGGTGATGACTGACGACAGCATCGTAAGTGGCTGGGAGCTGCACAGTGTTTGCTCATCCCAGCCTGAGTTAAAAGCGAATGCTGTTAATGTTTCCATCACAAGGATGCTCAGAGACCTATTCTAATATCAGGAGTCCATTTTGCTGCCCTCCTGAAGAGTTTATTTTCTCAGCAGGCTTATCCTTAGAAGGATGTGAGAAGAGCAGAAGTACTGTCTATAGCAGAATCACAATTGGAAGCTGAGAGAGTGTAAAAGCTCTCTACATGTGATTATAGAAGATAAGACACTTTTTCACTAGAAAAATAAAGAACTACTGGAGTAACTTATCAGGACTGAACCCTTTATTTAAAAGTGGTTTTAGTTAAAGCAAGATTTGAGTTGTGGAAGTAAAAAATACTGAAAGTAAGCAGGCTAACAAACTTCAAATGTGAAATGTAAATGCAACTGAAAGGTAGAAACAAAACTTTTCTCTGCATCTGTAAGGAGAGAAACTAGTTGGTTTAAAGACTAGCAATAAAGACTCCGGAGAAGCTTTATAACGTGCAAAAAGATGGAGCCAAAACATATAAGAAACATTATCAGTGGTGGTTTATAAGTGCAGGTTATATAAACATCTCTTAAAAGTGGTTTAGAGGTTCTCAGGGCAGGATGAAGGACTGCATTGTCTCCACATTCCATCTGATACTCTCTTTCCATCCTCTGGTGTCTTATTGCCTGTGTTACAACAGGGGTCAGCCAATACGATCATGGCTATCCCATTATAGCTCTGTACCTGCAAGCATCCAAAGAGGGCTGTAGCTCTGCTGGGAGCTGAAGGCAAATCTCTGAGTTCCAGTCCAGGACCTGACCATAGAAACTACCTCCTGTTTTATACCTGTTTTTGCAACAGTGACTGTCTACCTCAGATAAATAACCTGACACCTTAAAATGGGACTAAAGGTAAAGTGTAGTATCTATATTCACAAATATAATGGTGCATGTTGCTGTTCAGCTTCTGCTTAGCTCTGAACTGAGGAGATTCCTTCCTTCCTTCCTTCCTTCCTTCCTTCCTTCCTTCCTTCCTTCCTTCCTTCCTTCCTTCCTTCCTTCCTTCCTTCCTCCCTCCCTCCCTCCCTCCCTCCCTCCCTCCCTCCCTTCCTTCCCTCCCTCCCTCCCTCCCTCCCTCCCTCCCTCCCTTCCTTCCTTCCTTCCTTCCTTCCTTCCTTCCTTCCTTCCTTCCTTCCTTCCTTTTCTGTAATTATTAAGATCATTATTAAAGATGTGGCAAAAGAAGGAAGGAAAAGCTTTGTAGGAAACAAATCACAGAGAGAATAAGACAGAACAGACGTGGTTCTGTAGCCTGTTTGCAGGGAAGAACCCTGGATTCCTTGCCTATGATTGGTTTTGTATTTAACATAAATTGTACTTGCCTATGATTATTAATCTATTGAACACAAATTCACCAGTAAGAGTCCTGAGAATGAAATCCAGGATTACTTGCCCTGTGTGAGTCCTCTACTCACTCACAAGGCTGTGTGATCAACTTCTCTTTCTGTTCTGAATTCCTTTCCACATGCCAACACCAATTCAGATGGAGAAGTAGAGTGCCTTCCCTAGCTGGGATGAGCATTGTAGCTGCACAACTATTTTTTTTTTTTTTGAGCTAACCTCAGGTCCTCTTAAGGGCATTTTCATTCTCTTCCTGAAAGTGGAGAAAAATGAGTTGTATTTCATAGCAGCATTGCAAAGACATGTATTGACATGATTCATTTTACACACAATAGTATACTGTAGTGTAGATATACATGCGACCTATAATGGATCTCTCTTATACTAATTCCAGATGGTGCAGAATAAATTTCTTAAAAAACTACTATTGCTTGGAATTTCAGACACTGAACTTCCTGTTAAAAACATCTGGAATTGTGTATGTATATGTATGTAGTGTGTTTACAGAAGAAGAAATGATTAAAAGAATGTTATTAATCCAAATATGTTTGATTTATTTAATCTCATCCTCAAGCTTACTATATATTCTACACACAACTGTCAGTAATTCCAGCCCAATAACAATTTAGGACATCTTCATCAGCTCTGAGCGTGATGATGTTTGTGATAAGACTTACACTGCTTTCCTGTTCAACAGCCTCTCCTAACAGTGTGAACATGCACTGAGCTTTCAGTGGCGATCTTCACAACTTTCTTATCACTGGTGCAACCAATACTTATTCCTTGTACCTGGTAGGTGGGTATACAACCAAGTTCCAGCTTGGCCCAAAGCTCTATTTTTCTGTATTCAGCTGTGACAGCCCTCCCCAAGGGATGGTGACAGTGCTGGTAAATGATCTCTGTCCTAAGCATTTTGAGGTTTGAAACACTTTGTTCTAATAGTGGCTTGGCACAAGCTAGAGGATGTTTTTAAAAAACATTTTTGAGGAACCAGGACTATATGTACGATTGAGGTATTTCAGCTTTCTTGCAGACGTAAAGGCTGTCTTCTTTTAAACTGTGAAATTGGAAGATATTTTTTGCTATTGCAATTAAATTCTTAAAGCTTTTTAAAGTAAATTGACTTTAAAAGTATTTTAATCTTTTTCTTAGTAATATGGTCATAGAAAATAGGGCTGGAAGGTGGTCAGCCTGGCCACCCTGCTTCCTGAAGACATGACTGACTGCACGTCAACTGTTCCTGACAAATGTTTGGTAAATCAATTTTAAAAAATGTCAGTGAGATTCCACAACCATCCTAGGTGCTAGTTAGGAATTTCTAATTTTAGATATCTTTATAGTTCAGACAATTCCATATCAGCAATTAAAAAAGATGGCTTAAAAAGGAAAAGCCTTTTGAAAATGGGATAAGGATTCTTCTCTCAAAAAATTTAATTCAAATCTTGAGATGAAAAATCATGGAATCATAGAATCATAGGAACATAGGATGGTTTGGGTTGGAAAGGACCTTAAAGATCCTCTAGTTCCAACCCCCCTGCCATGGGCAGGGACACCCTCCACTAGACCAGGTTGCCCAAAGCCCCATCCAACCTGGCCTTGAACACTTCCAGGGATGGGGCATCCACAGCTTCTCTGGGCAACCTGTTCCAGTGTCTCACCTACCTCATGGTAAAGAATTTCTTCTTAATATCTAATCTAAATCTACTCTCTTTTAGTTTAGAGTCATTATCCCTTGTCCTATCACTCCATGCCCTTGTAAAAAATCTGAACACAGTACTCCATGTGGGGTCTCATGAGAGCGGAGTAGAGGGGCAGGATCACCTCCCTTGACCTGCTGGTCACACTTCTTTTGATGCAGCCCAGGATATGGTTGGCTATCTGGGCTGCAAGCATACAGTGCCAGCTCATGTTGAGCTTCTTGTCCACCAACACCCCCAAGTCCTTCTCCTTAGAGCTGCTCTCAATCCATTCTCCACCCAGGCCGTAGTTGTGCTTGAGATTGCCCTGACCCATGTGCAGGACCTTGCACTTGGCCTTGTTGAACTTCATGAGGTTCGCATGGGCCCACCTCTCAAGCCTGTCAAGGTCCCTCTGGATGGCATCCCTTCCCTCCAGTGTGTCGACCACACCACACAGCTTGGTGTCGTCGGCAAACTTGCTGAGGCTGCACTTGACCCCACTGTCCGTGTTGCTGACCAGGAGGTTAAACAGTTCTGGTCCCAGTACCGACTCCTGAGAAACACCACTTGACACTGTTCTCCACTTGGATATTGAGCTGTTGACCGTGATTCTTTGACTGTGACCATCCAGCTAATTCCTTATCCACTGAGTGGTCCATCCATCAAATCTATGTCTCTCCAATTTAGAGACATCTGTTGTTGCCACCATTAAAATATTTTCTAAGGCAAGCAGTTATTTTATTTTTTAGGCTTTAGATCACCCAGTTATGAGGAAACAATTCAGGTTCCTACTGAACAACAGCTCCAGGAAAAATACGAGGCTACTCTTAAGTGCAAGCTATAAAACAGAGCTTATGGAGTGTGGTCTGTCACATTGTTCTGAATGATTATTTTGCTCTTGTGTCGCACCAGGACCACAAGTCCAGGACATGATTATTTTGCTCTTGTGTTGTACCAGGACCACAAGTGTGTAAAATCACACCTGTCATTTTAAAGCCTAACAGCATATGAAAAGTAGAGAAAGTCAGTGGTGGTGATTGCGGTAGATTCCGGACTTATATGAGAGAGAAAAACACTGAAGTAATTTAGTTTGTAAGAGATAGCTGTGGTGGAGAGGTATGAGAGAGGGGTACACAGTATCATTAACCCTTCTACTGGTACCTTCTGTTCACATAAGTGGGGATTGAAGTTACCAAGCACCATCACCAATTTTGATGTGTTATTATTTTTTTAACAAAGCACCTACCTCTATAAAAAGGGCAGATATGATTATGAGAGTGTGGTGTGGGGGCTGTACCTCTTAAGTCCTGGACAGGAACAGAAGATATGACACACTGTGAATTCTCTTTTTGTATTTGTTGTCACCTTTCTCTTTCATGCTAGACAATGAGCTATGGGTATGACCCACAGAGAACAAAGTCAGAGAAATAGTAACTAGCAGCCGAGTCGGCTGCTAACTCAAGTGAAAATGCAAGCCAACTAGCAAGGGCTGACCATTTCAGCAAGTGGGGTAAGTGTTCAACAACTCCATAAGAATGCTAACAAGAAACATTTGTTCTTGATTACTAGGCAGATATTAAGGGATTAATATGAAAGGGAAGATTTAATTAGGAACAATGCTTTGCAGAACAAGTTAGGACATATGAATGGATGGAGAAGGCGCAAACAATTCACCCTTAAGGTGTCAGTTTTATGTATTTTTAAAGAACCATACTATACATCCATGATCTTTTAAGCACGGAACTGTCTAAGAGTCTGAAAGAACCAGAGAAATTAAAAATCCTGTTAAGAGAACAAATGTCACTTGAACAAATTCAGGAATATCATCACCAAGGTAAAATAAGGTCTAACCTGAGAAATTCCTTAGGTATATTCTTTGGCATTGCAAAAAATATGAGAAAGAAATAACGGAACTTTCACATGTATTTGTAGACAGTATGATGAGTCTTGTTTAAAAACACCTCTCTTGAAGAAGCTATACCTTTATAACTGCCTAGTCCAGAAGATGATTAATACATATATGCTAGCCGCTCCACAATGAACAGGCAATGTCAGTTGTTTCATTCACAGTAGGCACCACGTACTTGGATTTTGTCACCTGGGCAACAGTGCACATATTTCTGTTTCCAAGGGCACTTCAGAAAGCAGTCTCTGCTGCTGTTATAAAGGACTTCCCACTGGACTTTTCCATGCTTCTGTGTTCCACCAACTCATGCTGGTTCCAGTAATTCATATTCTTGTATTTCCAGCATTATTTCACTCAACTTGAAACATTTTTTAGGAGGTGTAAATCAATGAATTCTGTGCTACCCCACTTTAAAGCTGGGACACGGAACTACAGAGCTAGGTCTGCTGTCTTTTGAAAATTTTGGTGAGAAGTTCATGCTGGGGAATTGTCTGTTATGAAAAGTCCTAGAGAAGCTGTCAGAAATGAAAACAATATGCTCTGATAGAAAGAAGCTTCTATAAAATATACTGTACATTTAAAACTGTCCAGTTCCAATAACAGTTTCTGACAGTGCTTCTTAACTGTCTCAAAGCAGATGTTTTGAATACAGAGGACCGCTGTAGCTCTTGTTATTTAGCATTCATGTCCTGATAACACCATAAAGCCACGTGCAAGCTGTTTTAGGAGCTATTTAAACAAACACTCTATGTAGACTCGTATAGAAAACTGCAGAAAGATTCTCATTCCCTATTACCTTTAAAAGAATGTTTCCATAAGTGTTTATTATCCAGATGACACTTACAGAGTTCGAGGGTGAACTTTTCGTCTTAGCATAAATTTGCACCCTACTGCAAGGTACATTCAGTGTCTTCTTACCAGGCACTGAATTAAGGCTTGCGGGATTCGGCAGCTCACGCCTCTCTGCCCTCTTTGTGGCTGCTGCGTGCAGCTAATTCCTCCTGGGAAAAGAAGCAGGCCATCAGTTTGTTTACCATCCAGTAAAGATACCTGGCAGTTTCCTTGCACAAAATGAGCTGCTGTCTTGTCAGGAAGATGTTTGATCCTCTCACAGGCTCTGCCATCTGTTGAATAAATATAGGCATGTGAAAGTTCAAAGTGTTACTGTGCGTAATAACAGGCAGTGGAACAGTGCATGGTATCGACTGGTGGAATTAAGACACGTACAGTCCCCAATTATGCCAGAGTTACAAAGCTGTCAGGAGCAAGACAAATTCTTTAAATAAGTCACCCCCTCAAATTTCTTTAAAGAAAAAAAAAAGAGATAAATGTTTTTTGTTGGCTATCACATGCATTTTATATTTAACCGCCAATTTAGCTCTGCCCACACAAAATTCATTCACAGTCTGTTTAATTTACTTCAGCACTCTGGATTGGTCTAAAAAAAAATCCTTAAAAATGCAAAGTTAAAGAGACACTGAATTATAATGAATAAAGTGGCAAATTTCAGTTTGTTTCTTAGTCCCAGACTGTGAAATCTCTTGCGCAAACTGTTTAGTACTGGTTAATGAGTTTCATTTTTCAGAGGAAAACCCACATATTCTTCTTCTCATAAGCAAAATTTTCTCTCGACTTTCTTGCAAGTGTTTGCAAATATAAAGTAGACTCTTTCATTGTTGATATAAATTTAATCATTATTGTTTCCAATAGTAAGTGGAGCAATTTTGAGCATAAATGCTGCATAGACATATCTGTATTGAAATATAGCTTATGAAGGCATTTTCAAAATACTCCTGTAAGATCATGTTATTACATTATCAGCCTTTATTGGGCTAGGAAATGCCTATAACCTTGAAGCACTGATTCAGCAAGACATTTAAACATTTGCTCTCCATACTCTGAACTGAGAACATGTGTAAGAGATTTGCCATACTGGCTCAGAATCTGTCACCGTTAAATCAGTATAAAGTGTTTTGTTATTGCAGTACAAGTAGTTATATAATAAGGTGAGATAACATTAAAATGAATATTTATTGCACCTCTCATAATTAATATCATGATACGCTAACGTGATTTCCATTGTCTTTCTGTTTTGTGGTTTCAGGGGAATACTCTCAGTTTCAGGACAGGGCTCTTGAAGAGATGCAACGGCAGTATTGTCGCAGCCCTGGCAAAGGTTACAATCTCATTACTAGTCAAGAGGCAGCAGAAAGCAGAGGGAAGCTTATAACAAACAAGGTGGAAAAGTAAAATAGGACACAATTATTAGTTTAAGGTGGGATCACAGACTACTAAAAGTAGGATTTATCTGACAACATAGAAATCTATATGAGTGCCACCTAAAGAGTCTAGCTGATGGAATATTTTAAGTAGGGAAGGACTTTCTTCACAAATTTTAGCCGTGTGTATTTATATATCTTCTACATTAGTTGCCTATATGTCCTCTACTGTCAAGAGAGAGGCACCTCCAGAGGATGTTTATTTCCACTTTATAAAAGGTGTGTAAGATAGGAGTCATGGATTGTTCTCAGCAGCTGTCTGTCTCTTTCCAGTGACTTAAGAAGAGCACACAGGACTAATTAAGTTTAGATAAGCTGTAGACAGCTCAGCTTGGCTCAGCAGAATACAACCCTTAAGTTGCAGCTTATTTTAATGATCTGATGATGGAAATATCAGTGAATAACCTGTTCTCCGATTATTTCATTGTCAGAGCAAATGGAGACCTGATCCTTTCCCCCACAGGTGTGCTTTAAGGAATAACTGTGCCACGGTTCACACATATGCCCTCATGACGAACAGATATGAGCTGTGACCTGTGGAGATTTATCAGTTATTTGCTCATCGGTGGGGATTAGCACACAGTACGGAGAACTATTGATACATTCTAGCAAGAAGAAAGACCTTACTACAGTATAAATCCAGAACAAGTGATTGCTTTAGCTCAATACAAATTTATAAACTGTACCCCCCAAGCTGTTCAACACGAATATGTATCTGCAGGCATCTTGTAAGCTATCTGAGTTCTGTCAATGCTCAAAGTACCACTCAGGAGGAGTTTGCGATCCCAATTTCGACATTAATTTGCTAAATGCCTTCAGCTAGGCGCTCCCCACTGCACGCTGCTATTTCCCCCCCTGTATGAAGGAACTAGGAGTCACTGCTTCTGTAACATGCCTTAAGATCTTGAGCTAAAAAGCTCTTTTTAAAAGATGAGTAATTATGATGTTACTGACTCAAAATACTAACCTGCTCATTTTCTGCTAATACAATTGACATGTTCTCAAACTTCAGAGCTAAGCAGTTCAGCTCATGCACCACTAATGCAAGACAAACACCAACCCCAAATATAAAAGATAAGATTTTGGTGCTCTAATGTCACCAGAGTGTTAGGGTAATGCCAATATTCTTGATTCAGTCATAAAATATTGATAGCTGTTGATTTTTAACAGCGTTTGTTTGGTTGGGATTTTCTTTTTCTCTTTCCCAGAGGAAAAAGCTAATGGGCCTTAAAGTAAATTTTATTCCTCTGTGGCCTGACTCCATTAGTTTTCTCCTGGCTAAATTTTATTTGTCTTCTGATGGGACACACTTTAAAAAATTATGGTGATGATATTCTTGCAGTAAAATTTTGCATGCTGTTAACACATGACAAAAGGAGATAAAGAGCAGGGAAAACAAGGTTAGAGTGAAGTGAAAAATTATGTAATATTAAGCTATGTGGTTGCTTTCTGTGGCAGTCTTTTTTTTTTTTCTGGTTCATAGCACTGTCAATGTAGATGACTATCCTTACACTTTTATAGTCCGGATTGTTCAAAATGGCTTCCTGGTTTGTGGTTATTATTTTGAATCTGCACTTCATTATACCCAATATTTGCATATGCAATTCACTTAGGTAGTTGTAGTGACCCCAGGGAAATGTCCAGTGAACACTCACTGTGACTGAGTTTGAATGAATAATGAAATGCTAATGGAAAAATGTGGGCCCACCTGATAGCAACTGAACTTTGCTCACCATAAAACGGGCTGGATCAAAGGTCTCCATAAAAAATTCGTTCCTATACCATAATTAGAACGCATTAAGATTTGACTGTAATTTTACATAGATAATACAAGTAAGTCTCCTAAACCTGCTTCCTTCAATTCCTATTCATAGGGAATGAGGGTGGTGTACAAATCACTGGGTTTCCTTCTCCTTTTAACTACAGCAGAGGAGAAGGGGAAGTATAGTGCCACCCTTCCCTTTCCTTATTTCTTCAAGATTTCTGAGCTGATAATAATTCAAAATTACTATCTTAAAATTCAAATTATACAGGGAGGATAGAATCTAACCAATTCCCAAGTGAATTTCTGACTGAAACAGCAATGATGGTTAGGCACTGCCTATTTTGTAATTGTCACTAATATACTATTTGGACTTTTGCATTGCTTTTTTTTTTAAAAAAAAAAAAAAAAAAGAAGAAAAAGGCTATGTCTACACACTGTTTTACAGCCAGTCTAGTTTTACAGCCAGACTACTGGCTCATACATGTGGGCTTGGTCTGCTCCCATTCTAAGCTTGCCAGCATCATACCTGGTACCATATAGGTGCATTATTTGAGAACAGTAAGTCCTACTGTATGGTTTGTCTCATAGGCTTGAGTGCACCAGTATTATGGCATGGCTGCTGTCTTCACATCTCCCGAGTGTCCCATTCCAAGAACAGGAACCAAAAATTCCCTTCACACCAACAAAAAGTACTCTTCAGCAAGCATGACATGAAGGAGGTGTGTGTTACAGCTACTCTTACCTCATTCCACTGTCCCCCCCACAGACTGCACCTAGCAAGCCAATCCGCCCACTTTGGTGGGAAGTGCTGAGAGGGTGACTATTGAAATATTGTTGTTTAGTACTGGTAGGAAAAAGCCTTGGAATGACAACATGAGATCAAAAACTTTTCAGGATCATTATAAGGAAAGAAGAAAGGGAATACATCTTTCTCTGAAGGGAAATTAGCTAATATATAAACAGAATGAAGCACAAGGGAATTTGCTGCATGTGCCAACTACAGGCATAAGACTTGGATTGCAAAAGCACAGGTGAGCACAGGTTAGGGAGGAGTTTGGAGGAGAGACTTTAGTTTCAGTCATGCCAGACTCCTTTGCTCTGCAGACTCTCTCAGAGGCCAGACGGGAGAGGGACAGTGACGGTGAAGGCAGCTCTACAACCCCCAGGGTCAGCCGCAGTGACCTGCCATGAAAGAAGTTAAAAGAATATTTGCTTCTCAGTAGCTCTTATTTGTCCTTGTCATGTGTTAGATTGTATTTTCTTTAACTATCATCTAAGTAGCAGCTCAACGAGCATCTGAAAGCACAGGAGCTGTTGGGAGGAAGGAGCTTGGCATTGCTAAGCTCTACCCTTTCTCCTCTCCTGAGTCACTGGGATCTGAACTGTTGAGCCACGCTGCAGAGACACCTCCAGCAGCTGCGGGCAAGGGACAATTCAAGAGTTAATTTACAGAAGAGAATAGCTAAGAGGATCACTGAGCCCCAGTAACACAGCTGGTAATGGACTTGCAGCCCACTGGAAGGAATTCAGTTGTGCTTGGTCAATGCAAAGCATGCAGAGAATCACTTTCAACTACTGTGTCTCAGTCATGCATGAGGCAGAGTTTAAAAAAATATTGTGCTACCCCATACTTATTCTTAGGTTAAAAGGGTGACTTTTTCTGGTGAACATTATTTTTAAAAGACAATTATGTCAATATTTTTTTCCTGGCAATTAGGTGCAAAAAGAGAAGCTTCATTCCCAAACCTCCAAGTGATGAATGAATGGTATTTCTGTTTCCATATAATTCAATGTTTTTTCTACAAAACCTGACAGAGATGTGTTAGCATGTCATCCCGATGTCTTTTTCAGAAAGGAGAAAAGGACAGTGGCCCAAACTTATCCTGAGCCTTATAACATTATATTCATCATATAACATCTGCCATACAGGTTCAGTCAGTGACTCCTTGTGGTGATTTGTATGAGTCACTTTTCTTCATAGGGAGAGTCAAACTGGCTGCAGCGGCTGTGCAGGTAATCCAATGATCTGCGTGAGGTATTTTTATTAGTCACAAAACTCAGGGAATACAAGACCAAAACCAAGCCACAGCTGTTTTTGACTAAGTGTAATTCAGGCATTGCATTACAATAATGCAGTCTGTTTTACCAGAGTAACATGTCAATCCTCCACTAAAAGTGTGCCTTTCTACTGTACAAAAGACATTTGCCCCTGACTACCAGGGACAGCACTTTTCCTTTGAAGGTCGTCCATTCCCTTTTAGTAGAAAGCAGTATCAGGCCCAGTTTTTCTCTTCCATGTGCTGTAGACTTTGTGTTTTCCCTTTATAGTATACTTAATAATATAAAAGACCTCATTACACTGAGGTAAGGATACCCTTAACATAGGATTCCTTATGCTCTGCCTACATTTTTCTGAACTCAAGTTTCATTAATTTACTCGTTAAACTATGTGTAAACAGTTCTGCTTATATCCTACAAATAGTTGTAGATGTTTAAGATACCATTAGTCACCATCTGATCAAGTTACCTTTGGAGTCATTCCAGTGAATTTAGCTTGTTAGGGCCTTACCCAAATATGTTCTGATTTGTCAATGTACTTCTGACTGCTAATGTGTTCAGAAGCATACATAATATTATTGCTAGTAATTTTTAGCCATCTGTAGTCTTCTTTGAGCTATCCGTAAAAGCTTGCTAACCAGCTCTTGGCTAGCCCTTCCTGTTAAGTCACCAAATAGCCACTGATTTGACTATGTCTGATAGAGAATGGTTGTTTCTTTTGTGTGGGGTTTTTTTTAATCAAAACTAGGTTAGTTTGCACTTTCTTATTATGGTAGGATTGTTGATAAAGGACGTGCAGTCAGTTGGTGTAAAGAATATTCCTTTTCAAGAATTAATATTCTCTTCATCTTACTCAGACAGTTGTTAAAGGCTTCAGCTGTAGCAGGTCAAACAATAATTTCAGCATCTCCCAGTTGTCTGCCTCCTCCCTGTGTGAAATGCTGATATGTCATTACTTTTAATTTATGGATTTTCAGACTCTATAGTCAGTGATCAAATCAGATTATATTAATTTTTCAATTATAATTTTATGCAAGCATTTTATTAACTCAAGCTGCATCTGGAACTCTTGGTAGTAAGTGAGATGTGACTTGAAGTTTCCTGATAATAAGGAAGATGCATGACAATATTATTTGATCTACCACAGCAGAACAATGCAGAACATCAATTATATAACAGCCTTTAGATTTTAACTATATAATGACAACTTTTACAACAGGAGTCCTGGCTTTCCATTTTTAGATTGCCTTTTTAGCTTTGAGGATGATGCAGTTAAGGGATCTTTCAGAAAGTAGTTACTCCATTAATGGTAAAAGAATCAACTTTTTCTATCTCTATTTTTTTACACTAAAATGTGGACTGATGTAATCTGAATATGGATCAAAAAATGATAGGTCCTTCAGGCGAGGATGAATTCACACAATGAAAGACAACTCCATACAGTTTCTATGGTGGATTCATTTGTTATCTGCAATAATAATTTTGAATATTTTTGCTAATAAGACCGATTTTTACACCCTATATCTTGCTAGAAGATAATTCAAGAATGGCAGTTACAGAGTTCTCTACTAGCATAGAAATTAGAGAACAGAGTCTTACTGTTAAAATTTCTAAAACCTCAGAAACGTGAGCTCTTTCAATTTTGAGCTTCATTTTTCTCATCTATATATTACTGTGTATTGCACTGTGTAACACAGGTGGTGTGATATGTAGTTGCTCTTTGTAAGTGATGTTTTGATCCTCATATAACAGCAGGAGTAATTGCCATTATATGCAATAGCAGCCCAGAATGACTGATGAATTAATGTCTTTTTACCCACTTCTCCAGCCAGTTGAACTACCAGTGTTTGTGTTTCTAAGTCAGGAAGTGAGAGAAGAACGTGACCTTCCTTCTGCTTTAGAAAGAATTTTTAAAAGTGGAAGTTAATGTTCTCAAAGTATAATGCCACCTGAGTGACAGGTTTTTTGCTTTGAAACTAAATGAAATGCATGGTCTGTTGCCTAACATCCGATTACAAAATGTGGTTATCTGTTAACACCTATCTACATACAAACCATATTAAGTTTAACCTAGTTTTCTCTCTGGGACAAAGGACAAATTATATAAAGCACACTGTTGTGTAACAAATACATTATGTTCTCTAAAAGCTGCCAGTCTCCAATACAGGCTCTACAGCCATGAAGAATGTCATGTTATACTTTCTCTAGAACAGTAACAGGCACTATGCACCCTTGATCTTCCTAATTTTCAAATGTATACGACAAATGAAACCACAGATATAAAATAAGTACAGCACCATGAGAGGTGTGTAAACACAGTCTTAATTTTTTTAATATTTTTTTTATATATATATTTAAACAGTTTTATCAGGACACTTTTGTGTTTGGCCAAAATATGTTTTCCTTACACCTCTGGCTAAAGAAAATATCTCTGCCCTTATTTAAAAAGATAAAAAGAAAGAGAGTGAGAGAGAAATATCCAGCCTTCTAGCTGAGAGAAAAGTTTGCAGGCATGAAATCCAGTCTTGAAAACCAGAATGTAAATAGAAAAGAACCTGAAATCTATTAGTTTTAAAAAAAATCATCCTTTAAGATCACACTTCAGGAACCCATCCTTATTGCAGTGACTTAGGAGCCTGACTCATAGTACAGGATTTATAAACTGATGATAGGGTATTATAGACAGAACAGAATAAACACTCTTGATTTTTTGTAGCTGAATAACACAGAGCAAACATTAAGTAATCCATCTAGTGAAGGATAAAGATGTCTGAAAGTTAGCACCAGTCTACAACTGTTTGGGTCTGAATCAGCATTAAGACTTTCTGCTGTTTCCTGAAAATCCTCCTCAGTGCAGTGTATGGGAAGAGTTACGGGGATTACTGTCCCAAACCAATCAAGAACCTGAGCAAGGTACTGCCTGGATGTGGGCAACAGAAATGTCGAGGTCTCATAGCCTCTATGGAGTTTAAATAATCCATCCCACGGTGCAAGAAAGTGCTGCCGTATGCGTGCAATCTTATTTTAGTGGGTCAAAATCTTTCTTTCAAGGAAATGAGCAGCCTACACTTTTTCCTTTAGAAAAATGTCACCAGAATTTCAGTAGTTGAAAATCTTTTCCATCCAAATTCCCTTTGAGTTCATTTGGCAATAAAATGCATGAAGAAAGTTTCACAGATGATGAAATACATACACCCATAATTTAAGATTATTTCACAGTTTAGAGAGCTGCTAAAATAGTTACTTACTGGTGGTTCAGTGAAATATTAAAAAACATGGCCTATTTCCTGCAGAAAAGAAGGAGCCTAATTCCAAGACAAACTGCATAATGTAAATGAGCAGCAACTGAGACATTCGTTTACTCCTTATGCTCTCCTCTTTCTCTTTCCTCTCTTCACCTTTTTACCAAATCACAGTAATTTCCTCAGATGTTATAATGCTTTTAATCATACATGTTGCATTACTTGTACATTCTTTTCATAAATCAATGTACGTCTTATTTAAGGATGGATATCAGGAAATTCATTGCCAGACTCATTCTGTCCTTTTGCAAATATTTTGGTTTGGTTTTGGGCTTTTTTGGATACAAAAGTAAGGGGTTTTAACACTTAAAGAGAAAATCATGTTAAAATACTTGTGTACTCTCTATAAAGTAAGTGTATCCACAGATTTTTTAAAACAACTGGTTTAGGGAAATTATCTACTTTCTGGTTAGTAGTTTAATTTGCTGGTTTAGACTTCAGTCTCACAAGCTATACACATTATTTTCACCCTATTAAGTAAAGCATATGCATAAATAAGAGGTAATAACTGATGAGATCAATTTACCTAGAATAATTCTGTAAGATGGGCAGAAAAAGATAATTCATTAAAGAAAATTCATTAAAGTATAGGTAAAAATAATATCTAACTGCAATGATAGGATCAAGTTTGTGGTTAAGACTGCATTGTTTGCCACATGCTTTCATCTGGTGAATTTTTTGGCATAGAATCAAAGGCTAGTTTAGGTCAGAAGGGACCTCTGGATGCCATCTAACCTAAGCCCCTGTTCAAAGCAGGCCTAATTAAAACCTGCTTGCTCAGGGCCATGTCCAGATGAGTGCTGAACACCTCCAGCTATGAAGATTTCATAGCCTTTCTGAGCAACCTCTTCCAGTGTTTGACTGCCCTCATGGTATTTTTTTTTCCTTAGACGTAATTGACATTTTCTGTTTCCCAAGTTGTGATTGTTGCCTCTTCTCACATCACTGTGCACTGCGAGGAAGAGCGTGCTCTGTGTTCCCTACATCCTTGCATTAGATATTTTTCAGACAGCAATAAGATCTCCTCTTAGCCTTCTCTTCTGAAGACTGAACAGATCCATTTCTCCTCTCCTCGGAAGGCTTTGGACCTCTAATGATTTTGTGGCTCCCCACTGGTCTTGTTCCAAAACACTGATGTCATTCTTGTCCAGGCTCAAGATCAAACAGTCACTTGTCAGTCACTTCTCCTTTAATAATATCTTTGTTTTTCCTCTGCTGCTGATCCCTATGTTCTTGGAAATTGCTGGATACTCTGTGCTACATTTCTTCCATATAAGCTGTTCAAACACTGAGCACAGAAATGTTCCCTGCATCTCTATTACACCTTTCCTATGAGTTTCTCCATTCAGAAAATAGTTTTTCTAAAAGAAGTGGCAATGTTTGACTTCTGCGCCGGTAGAAGGCTTTTCTGTGCTGCAGAGTCCCTTCCCCATCACCTCCTTCACTGAACCTGGAATGCCTTTTAGGGTCAGATGTAAAAGTTCTGAAATGAAAAGTTAACAAAAATTCAGTCAGATTTTCTCTAATCATAGTAGTCTTGGTCAGCCCAGGGGAGGTAAAACTCTTAACTCAAGCAGCTAGAAACAGGGAGTGCTTTTTGTGAAAATACCACATGGTAATGGATAGCAACCATGCCTGTAACACCCACAGCAAGCTCCATCTGTTGCCAGGCTGACGCTCCTGGGCTTCTGGTACCTTCTTTCCATTGTGTCCACATTAGACAGGTTTCTTGACTGTGTTTTTATAAAGGATTGAACTAAATTTCTTTTTATTCCCTTTTTTCCCTGTCTGTCATCCACATACTGCTACTCTTCTACTCATCAGGGGATCATAAAGCCATAACCTCCCATCTTATTAACAATAGACCTAGTAATTAGTTAATATAGAACACTGACAGGCATCATTACACAACAAATGAGTTCGCATTTTAATCCCTTAACACATCATTTATCTTGCTCATTTACAAATCCACATTTCACAACCCCTTACACATTCTTTTATCAGTGAGTTATTTCTTTGAGCATTAACTTTTTGGTTATTCACTAAACCAGATACTTGGCATTTAATAAGCCCTACATATCCTTATCAACATCCATAACAGTTCTGATGATATAGCCTTTTACCAGGATAAAGGACTCTACTCTTGCCAGGCTGCATTTGGGATGGGAAATTTAGTCCATTAATCAAGCATCTATAATAGCAGCACTGACAGTACCAGAGCAGAGAGAGGATAAACATCCTATTGACTCCCTGAATTATTTGAGAACAGGAATAGGTCAGCACAATGAGGTCTCTGAAATTACTTTTTCCCCTTTGTTGCATTTCTCTCATTTTTCACCACCTTTGAATAGTCGTCCCAAATAATGCACAAAAAGCCGTTCCAGATCTTGTATTGGAATGAATGAGACAAGTAGGAACTCGAGGAATTCAAGGTCAAGCCCAAGGCAAAGATTAAAGCAGAAGCTTTGTTTTTCATTTACATTTGAGCTCCACCTCAGCTGAATCAGATGGAGCAACCAATGCAATCAGCTACTTTACAGAATTAATACTCAGAAAGAATCTGGCTCACTCTGCTGTAAGGACATATTTTTCCACACTTGATTCAACAGAGAATGTATTTGTGGAGAGGAGCCAACCCAATGCTTACTTTTAAAGACTGAAGGAAAAAAAAAAAGATCAAAGTGTGACATTAACCCTTTAGCTTTGTATTGTGAGAACGGAAAGATATAATGAAGCAAATATTGCATGGCACGGGGGTTTGCAGCTACATTCTGAAATTTTCCAGTCTTTTCTAGCACAGACTGATATCACCCACCGTTGCATAAAAATGCAAAGATTTGAGAACTTTGGGTGAAATTTTTGCTGCTTGCTACCCTGACAGCTAAAAATTTCAGTCTCTAGTCTGGAGCTCAGTAGAACAAAGTAATTGGCTCTTTCCCTGCACACAGATCCTACACACTCAGCTTCTGTACATACTGGCTGCACGCATCCTTTCCTAATATTCCCTTGTAAAGAGACACATACTCACGTACCTGCAGAGTGTAAATGAGGACAGTATGATATTCACAATCTCTTCCTTTGTGCCTTGGCTTCTTTAATGTTTTACCAGATTTACCAGCTGTGCCAAAGCCAAGTTCTGACCTGCTCTTAATTTAGGTCAGACTATCAGGACTGCCCAGGACTCATCCTTGCAGTCAGAAGTAATCAAAGGCAGCACTAAAGCTATGTATCATTACCATCACCCAGACTTTGTGTCTGGGCTTAAGTCAGGCCACAGGAAAAGAAAGCAGTAGGCTTGCGGTTCTTGTTTCTGAGTAGATTTGAGATATCGAAAGTTCGGTTATATTTTTGCAAAGGCATTTTGGTTTGGAGAAGTTTCCAGTAATTCCCATTAACAAAGACAGCTCCAAGAAAAAAATAGGCCAGTAAAACCTAAGATATTTTAAATGCAATTCACCATGACCAGCCATATGATTTACACTATTAACTGCATCTTCCATCATTCCAAGAACATGCAATCTAAATTTGGCAGCACTGGGCAAAAATAGTGCATAGCTATAGCCAAGTCATTGGGTACAGAAATATTGGCAAAGTTAGAAAAGCACATCCCATTCTAGGATCTTGAGTCATGTAAATATATCTGTTGGTAAGAAAGCATATAATTTTAACTAAGGATTATATATATATTGTAGAGATATGACTTTAAATTAATTCTGTGTAATCCAATTCTTCTTTCCTTATGGGTAGGATGCCAAAAAAAAAGCTTATTAATTCCAGAGAGTGGTTCCAAGATTTCTTGGTGTTCGTCGCTAATACTGGTGGACACAGGGATGCTAAAAGCAAGCTAATAGTGAAGAGTCATCTAAAAACCAATACAGACATGGGCCAGCAACAGCACTTGCTGAGCTCTAATACAGTGCGTGGATTAAAGCCTCTTTAATCTTACAGTTCTAATGAGAAACAGTATGAAAGAATAAATCAAACGGGAGATATTCAGCTAGGGTCAAATCTTCAGTTCCAGGAGAGACTCAGAATACCTCCACATGGTCTTAGACATAAAAAATACATACAGCAAAGTGACTTTTTAATTATGAATGTTCTTTCAGAACTGAAAAAGAAATTTCCAAAACAATATTTGAGACAAATCTAGTAGCATAGGTATCAATAATTTGTCATTTCAGAGCATACAGTGTTCTTTATTCTTTCTTTTTACCATCAGTAGCAGGCACTGTTGCATTCACTCGCTCTTTGCTTTGCCAATGAGTCACTGGATAGCCATCCGCAGTCCTATTGCCGGGTCACTACTTGCACAGTGGTAGAAACTGTACTTATGTTGTGATGGATGTTTTGCACAGGTATGAGACTCCACTTCCTAGGCAACCCTCATGCATGTATGGAAATGATAAGAAAGTTTAGAGTCTATGTAATCTTAGTCTCTCAGAATCTCTTTCACATATGGATTTTTAAGTACACTTAGTTTAACTGAAGAATGAACCACTTCTTCTCACACACTGCATGACTTAAAATTCCCTCTACATCTCTACTGAGCCTAATAGGATGTGCTTGACTAAAGTGTTCATTCTGAAAGGAATCCAACCAAAGTTCAAGATCTCACAGCTTCTCCAATTAAGTTGTTTCATTAATTAAGCAATCTGTTGGAAAAGTGTGCTTCATTTCCACTTTTAATTCCTCAGGCTGCTCACCTTTTGCCCTTGCTAAGCATGATGGTACAAAGGTAAAAGGAGAAGTAATAACTCTTAAAGATAGTATCAGCATTGCCAGTCAGAGAGCAGAAGGGAATTGTAGCTAGAAAAAATTGTGAGGAATAGTGATTATTAGTCAGACCATGAAATTTAGGTTGCTTTTCTTATTTTATCCCCCAAATTCTCAGGTAGGCTTGAGAACACTATTTAACTTTTTTTTGCTTGCTTTAACACTTGAAGATAATCCCCTTCCTATAAAACAATAGCAAATATTTCTGCATCCTTCATGTAAATAATGCAACAAATGCCAGCATTTAATTCCCTGTCTGGGACTGTAAGCAAACTGGAAGATTACTGCACATATTGTTTTCTCTGGGGTACGTAGCAGTTTTAAATGTGTCCTTTCACAATATATTAAAGAACTGTTTCATATAATGATTTATAGATAGAGAAATTATAACACAGTGTCAATTTGCCACTCTTTTTCATTTTGATAATCTATGCGGCTTTGTTAAACTAAACTAGGTAAGGAGTTGAGACAGAAGTGGAGAAAAGTGATCAACTCACACAACTTAGCTATGATACAGCTGCAAGACTCTTAAAATCCCTGGTCAAGGCTTTAATGTACTCTGCTCTTTTGTACAGAGAAAATTAATGCACAGTTCTGGCACAACTGGGATCAGAAGTAGCACAACTGCCTGCATTACCAATATGATTACGCTTTAGTGGAATATTTTTTCAATTGAATTGTGAACCGAGACCTCATTGGATTAATAAAACAAGTTCCTGGAAGTGGTGATGGAGCACGTAGTTGTGTCTGCAAAACCCTGAATTATACAGTAAATGAACACCTTTATCTCTGAAAGTAATGATTGGCTGTCTTTTATAGGGAATATTTAGCTCCCGCCTTTTTCAGTGTTTGCTTTGCAAAGACATGCAGAACATGACTTAAAGATCCAAGGAGGAAGTTAAATTAATAACATTTCTAAATGGTTTCTGATTTTTATTTCTCAAACAAAAAATCAGCTTGCTTGTTCTTTGAACTTCCATCAATTGTCAGTGTTTTACTAAGAGTTTTCCAGGACACTCAAAAAGGAAACTGGACCAGAACAATGGGTAATGTAAGCATTTATCTCCACTACCGTGTATGCTGATAAGGAAAAGCCAAGTAACTGTTCTCTCTCATCTTTTTAATTTTCTGTTTATTACCTCCTGAAGTAATTTGCTCCATTTAACACAGAAAATTAGATATTTTGATCTGTAAATTTCCCCTTGTTCTCATCTTATTATCCCATCTGCTTATTCTTTGTCCTGTACAGAAGAGGCAAACATATTTTTAACAATTGGTAACAATTTTATTTTAGATATTTTATGTCTTTATGCCCAATTTTTCCAAACCCAGGTGGCAATGGAAATTTTCTTACAAAAAAGATGGTACAACTTCTTCCTACAGAGAGCACCTCCTCAGTTCAAAAGATCTTTCATGAGTGAGCAGACACAACGTTTAGACACTTGATTGCTTTAACTGAACTGGAATGCTGTTGTCTTCATTTTTTAATGAAGCCTCACATTCCTTACAGTTTAGATTTACAGTGTCAGATATCATTAATGGACTTGGCTCTCAGAAAGTGGATATGCAGCACAACCTGGATAGAGGCCTCTGCAATGGCACCCAGGCACTGCTTATGCTGGAATTCCGCTGGTGAAGGGTAGGAAAACATCTCTGCACACCCTGGAGGGGCCTTGGACTCCCAGGAGTGCTCAGACCATACTTAGCTTGCTTGGACAGCCTCAAGCTTGGTTTAAAATACACCTGGGTGCTTGCTGCCTTTTGGGTATAATAGCCCAGGGGAAATCTAATACGCTCATGTTCAGCATGTATGTGCCTAAAGCATGCAGTCTTAATGGGAGGGGCAAATTTTAGTCCTCTTGAAATAAACTTGAGTTCATCATCTCCACTCTGAGATATTCAAAGTGTCTGTCCATATTTTTGAAATCTATGTCAAAGAAACCAAAATTGTGGTTACGTCTCTAGATCATTCTTTCTACTAAATGTATAGTTGATGTCATTTTTGAAACTAGGAGAATAGCACAGGCCATGTACTGTTAGCAACACACAGCGTAGGTGAAGGAGAGAGAAAAGACTTTACCTGTACAGATGTGAGCAATGCCATCTTATTTTGAGTGAGGGAATAGCCCTTCAGAGGGTTGGTCTACATGAATGTCCTTGCATGAAGACCTGAGCTTGCAGTGCTTACACCACAGACTGGCCATAAACCACCTGGAAATTAGATGTCTTTTGTTAGTGTGGTGCCCTTTTGAGCTAATAAGTCCTGTTAAGAAGCTGTAAGAGTGACAAAGATAGTCCTCAAATAAATAACCTTAGGCTTTTAAAATACAGCTTTCCATATCTCAAATGTGAGATGTAGCAATGGTGCAAAAAACAGGCTAAGCAAAGAGAACCTGAAGGAACCAGCCCTACCTTATTCTTTGGCTACAGAATGAGAAATAGTTGAACCAAAGTAAACAGATTGTGCTTGCCCCATCTTGCTGTAATACAGATTGTACTATGCAAATTATCTTTAGGCCCACACACAGATACACTGGTAAGACTACAGGAATTATCACCTAGGACAATCTAATTTACTGTTATTGAATTAGCTTAAACCTGTCACAAGTCTTTAAGAGTTTCTCAGCTGTGAAGTGATATTGGAATATAAACTAAAATCTGATGATCTGTGGTCTGTACAGAACATCAAGCAAGCCCAGCATGCTTACAGCATTATGTTTAATATACTTAATACATTTCTAATACAAAAGCTTTTTTACTTTTACTCAAATCTACTATTCCACTTCCAAATTTGCTTTTGAAGGATGTTGCATGTTAAAAATCACATGTATGAGAACGTTAGAAACTTAGGGATTTCTTAGTTGTTTGAATCTGTATATTTTAACTTACTAACCAATACTGTAATCTGTGAATTCCCTGTAATATCTTTGTTTTTAAAAAATTTAGTCATGGCAGGTCTCCTACTTCCTTGTAGACTCACTGAGACATTTTTAACTTCCCCTGTAAATTCACTCACACTCTAACAATTCTCTGTGGACTTGTCGGGGCACATTTGGCCATCGTTAACTCTGACTGTGAGTTTTACACCACTGTATTGCCCACTATCCATACATCCCTGGAACATGGATTTGGGTGCATGTAAGGGAGCAGGTGCAGCCAGGCAGGGAGTGGTAAGGTGGGTGGAAGGTCTTGCGTCATCGTTCCCCATGATACAAAGCCTACTTGGCATGTCAGAAATGATGTAATTGTGGGTGTGTGTAATTTGCTACAGGTTTACTCCAGCACTAAACTAGTACTTCGGTGCCCAAATGGCCATTTAGATGCCTAGATTCAGGAGAGTGATCCAAAAAATGCCATTTAATCTGTTTAGGCTGCCTAACGCCTTATGCCCAAGTCACAAATTAGGACACACAAATTAGAAATGGATGAATTGTCTTTTTCTTTCACAGTGATAGCCACCTCCTCTGGCACCCATTTTCTGGTAGAAAGTTTGAGAGACATTCTTCTCTCACATTTGGCTTAAATATTCCTCCTCTAAGTTTCATTCCAGTGCATGAATGAACTTCCTCTAATTTCTACAGATCTTTCTACATCTGGAGCACGAGGAGCTAAATGCCTTCTTTCTGGTGTTGGCTTAGTGGGAAAAGTATTACAAACCATTTATCCCATTATCAGGTGATCATCATAAAATAAATACCCTTTTGTGAAGAAAAAAATAACAGTAACTACATACAGAAATCAAAATACACAGAACTCAAATGAAAACACAGCTCTGGACCATTCTGCAGTTAAACAAGATGATGGAAAGATAATGATGTGGGAGAAGAATGTTTCTTTGTAGAAGTAGATTTGATGCAATAAAGTTCAGTAACCTAAAGTTAGGACATGTCTCAAGCTGGAAGAGAAAGAAGAAAATTATATTAAAGATAAAATTAGTGTGAAGAGACCATTCAAAGTCACTGAGTTTCAGCAGGAAGATTATTTTTTCATAGCACAAGAAATTAAAACAGTCAATGGATATGTAACATAAATGGAGAAGTGGGAATGGAAACTATCACAGAGGGATTTTGGATGCGTGAAAAAGGAGCAGGTTATTCCTGGATCTCATGATGAAAAAGGAGGAAGTACTCAAACTTTATAACTAGGAAACTACAGCAACATGGGGCTCAGTTGTTTTGAGGAGCAGTTAGGTCAAATGGCAAATGTATATGTACATGTGTGTGTATGTATATGTGTGTGTGTATATATATATGTAAAATACATAAACAAAATGTGCTTTCTCTCCAGCAGAATTTTTTAGAATTTAGAAGCATTTCCATATATATTCTACCTCCTAAAAATGTATCCTCATTTTTGATCTTTTAAATCTGGGTCGAAAGAATTAACTTGAATTTTTTTCAAATTAATTGTTGACTAATTTCTTGTCAGTAGGTCATTGAAATTTGCTCTAGTCTCCATTTCCTTCATCTCTACTGGCTTTTACACAGTTGTTCTCACTTCTTGAGAACAGTAGTTAACTGTAGTTCACTTCTTGAACAACAGTAGTTAATTGATTCAAAACGTTCAGTTGTTAAACTAAGTGGAATTCTTGATGAGCAGGGACAGATTTCGGCCTTAAGACAAATTGAAAATCTAAGCTAGTTATGCACAGCATGGGAAAGGAAGATAGCCTGAATCAGAGGGCAGTGGCTGTGGAGCTAGGAGTATCTAACTGCATATAATACATCCGTGTGAGTTAATTTCTTACTTTAAGCATATGTAGGTTTGGGTGCAAAGACCTGAAAGAGAAAGGAGGAGGAAAGTTAGAAATAGCTTCTACAGGTGCATATCAAGTCTAAGAGACAGACCTCAGCACAGATCTTATGACTAAGATGTTACAGATATGGGAGATGTTGCACACTGGCGATACCAGTTCCTCTCTGTAATGAGAAGACTAAGAAATCAGAATCCTGGACTAGACAGCCATGGTGTAGATGGCTAAAACTATTCAAGAAGAAAATCATTCCTCGGCCAGCTCTTTAAAACCACAGCGTCTTTTTAGTTCATAACATCAATAATCTGACAATATAATTTGAAACACAAAAATTCCTGAAATTTTCATCTTTTTAAAATGTGTTCTTCCCTTGAGAAGAGAAAAATAAAATCATGCTAGGAGTCTCTTTCTGAGGGCTGCAGCATACATTACCCTTGTTGCTACAATATTACTGAAGAGATCATGGGGACGTGTACATCAAATATTCCAGGCTAGAAAGCCAACAGGTGTCTTTGATAGTGCCAATGCTTCCGTTATAAACCACTCTCCAGGAGTGGCTGCCTAAGCCACAGGAATACACCTTTGGTGAAGGAATACAGAAATATTCTCAGGAATTATTTCCCTTTTATTGTGTTTTGAAATAGTTTGATTCTATTTAAGCTAGAAGGTTTTTTATGAAGAATAAGGTAGCTCTTCAGTAACTATAATTAAAACATTAAAACAAATTAAGAAAATATTCTCCAGCGTACCAGCGTCTGAGCCAACTTCTCTTGGTCAAGTCTATGACCTGTGCCATCAGTGGTCATACGTAGACTGACAGAAAGGGCTTTTGACAAAAGCACACCATTATTAATTTGTGATGAAACCCATCACACCGACATGAAGCTGGATTTGGGAACTACAGGGCTTGTAGGTGGGCAGAGGTGGAACACCGGATGGATAAAAGTCCACACTTCACATGATGCAGTGGCAGTAGGTGAGCTACAGGTTTCTCTGTAGTGTTGCATAGGGTCATATTGCCACTAGATGCAGAGGGATTTGTGGTTGTGGTTCCAGGGTGGACTTCTGTGCAGACCACCATACGTGGCACAGGTTGTCCTTCTGTGGCATGTAGCATGAGACTTCTAGGCAATCCTGTCATGAATGTTGTAAGTGACATAACCAACCTTCTGCTGACACTGCATTGTAGGTAATAGTGCCTAAATTTAGCAGTGCTGTGGGAAAATTATCCTCCCAGGTACTGTCCCAAAAGGAACTATCCACATTAATAAGCAATCCTCTTGCATGAATGAGGGATCCAGAGCATGGTCTCATATTGTATATAACCAAAACTTTAATAAACAGGTATTTTGTCAGTGTTGTGTTAAAAAAAATACAAAATCAATTAAAAATACACTACTTGCCTAAGACAGATGCATTTTGGGGGGAGTAAAAAACATATCTGTGACTGGTAATGAAAAATAGTTTAGCTAGCAAATATTTAAATGGAATCAATAGTTTTTCAGAAAATAGATTCGTTTTTAAAAAGACAAGGACTTCCCACGCTGTACTGTTTTGTATCTAGTGGAATGCACACATTGTTTCTATTCTTACGGTTAATTGTTAGGAGAAACCCTGTTTGTATTTTCACTGCAGTAACTGGAATGTCTTGTTCTTCGGTAAGAACTCCTCAGGACTGTTAGCTTGGCAACCTCTTGGGCTTTTTAGCTAATGCACAAGTAAGATAAGAATAATCAACTTAAATATTTACATTGGATGTTTCCAATGGTTAGTTCCAATTTACAATTTTCCAAGGGGCTGGAAAAGACACTGCGCTGTGCGCTGAAGTGTGTATCTTGAAAGTCTTTTAGTTGTTAATGTTCCCATTCACCGTGTGATACTGAAAACCCTGAAGACCTTCATGACATACCCCAAAAGGCAGGCAGACTTGTGGACATCTAGGTGCTGCTAATAAGATAGCATTGGTGAGAACAGAAAAGTGCTGGCAGCTCAGCTACTCGGTGCAGCACAACCCTCTCTATTTCTGTATTATTTTCTTCCTGTGAAGGTTATTACCCACATATACTAGACCTTCCTCGTAAGCAGTTTAAATGAGTTCAACAGCAGCAGACTTCACATCAAGCACGTTCAGAATTTCAAACTGCTTAGGCTCAGACTAAAGAGACCGAAAGTTCCTTATTTTTTTAGGAGTACCTTATTAAAGAACAGATCACGTAACAGACACTTTATGGTAATTCTCAAATACAAAATAAGCTTGCACAGAAATATAACCAGAGCAAACAATGAACAACAGTGAGTGCTTGGCACTCAGGTCTCTTTGCAAAATAGAACAGTATTTTCAGGACACCATTTAAGAATTGAATCATTTGAGCCTTTCAACATTTGTACTGCTACATACAGGACATCTTCTCAAGGTGAAAAGCTATCTGAAAGAAAAGGAATTTAATTATCAGATAAATAGGAAGTGGACACACATTAGCAGATGGTGCATTAACTTCCATTTGCTGTTAAATGTCTTTGAACAATTTAACCTGGGCACATAACCTCCTCCCACTCAGGAGTCTGTATACAACTCTGCAGAGGAATAATTTTATGTCTTTTCTGAGGCTGTTGCTTTTTAGCATCCTTGTTCATTCTGACTGCAAGAGGGAGCTGAGAGTGCTCAGCCATTCTTGAGTTATTTTTCCATAATTCTCATTGCCAATTTCATAAAATTTGGCACAGGATGAAGTAAATGAGGGGTAGTGCTTCAGCAGGAATAGATATCTCATTACTTACCCCAGAAATGGTGTTCGCTTCCATTAAACTCAAACCTTTCTGTGCAATCATTAATTTGTTCATCACCATTAAAATGGGCAATTTCAAAACTACTGTCCGACAGACAACTATTTTCTTGTGTTACATTTTTGTCCTCTCAGAAATTAAATTTATTCTTGTACACAGCTTCCCTGCTTTCATTGCCTCACAACATGCAATATATGACCAATCAGTCAAGAGTCAATTTGTCTGTATACCTTTGAAAGCTACTTGATATCAGCCATTCCTTCTAGGTTATAACAAACAATAAAATATGTCAGATTCCAGGTTATGCCTTCAAACGAGATCCAAATTGGCCCATCACAGTAAGTGACATTTGAAGCATTTATAATATTCTGACTGAACCCTGACTTGAATATCCCAAATTGTAGTGGGCCAGATTGCACTTTGTGAGGGAGATGTTGGTTATACTTCTGTGTGCCAGCGTGCCCTTTGGTGAGGTGTCTTTGATGCTACTCCTCAGAGTTTTAGTCTGCACTACAACAGTTTAAATTTTGTCTCTTCTTTCATTGCAGGTTTCTTCTTGGACTTCTTTCTGAGGATCATCTATTATTCAAGTTGTTTCTCTCTGCTCCCATAAAACCGATTCTTAAAACTGCTCTGGTTTAGCATTTACTTTGTTGTTGTCCTCAGGAGAATGAAGTTGAGTAAAGGTAGTGAAACCTCCTTTCAATCACCATTTCCACAGAAGAACTTTTGACTTAACAGATTGCCTGGTTTAATCTTATCAACCTCTAGCAATAGGTGCTCAAATCAGACACTGATAAGGGCCGTGAAAGAAGCCAGAGAGAATGACAATATCTAAGCAATAATAACACAAAAATACATATATTTTAATTTTAAAAGACAAGAATAGAAGAAAACAATTCAGTGCTACAAGGCTGGTGATTGTTGATATGATGTGATTGAGACCAAGCATTGGACACATGATTCAACACTTGTAAACCCTTGCTCAATCAATGAAAGTGATTACTTTTGCTTAGAAAGGAGGAGGAAAATGTCACAAAAAGTAAAGATCAAAGTTAATTTTAGAATGGCACCTCTCCATAAGACTTTTTCAAAAGAAAATTCTCTAGTCTGAAAGAAGTTTCTGTGTCTGTTGGACATCATACACTGCAGACCCTCTAACCATGAGAAGGGCTGTTTACCAGGCTTCTGGCAAAGATTAAGGTCAAGCTTGAGCAGAGATGAAGATAAAATGCTATTTTACTTTCTTTTTATCATTTAAAATGCAAATTGTTTTATTTTGGCAGAGTATGTACAAATGATAATGAGATCATGCAGTGACCTAAATTTAGCTATTAATGCCTAATAAATATGTAGAAAGTTAAAGCAGGAAGCCTGACTACTTTCAGAAAATCCAACCAACCAACCAATGAACCAAATATTTTGTTTTCAGGGCCAAAATTTTGCCTGCCACACTGTCTATGAATGCAGTGTTTTCTTTGCTCAAATCACTGTGGGAGATTGCTTCTCCATGTCAGAAGCTGTGATGCAGAACAGATGCTGAGACATTATATAGCCATCCACAAATCCTTAAACTGAGAGCTGTGACCAGCTACATACACTGTCTATGCAGGAGGCTCAGTCTGTGCTCATATACAGTTTCCTTGCTCACATGCCAAATCTGGGTCCCATTTCCATCCTCTTGTGACTGAGATGTGGAACGGAAACTTGAACTACTCAGTTCCAAAAGAGTTATACAGTACCCCTGAAAGCCCTCTTCATAGCTCATTTCTACCCCTAAGTAGGAAATAATGATAATTCAGCTACTTTCTGGAGACATGGACAGTTATACAAGAAATACAGTTGTGTAACGTTTGTTCCTGTTTGAATCTAAACCTCTACAAATTAGGTCTATTCCCAAAGCTCAAATTCCAGTATTAAAATAAGTGAGCTGGAACAGGATCCAGTGTATTAATATGAACATGAGAACACCAACCGTTCTGTGTTGCATCCATATTCCCAGAGGTGCAGTCTGTACTCTCGGCATAAGTGACAGCTTAATAAAGTCCCTCCTCCCCATTTATTTCAATGAGCTCAGAAAGAAGAAAAATGGTTGATATATTTAAGGATGAACTTACATAGCTGGTTAACTCTGACACTCCTGTCTTGGATTGTGGTCTAAACGTGAAGGACAGTAATAGAACAGGGGATCAAGACCCAAACACAATTAACGGGATGACTGATGACATGTTCGCTTGCATCAGACTGGTATTGGCACTGTCATACATGAGTGAGTCTCTGAAGGCCTAATGTTGTGGCTGCCTTGCAAACAAATGTTTACCTTTATATGAAGTTATGCTCAAAGTCATGATTAGTATATGGTTTCTGCAATGGGCCCAGGTGAAAATGGAATTAAAAATACTGTTCTTTTAAGGCAGAACACTAATGCTGCTGAGCATTAGTGTTGATGAGTTAAGGCTGATGACTTAAATGAATAATCCATTGTGAGACAGATGAGAAAAGAAAAAGGAAACTACTAAAACTCAGTGAGACCCTATTTGAGAAAGCTATGAAAGTAATTTTGAGCACATTTCCATTCAAAACAAAAGCAAATGGGAGTTTTTTCAGGAATCCAGCATGCTTGGGTGGAGGGGGATAGGTAGTGCTCCAGAAGATGGGAGAGGTATAGTGCAGTGGGAGAGGTGGGACAGAACAGCATTGTACTGGCCTCTTTCACACAACCCACAGTTTTGCCAGCTGCTTGTATAAAACACGTCCAGGTGCTAAACTGCAGTACACATTTGCTCAAATTGATAGTACCCATAGTGATTGTATGAGAAGGATGAAGTTAAGGTGATTTGTTTTTGTTAAAGAAATGTTTGCAAGGATGCTTGAAGTGCACAGATAAATATAAAGCAGCAGTAGTAATGGTAGTCTCTTGCCATTACTTTTCCTGCCAGGTTACTCCCTTACACGCTCCACTCCTAAATCCACCTCTTAAGATAGTTTTATGTGGTATCTCTGAATTTGGCCTGACAGTCACCTATTTCAGTCCTGGTTTGATTTGTCCCTTAGGACCAATCTAACAGGTATCTAGTAAGTAGCCACTAAGTATTGAGGCTCTTACTAACAATGCTTCACCCCTTGCACACTTCCACAGAACTAATTTGACTTAATTATCTAGCCTTGTTCAGAGAAAAAAGGTCAGGGGTAAAAAGCTCTTCTCCAGATCATCTGAATAGTAATTTCGACTCCCTCCACCTTCAGCATGGACTCATCTTGTGCTAAATCTTTTTGTAGAAGAGACTATTTTCAAACTGTCTTGAAATATCCATGACCGTATTTTTCAAATGCTAAAAGCAGTGCAGTGCTAATATAAACACTGCCTTATCTAGGACTGCTGAGGATGTATGTGATTTCCTGAGCATATCCTGAGCTTGTATCTGCTCACTTACCAACTGATAAGTAACATGGCACTTTTGAAATGAAAATAACAGCATTTAAATAGATCTCCTTAAAACAAGAACACTATGATATAAACATATTTGAGATTTTCATCCAATATCTGACTTTTATCTGCATCAAAAGCAGTCCCTGTTGTGTTGGAAAATTAGAATAAAAAAAAAATGCACACACAGAGGAGGAATAATGCATAGAATGAGCTGAAATATCTGTTGCTGGGCTAAATGACCAGCAATGAAAGACATAGTAACTCTACAAAATCCTCTGTAGACATTTAAAATGGAGGGGAAATATTTAACATAGTAAGAGAGGTTGTAGAAGGGGTGCATAGGAAAAAATTAAGAAAAGGATGTATGGAACAAAATACCAGTAGTAACTTCCTGCCCATCAGATCCGTGCAAGTCTTTGATTTTGTTATTTTTAAAATGAATATTACATTAAAGTCGTGGTTTAACCCCAGGTAGTAACTGAGCACCACACAGCTGCTCGCTCACCCCTCCCCCCCGCAGGGGATGGGGAGGAGAATGCAAAAACACTCATGGGTTGAGAAAAGGACAGTTTAATAGGATAACAAAAGGAAAAAAAAAATAAAACAAGTGATGTACAGATGCAATTGCTCAAAACCTGTGAAGGAAAAAAACCCAGCCCGATTCCTAGTCTGTTTCCAAGCAGCAGTCCTGCCTCCTGGCTAGCTTCCCCAGTTATATATGGAGCATGACGTTGTATGGTATGGGATATCCCTTCGGTCAGTTGGGGTCAGCTGTCCTGGCTGTGTCCCCTCCCAACTCCTTGTGCAGCCTACTCGCTGGTGGGGTGGGGTGAGAAGCAGAAAAGGCCTTGGCTCTGTGTAAGCACTGCTCAGCAGGAACGAAAACATCCCTGTGTCATCAACACCGTTTGCAGCACAAATCCAAACCACAGCCCCATACTAGCTACTGTGAAGAAAATTAACTAAATCCCACCCAAAACCAGCACAGATCAAGGGACTGCAACATATTTGATTTTAGCTGCTATATTTACCATCCAGTATTTTGTGGCAACTCCCAAGCAAAGGTACAGAAGAGAGAAAGCATAGTCAGATAACTGTGCATGTGAAGAAATTTAAGTCAAATACGAGTGTAAATACTTATTATTAAGCCAGGAGGCTTAACCTCCATTTGCTTCTGGATCACTAACGTCCTGCAAAGATGTTCATGCTTGCAGGCAGTCCAGTTAGGCAGACTATTTAGACGTGTGTTATCAGCCTTTTCCTACATACGTTGCCGGAGCCTTAGACAGACTTGCACACAGTCTTTAGAGTGAGCATTGGCATGAAAGCAATTCAAAGATTAAGGCTGTACTTTACTACAATGTAATAATAAGTATAAAGGTAATGAAACAAGGCTTCTGGCCTCTAGGATGGTGTGAATACAATCCCAGATAATTCTTCAAACATCAGTAAATACAAACATATGTATCACATGATGAGCTGCTGCTGTTTATGAAGGCATGTATTACATGCAATTTTACCTGCCTGCGCTCAATATCTTGCTCGTCAGGAGCCCTTGTGAGATGGAGTCAAGCAAAAGCAGCTGTGGGTGTTTTAAAATTCAACATGTGGGGATAAGTTTGGGAATATCTAAAATAGAAATTAGATTCCTACTTTTGCAAAGAAGTTAATTTGGAAGCTGACATCAGCTTCTTTGCTAACTAACTCACGTCTCAAATTCCAAGTTAGCCTCTCTGCACAGGTAAAAATCCTGTTTCTATCTTAAGGGCTCCCGAAGCGTTCATACCTTCTGTTTTTCAGTGTTTCTCATGATTTCACATCGGGATAGAGAAGGACATAATATAAAAAACTATACTTGAAATATAAATGTAAGATGTGGGTTTGGCTGCACATGACAGTACGTAGACCATAGAGCAAAATATCCATAATAAACATATTGGAAGAATAAATTACGTAAGCATAGCAACTCACTAATATAGATAAGCACATGACAACTGGATTTGGTTTTAGGTTACCCTGAAAGCTAGAAATCATATTTCTATTCAAGGCATCTTTTAATTTATCACTTTTACTTAGCATTTAATTTCATGTTTAATCATTTCTTATTTTACTGTGTTTGGTACATGTGGCATTTCACAAACAGACAGGATGACAAGTTCTCTACTTGGGATAGCATGCAATAAACATCAGACCTTTCTCTTGAAAAGGAGTCTTATTGCAAAAAAAAAAAAAAAGAGAAAACACAATTACAGTGAGATCAGCATTAGAGCAAGGGACAAATCGGACAGAGATATTCTGGGTAAAAGCACTGAAGAGCCATCAGGAAAGAATCTGAGACCTCATATATAAAGAATGTGTCTCAGTGTCTCAATGACAAAAAACCTTTTAGGGAAAAAAAAGTCATGCAAGAGGCAGACTTTTATATCTCATATGCAGTAACCTTGGAAAAGGGAGTTTAGAAGACTAGCCGAGAGAAACAGATCACTTAGTGCAAATAATAAATTCAGCTGAGGAGAAACACTGATTGTTAGACTATGATTGACACCGGCTCTGGAGACAGATGTCCTCCTGCCCTCCCAGCTGGAAAGGCCGGCTGGGTGGAGCTCCTTTAGAAAACTGGCTGCTGCCATTGTACAGCTAAAAGAAGAGTGGACACGCAGAGGTAAATTTTCAAAGCAGTGTGTTTATTAACTACCCATTGACAAATACAGGCAATTGTTAGTGAACCTCCTGCACATCCCTTTGAAAACCTACCCGGCTTGTCTGAGATGATATCTCACCATTTATGCCAGAAAAGGTGCCTTCCAAGATAGAGGTGGGCTTTTCTTGACAATGGATAAAATGGGTGATCTCAGGAACCCTTTGCCTTTTTAAAAAGCCGTGTGAGGTCTCCCATACTACAATTCACATTCAATTTGGTTGTGTTTTTTTTTTTTCTTCTCACAAGATCAAAGAATTTTTTCTTATGTCATCACACATGACATGGGTAATGAAAGCTTTGAGAAGCTAGAACTGACAGTTTCCAGCATGGTCTCTATCTAATTCTGTAGCTTTTCAGTATTCTTATTTATATGGGGGCAAGAGGGGGGAAATGATTAAGAATACTTCACCTGGCAATCCTTGAACGCTCACCATTGTGAGTTGAGAACAAGCATAGCCTCACTATTATTATGCTTTACCCGTGTACACTTACAATGAAGAGGCCAGCACTCCCAGTGTTTCTTCATTATAGCCACGGTTTGCTTTACAAAGTGCTGGAGCACGTACGAGCTAGTTATAAATCAAACAAGTGAGAAGTTTTGGATCCCATGCAAAACTCTGTGAAGTAAAAGTCGCACAACTAAAAAAGATAAATACAAATCATTCCATTAGCATGTGTTTGGACACATTGCTGTCTGAACATAAGTCTTGACTGTCTGGCTTGAACTTAGTAACATCAGATCATGGTTAATTCTCACATGAAACATGACACCGTCATTATTTAAAGGCTTGATATTATTTAATGTGGGGTTTTTCCCTTCTTTTTCTTTTTGTTCCTGGCAGTCTCTCTATGGTGTGCAAGCAATTGTACAAGACCATATGTAGCAAAATGTGGTCACAGTTAAAATGGTGCACTGCACTGCCGCACTCAGTGGATGCAACTCTCTTGCGTCTCTATATATTCTTGTCCTCAGTATCGCAGGAGGAAAAAATAATGAGGTATAAGTTTTCACAACATCCACCAGCTTAAATGTGATCAGTTACATTTTGGTTGTGATTTTGAGGGGTGCGTGTTAGTTCTGCTGATGAGGTTTGCAGTGGCACAACGAGTGGCACTTGAATTTTTATATATGGAAGGTTAAATAGTTCTGGGCATATTTCCAGATAAAATGGTCTTTGCATTTGTATTATGTGGAATTGAGCCAATATGAGGCAATGTGTGAGATGCAACTAAGACAAAAGACTGGATATATTGCATAAATACAGAAATAGGAATTTCTATGTGGATGGAGACTGTGATCAATATTGTGTTGTATGTCAAGTAGATATCTGCATTTCTATTAAAATGCCTGCAAATGTTCAGAAATCTTTTTGTTTCATACTGAGATGGGAAATCAAATACCCAAATACTTGATTCAAAAAAATGGTAACAATTTGGGAATGCCATAACACTCAGTTTTGATATTGTTTTGTTTCAATTTGATATTAATCCCTGTCCTTCACAGCTGTTGTAGTATTATGGATATATAGTTCACTGCTACATGTCTCTGTTTTTACTTCCACAAGTAGAGTCAATTTCCCATGATAGATAAGTTTCTTGAAATTCTGTGAATTAAACACGTAGGAAATTTGAGACCATTATGGGAAAAGAAAAGTAACAAGAAAACTATACAGAAGAGATCTTGGAACAGCTGAGTTATACTTATTGTGAGAGCTAAGTTTTCCTAACTTTGTTTACTTATAAACAATTTTCTAAAAGGAAAAAAATAATCCTAATTTCTCCTATTTAAAAATTTGGTCTGGAAAAATACCATGTTCAGTAAGAAATATTTGAAAAAAGAATCCTAATCCTTGAGTTCAAAAGCTTAGATTGCTTGCAATAGTATACAGGTGCACAAATGCCAATTACAGCTTCATTGCAAGCCAAACACAACCTTTTACAAAAGTGATATTCCAGACAGTTTTGAAAACATAGCATAGGAATCACAGAAATGCAAATAAAAATTATTTTTCAAATTAATTTCTCAGTGAAACCCTTCAATGTCAGAACATAATCGACCGGACATTGTTAGCAATATGAAAGATGGTTTTGGGGTAGAAGGAACCCTGTTCAGTCAAGAATCTTACAAAAAAATGTCCCATCATTACACTGAAAGAAGGGTTTGGGGTTTTGCAGGTTCATAGCTGAAAAGACACCAGGGGTGTTGTTTCTCAAGAAACTTGGAATCTTAGAAGACGCTCATGGGAGTGTAGTCACAGAGCTGCTAAGGAAGCTGGGAATATTTGACAAATTTGTTTACCATATACTGTTGCCTTCTGTGATGTGAACACGAGAAATATGAAGAAAGACTACTTGGTTTCTTGTGTTAATTGTTTAAAAATTATATGATTAGTTTGGGGAAAGAACATAACCAGAGGATCTTAATTATCTCTTTCCCACTTTTCATCCCATAAAGCTGCTTCCAACAACCTTTCTTTACAAGTTTAAGTTTCTTTTACAGAAGCTAAATTGAGAATCATTGGACAGCTCCCAAGTCCACATGTTTTTCCCCAGTTCCTTTGTGGCAACAGCTTAGCTGCATAATTTGACATAGTCTGAATGTCAGTGCAAACATCCCACAAATACTGAGTGACTGTTTAACCTAAAAACATAGAGTGTACTTTGAAAACTTTATTAGCAATCTTTCACTCTCAAGTATTTTTATAAACTGTTTCCCAGTGAAAATGAGATGGTCCCTTAAATTGAAAAATGATTAATTATACAAACTATGTGACAGAAATGTTTATCTTTATAAAAGAAAAACATTTACAGAGCGATTTCAGTAGTTTATAGTAAGGAAAGATAATTAATAGCTTGTTGCTATACTATGATTTTTCAGTGAGATAATCCATAGCTGGTGGCGTGGGGAATAGCTTCTATTTCTCAGTTCACCAAACAGAAGAAACCTCCACTGAGTGGTTTATCTTAATAGCAGACATCTGTCTGTTTTTCATTATTCACATGGTAAAGAGGAAAGATCTTTGTGCTGCTTAGGAGAGTCTTAATGTAGCATATAGTCTTAAAGTAACAGCAGATACAGCAGGGAGCTTTTTCACCACTCATACATTGCACTTAATGCATGCAGAGTTAACAGAAAATCCTTCGGAATCATGATAAGTGTTGTTGTGAAGAAGCTTTTTGTAGGAAACAGCACTGTGCTCTGAAAGCCTCAGAGGGCAGATTTGTCTTGGGAAGGGACGGATGACAGCAAGTGGTGTGTCCTGTAGTCCTAATACCTGCACTGACACAGTGTCTCCCAGGTAGCTGTGGGTGAGAAGCCAGATGTCCATGCCCCTGTGCTGAGGAGCAAATGTCTGAGCATGCCCTGGTACTGCTGGCCAAAGTAATGGTAAAATTCAAGTCTATGGCCCTTGCACTCCAGTTATGACAGCCTCTGCTTTGAATGTCTTTTCAGAAGGAGTCTCCATGAGGACTCTTTCCTCACCAAAGATGGACAGGGAAAATAGCTTTTAATGAAAAATAATAATGATTTTGTCAATAAGTGTCTCAGCACTTATCCTTGATGGACACCATAAGCAGGGCAGTAGTTACAGGTTGCTTCCCCTCTTTCTTCTTCTTACTCTCCAAATGTCATTGTGCAGTATGACATGATGGTGTGACTCTTGATCTTCTGAGAGGAGAGGAATCATACCACTACCTCATCTACTATCTTCACTATCCCCTGTCCTGACTGTAGCTGCATTTAGCTCCACTATGATTTCAGGTTAAACAAACGGAATTGGCTAAAACCTCTTTGAAGACTGGCCTACATATTCTAATGGAGAACGTAAGGAAAGCACCTGCCTGCAGGGCCAAGTGCACAACAAAACCGTGAGGGTATGTCTGTTAGTTTAAAACAATGAACAAAAATACTTGGCTGTTAGACAGAGACCACACAGAACAGTACTAAAAGTATCAGTGGTCTGCTTTCAACTAGATGACTGTCTGCAGTGCTGGTCACATTTTGCATGCAGAAATGGATAGCAAAATAGAGTTCAGAAACAAACATCAAAAACAGTTAGAGGTTCAAAGACTTTCTGTACAAGGAAGTATAGAAAACATTGGAAGTTATTAGAAAGATGAGAAATCAAAGGAGACCAGAAAAAGGTGACTAATGTAATGAATGATATTGAGAAAATACATCAGAAGCTCTCGTTTAGTCTTTACAATAAAGTCATTTACAATAAGAGAACAAGGGGCATTCGATGAAAGACACCAGATCTAGCATCTACTAAAGAAAATACTTTTTCTTTATTATCTTGTGAAAATCATTGTAACAAAATGTTACTGAGGCCAAGGGCTTAGCAGGATCCCAAGAAAAGGTAGATGTTGTATGGGAACATCTGCAGTAATGCTAGCTGGGAAGGCTCATTTTTGAAGGAAGGCAAGCCTTTCACTCTTTGTAACTTAAAGTCACAGGAAGAAACTTTTCACTTTGTGATGACAATTATTTAATTGAAAGATCTCCTACAATTTCTCCCAAAGGACTCCATGTTGCTTATCATGGTCTGACATTGGGTGGTCCTCTCATATTTCTATGGAATAAATTTGCCATGGAGTTAGCTGTCCACTGAGTGATCAGGCCAATGTGTCTTCAGAAGTTATCACCTCTCAGATGGGAGTTACTGACCTTCAGGTCACATTCATCAACTAAACTTTGTGTGCTCCTAGTCCAACACAAAATGTGGTTTAAGAGAACCAATTTTCATGTTATGTTTCAGAAAAACCTGGGGACAGGGCTAGTCGTCTTTGCAAGCTATTCCACTCAGATGGGTGTCAGCAACTTTCCCACACTGATCAAGAAATGCAAAGCTATTGGACCCTCCTCCCCTCCTTTCAAAATCACTTTTTTTGCCCAGTGGTTTATCAGTTTAAAAGGACTGAATTCTACCTCTGAATAATTCTGAGTTAAAAAATCAAATGCAGACTGGTTTACATACATATATGCTCACAGATATGTACGTAGCTATGCATATACAACTATGTACATATTCATACATATATATGTACATATATATGTATATATGTGTGCATGTGCATATATATACACACACACATATTTACACACAGAAGATATATCTTCATAAGTTTACCTTCCCTCTAATTTCATATGAGCCATTAATAAATACCATGAATTTATATTATATTTCAACATCATCAATATGAAAAATGACCTTATGGTCCATTGACTTTATTAAGCAACTCCTTTGAACACAGGGCTGCAGCTGTCAAGTGTGGTTTTATAGCGATGGGGTGTGCAACCTGAATTCAGTAATCTTTTTTTAAAAATAAGTCTATCCCAGAGGAAACAATTCTTTCTCTTGCAAAATCAGCAGTGTCAAGAAACAAATGTTGCCAGGTGACAGTTACATAGCTTATTTGTTATGTGGTTTATTCTGAATGCCTGTGTTTTAATTTTTTTTTATTTTTCTAAGGTAAGTTACTATATCCTGGCTGAGATGGGAAAACTGGGCTTTTTGGAGTAATAGTATAATAATAAATCTCCTTTTTTCTTTTTTTTTTTTTTTAATTTGCAACAATTTCCTACAGAATTTGTATAACCAATAACACTCAGAAAAAAATGCCACACTTATCAAGTCATAAATACATGCAAGGAGACTCCTTGTTTTGAGTTCATTTTGGGTTCAAGTCCTTATTTCCTAGGTGGATGAAATTCAATATGACCTGGGGAAAAAAAAAAAAAGGTTGCTATTAAAACAAACAAACCTCAAGAAACAAAACAGTTTAACATTTACTTTCTTACCATAGAAAAAAACATTTGCCCAGAGTGCCTGTTTCTCCCTTCTAACAATGCAAGGAGGTCTCAAAGGATGTTTACCATTCCTAGGACAACAGAGTGAGAAGAGATGTCATGCTTTCTCTCTGCTCAGAAAGACTATGACCTGAGACTGAAATAATGACAATCTGGTTAGCTGTGAAGGAAAATATGAGCAGGAAAGCCTGGAGATTTAGGCAAGTATGGCATTAAACCATTTCTGGAACCCAGACAGAGGACACTGAGTAGGGCAAGTGTGCCGTGGAAGAGGGCAGTCTCAGGGGGCTCTTTGGAGAAGGAGCTGTGACCCCTGGCAGGGCTGTGTGACCTGTGGGCACTGCTGGCAGGGAATTTGAGCGCAGGGGTGCCTGAGGAGCAGGGGTGCTGAAGGAGCAGGGAGACCAAGGAGCAGGGGTGCTGAAGGAGCAGGGAGGCTGAGGGGCAGGGGTGCCTGAGGAGCAGGGAGGCCGAGGGGCAGGAAGGCTGAGGGGCAGGGGTGCCTGAGGAGCAGGGGTGCTGAGGAGCAGGGAGGCTGTGAGGAGCAGGGGTGCCTGAGGAGCAGGGGTGCCTGAGGAGCAGGGAGGCTGTGAGGGGCAGGGGTGCCTGAGGAGCAGGGGTGCTGAGGAGCAGGGAGGCTGTGAGGGGCAGGGGTGCCTGAGGAACAGGGAGGCCGAGGAGCAGGAAGGCTGAGGGGCAGGGGTGCCTGAGGAGCAGCAGCCCCTGGGCCGGAGGGTGATTACATGGCAGGAGGCTGGTGCCCCGCTGTTCCCCACCCTCCCTGCATCACAGGCCAGTGGGGGCCAGAAGGAGACTGCTGGGGCCCAGCACGTTGCCTTTCAACTCCACATAATCAAACACGTCCTGGCTTCTTGGTGCCGGGGTGATGCCTGGCACAGGCTGTGAGAGGCCGCCGGCTCAGCATAGTTGCTCCCCTGTCTCCTGCCCAGGCGCTGCGGGTGCCCCTGCAAGGGCTGGGCTGCGCTGGGCGGCCCTGCTGCCCCCTGCCCCTGCGTCCCCCGGGGAGAGCTGCTGCTGCGGCTGCAGAAAAGCTGAGGTCCTCCTGGGCCAGGAACCAGGCAGGTGTCAGGGCGGCTGCCCCATGCCCTGCTCCAGCGGGCCCCATGCCCTGCTCCAGCCGGCTCACCCGCACAGCAAGAGACTGCGGCTTTTGCTCATCACCTCCTACACCTGCTCTCCCCTGCTTGGGCAGAGCCTGATACATCAGATATGGGCTGGGCTGTTGGTTTTGAGTTTTAGCTTTTTTTATATTTAAAGAAAACTGTTCAATACATTCTGTTCCCTCTTTCTGTTTCCTGTTATGAAGTATGACTTTGTGAATTGGTATGCACTTTTTTTTAAAAAAATCACCATTCTCTGCTTTCTCTGCACCCACATCCCTCCCTTTCTTCTAAAAGTGAAAAAAAAAAAAGGGGAAAAAAGGCCCAAGTTCTCCTCTCACCTCTCATTTGTGTTTTTTCAATTTCAAGTGTGCAGTACAGAGAATAACGGAGTGGCCATGCAGTTTGCTTGCTTCAGTTTACATGTGTGCAGGCAGCGCACCATACCAGATACCCGACAGTGGGATGTCATGCATTGCCTTCTGCAGGAGCACCCTACAGCCTGATTTTTAATGGCCAGGGACTGCTTCAAAAGGTTTCCAAAAGCCAAAAGTATCTCTGAGCATAACAGTCCAGCTAAAAGGTTTTCATAAGGCTCTGAACATCATCACAGCACTGAATTTAATAATTTAGGGATGTTGGTAGACCATACCCAAAGATGATGGTGATGATTACCCTCAGCCCCAGTAGGTCGGGTCATTGTGGAGTCATGCTGGATGCTTCTGAAGTGAAACAAAAGATGAACAGCACAACAGATTTGAACTATTGAAGTTCCTGATCTTGCTTCCTATGAAATTAATGAGATAATAGCTAGAGTATAAAGGAGAAACAAGATTAGGGACAAGAAAAAGGAAAGGAAAGAAAAAAAGAAAGTATTGGCACAATCCTGGGTGCTTTATTAGAACCTGAGTCAATGAAGACTGAGGGCATTCTCAGGCGATTTATTTTCTGGAGAGGTTCAGGGTTTCTCAGGTGTAGGAATGTGAAGATTAACATGTTAGAGCTGACTTTGGACTTTTCTGGTGGCCAGTGCTGAACAGTGGTGATGAAAAAGGATGCATACAAATCTACAAGTGTTCAGACCCTTAGATACATGGGAAAATATTTTTTACTGTATTTTTTATTTAGGGTTTTTTTTTTTACTACCAATATCAATATTTTTTACTTGTTTGAGACCCAGAACATAAAGGTTTACAGCCTTTTCCCTTTGCTCTCTTAATAATTCTGCATATTTTTTTTAGACAAAGGCCACATCAGTGGAATGCATGACGATACAGTATGAACTAAGTTTATCATGACAAAAGATGCATCAGTTTGAAATATTAACCCAGCACTGCCTTGGAGGCAGTGAATAATTCGTTTAACCTGGCAATGAACAATATAAACTTAACCACAGAGATGGTTTGTGTTATCAACTTATGTTTTTATAATGCAGTAAGGACACCAGGTTATCATGATTATAGCAGCAGGAGAGTTTGTAGAATGAGCTCATGTATAAATAGTTGCTCAAAAACACTGTGAACATTTATGAGGCTCGTTATTTATCATTAATTATTTAACTGCAGGTCCCCATGTGGGCAGTGAAATCCTGCTGATTTACTACTTATCAGGAATAAATTACCACTTACAACTTGGGGTTTTCATGATTTTCCTTTTGTCATCATAAATAAACTTAACTAATAAGACTGTTTCCTTCTCCCTATTAAACTGACTGCTGGCAAGAGGCTTTTTGGCTAGTGACCTAATATGAGACAAAATATAGGATAAGTTGAAAGCTGTGTATTTTTATGAAGTCTCAGATTGTTTGCAATAGATCTGAGAACTCAGCAAGGGATCAGTATTTGCTTACATTTACAGCGTATTTGTACAGGACCAGATTTTTGAAACTGCTCAGCAGCCACAATTAAAGCCAGATTTTTTTCTGAGGAGCAGCTTCAGATTTGCCAGCTAACTGAAGTTATTTTAGTACCTAAATTAGGACCAATAGCTAAATCCCCATTTCGGCACCACTCTGATCCTCAAAATCCCAGCTCAGCTGCTGTCTAACTCTTTAGGTGCCTCTGTTGCTGCCAGCAAAGTCACTAAAGATGCCTGCATTTCTACTAGGGAGGACATACAAAAGTAAATCCTGATACCCTGAGACAGCATTCAGCCCTTCTTCGTGCTTCAGCCTCAGCAGGATTCAAAACCCACGTAGTCTTCAGTGCATCTTTTGGCAGGTTCCCTGACAAGGAAGGCATAATCTGACGGATGACAGTACTCTACAGTACTACACCTCAGACAACCGGCACCCAGAGATATGCAGGTGATTTGCCCGTTTGCACATATGCGTGCATGCGTGTGTGCACACAGAAATTTGGTTTATCCCAAAGCCCAGAGGCTGGTACACTCTGCAGCCAAGAAGACAGGTCTGCTTTGCTTAAATTGGCCTGGATGCTTCAGTACTCAGCTCACGGCTGAGCCCCGTCAGGACTTGCATCCTACCCTGTAAACACACCCGTGCTGCAGTAGAAGTGCCATAGCTATTAACATATCTACACACCTGGCTGCAAACCTCTGTTAACCCAGGAGGGTTTGAACAACCAAAACCCACCTAAATCTCTGACCCTTTCCACACAGGCTCCTCTAATATGACTACGACCACCTGTGATGGGCTCTTTGATATCTGAAATAGGCAGGTTTTATAAAAAGGCTCAGTTTTGTTTCTGTAGAACACAAGGGTTTGTTTCACCTGATGGAAACATTGTGTTTAAAAATGTGGTATCATCTACATTTTTTTGGTTTTATATATGTATATGAATGTATACACACAATATACACAGGATACATATATTTTCACATGTACATACTTTATATATTTTTTAACTTATACATTACACAGACAGACACAGACACACACGTATATACAGTAGTGATTAAAATGAAGTGGTATGTGATTCTATGCCATTCTGGTCCCTCAAATTTCAACCTTTTTCAGGCATGGGTGGAATTTGTATTCTATTCCAGATTTTCATGCATGACTTCACAATCTCTGTGTCAACTACTTCCTATTCTGATGTAATGTTCAAAAAACTTAGGTCACAAACTCATCTGAAGAAATTTCTGCTATCATCTAGAACTTAAGAAATCAAGGAGTAAAACCGATGTTGCATTTTAATATTCTTATTCACATATAAATTTAAAAAGGTACTTTTTCAGTTTAATAGATGTTGTTAATAATAAATCAAATATTCTCCAGCTGACTCAGTGGCATGTTACAGCACTGAGGAATGAAATACCAACTCTGCCAAAAAAAGTGCCTATTTATTTAGGACAATTTACAGGATACTTGTAAGCCAAAGCTATGTTGTTCAGAACATTTTTTTTTTTTTCATTTGTGGATGGTATTTTTCAATCTAAACCTGTAGGAGGAAGTGGCAAGATTTAGGTAATTGCACTAAAAATGTTGTGCTTGAGACTAATTGCTTGTATAAAATTGTATGCTGGTTTGGGGCTTCATAAAAAACGTACCCATAATGCGTTACTAGGCTCATCTCTAAAAATATAGTGAACATTGGCAGCATTACCTCAAAGGAAAAACATGTCGCCACATTGTGCTGGAAGACAAGATTTTAACAAGCGGCCTTTAATACAGTATTTGTGATAATTCTATCATTGAACTGAATCTATTTTCTTGCTGTTGATCAGAAAGTTTTGGGCCCTCCCTTTCTTCTGCTAAATTCAAAATGCAGACACAGCTAAGGGGAGGCATAACCTGATACACGTGACTTTAGCCACTTGTAAATTCAGGGGTTTTAGCCCTTTCTGTACTCGCATGCTGATGTGGTTACCTCTTTCTTATTACCTGTGAAGACACACACAGGCCATCCCTGTAGAGTTTCTCCTCCCACCACAGTCAAATTGATGTGAAAGGTCTTGCCAGTGGGTTATTTAAATCCTGATATTCACTTGTGCTTGTCAAGAATGCTGGGTATAAATCTCTTGGCACTTATCTTTCTATACTCTCCACTAACATTTTCTACTACTTCTGTCTGTCCTCATGACATTTCCTGGAGAGCTTAAACTGAAAGTGCTAATTATTAATTTAGGGCTAGATTCTGGCTCCTACAGCCAGAGGCATGCTGGAGGGAATGCAAAGGGACTCCGATTTGTTATATGCATGTTCCTTACTGCTGAGATCCTCGCACATCCACTCCTTGGCTCATATTAGGAAACGCTCATGATTCTTTTTAATCAAACCTGTCCACATCAGTTATGAGTTCAGATTACAAATGAAAAAACAGACCGTTGAAGTATGAAATTATTTTTTTCAAACACGTAAGTGCATTTGCTCAGTTTGAACAATGGATTGCATTAATCACTGGTGGGTTTTTTTCACATCACAGAGGAATTTAGCTCTAGGAAAGAAATGTTTCATCATCTTGAAGCCCAGTAAGGCTCAGTGTTATTATGTCAGCATAGCGGGTTAACCGCGGCATAAAGGTGAAGTGACTTGCCTAAGGTCATGCAACAGATCAGTAGCAGAGCAGTGAAACAAGTACACGGTCATTTAAATCCCTGCAAAATGCCTTGCTCCATAAGATTTTCTTCCTGCCTCTTGTCAAGTATAAATAGTTTAGGCTTTCTTTGGCAGGCAGAAAGCCCTCTACTCTTTCTCTTAATGTATTCCCAAGATAAAGTATATTCACTGACCTGACTTTAACAGGAAAACTTTCAGGCCAAAAAGAAAGAGACTGTTTTTTTTCAAAGAACTCCTTGAATTTCCTGCAACTTCACCATGGATTGACTTACCAATTTTTCCAAATCTTCTTATTTGTTAGGCCACCAGTTCTTATTTTCCTTGCGTTCAAGTCTCTTCCTACGTGGTGTCCCTTCCTACTTTTCCACTGTATCAATTACTCCTTCTATTTGTATTTTTTCTTATAATTGTCTCTATCTTCTTTTCCAGCAACATCCTTTATGCATGCTATGGCAAATCAGAGGTTCTTGTTATGCACAGCTTATGAACTGTGAGAAAATAACCCACCAAAACATATAAAGAAGCCCTCTGGCTTTTACCATCTCCCCCTTTATATTTTTCCCAAGAGCATCCTCAGAAAAGGGGCCTGCTGAAGAGTTGTATGAGAGAGTGAAGATGAAGAGAGAGTGAAGAAGCTACAGCTGAATGCTGTAGATTTTACAATAGCTAAAATGTCAAATGTTTATACAGTTGTACATATTTCACTGTATTCTCTTGTCTCCCTGCCATGTGAACAAGCCAGGGACCTGATGTCCGCATAGCAGATATTTTTTTAAAATTTAAGACAAATATTAAAAAAAAAAAAGGTATTGTTCAGTGACATATGAGAGGAAGTGGTTTTGCTCAAAAGTTGATGCCATAAAATGTAACAGTATGTGAATGTGTCAGCTTTTAACAGAAAATGGATCTTCATGTGTCAGACAGAAGAAATACCCGGGAGTCTAACACATAGTCACCACTATGAATTAATGATATCATGATGGTGCAGTGTTTTGTTTTGTTGTGTTTTGTTTTTTCTCATTAGGAAAGAAAGGTGTATAAACAAAGCCTAAGGGAGGTCAAATAAATATAAAGAGATGCCCACTCTTCTCTCAGCCCCCTGTCCCCATGCGAGGCCAGACTGGTGGGTTAGGGGCACCTGAGAACGCCAGGCTCCACCAGAGCCCTTTTGATGAAGAGGTCTGGGTTACTTGAATGGCAGGTGTGTGCATGTGGGTCGGAGGGATTAGTAGATAGAAGGAAGGAGCTAGAAGAAAGGTTCGATTATCTCTTCTCTTTGAGGAAGCACAGCCAAATTTCGATTTTGGTTTGGAATCTGGGGATCATTTTATTTGTTTTGCAGTTTCTGACTGCTCTTGCAGAAACTTTGAGTGACATACTTTGGTTTTGTTTTATTTTTTGTCAGCACAATCTGACATTTTATTTTCACCCCTGCTGTATTATCAGGCATGGATGTATCTCTCCAGGACTAGTCTATTGTAATGATTGTGTCTTAGACCACTTGAAAAATGAAAAAAAACCTGCAGAATGTTGCTACCTGGAACTTACACTGATAGCAACAAAACAAACAGTTTGTACGTAGTGGTGTTGACTTGAAGCTATAAAATCCTTAGTATTTTGAAGCCTACTTCAGAGACTACATCTCTTCTACTGAGAGAAAGGGACAGTTATGGACTACTTAAACTATCATTCCTGTGGTCTTAAAATAAATGGGCATTTTCACAGACATTTTTATGGGGAATTATTGACTATGGAAATTTGCCAAAACAGGTGAATCACAGAATGCATTTCTTCATGCACTGGTAAAAAAAAAAAAAAAAAAAAAAAAAAAGACACCTATGGAAAAGAGCTGATTATTCTGTTTCTCCATGTGTGATTTGTGTATGTATAGAGAAGGAGAACGCTGGCAAAGAATAGGAAGTATTTTTTCTGGTGCTTAATACATCACAGAAATAACAAATTGAGGAAATTACTTACATTAGTAAGCTTTTGCATTCTTGAAACCACATGCTTAACTACGCTTAAAGTTTTTTTTCCCAAGCAACCAAAGAGTGAATTTTATATTGCTCCTCTTGACAACGTCACAAAGTTGCCCTTCTTTCTCCTTCTTGCAGCCCGAGCCTTACACAATTATTGTCAATGAAGCACTCATGACACTAATCTTTTATTCTGTGTGTTTGGTTTGTATCAAAAGCTGCTAGTGATGGAAGGTGTTTAGAAATGTCTGTGCCTGCTGAATAGGGTTGCATGAAAATGCTCCTTTCAGCAGACAAAGGGAAAGCAATTGGACCACTCTGCAGGTACTCCAAGAGCCTCAACCTTGGCTGAAACACAGATTAGATGCCATCATTGGGAAGATGCTCTAGGTATGGATACAGTCAACAGCAACCTTTACAAGCCCTGTGTAAAAAACTCTGCTGCTCTACAAAATATACCCCCATTATTTGGTATTTTGAAAGAAGTTTCATTTTTCCTAAGCTGTATCAACAGTCAGTGATTCAGAGCTCAACTAATCCTTATTTTAATGTTTATGGGGCTCCTGACTGCCAACATTTTTTTGTTTTAATGTTTAATATTTATTCATGTTGCTTAATCACTGAGGAAATTCCCATTAGAGGGGGAGGCAAAAAACCTGTCAGTTCATTTTTGTCTGAACTTCAGCACTCTGGAAATAATTTCTAAAGCTAGTAGTCTATGGAGAGGGGTTCTCTGATATGAAATGTTCAATTCCATCTGCATTCTAAGAAATAGGTACTCATTAGCCAATTAATCATTAAAACATGTACAGGGTAAAAATGTCTGAGTTTTCAGGGGCCATAATGAGTCAAAAAATTTATTTTGAGGAAACTAGTTCTAGAAAATTCAGGCTGAATTAGAAAAATCTTACATCTACCAAAAAATTATGAAAAAAAGTCAGAATATCAACTACTTCATAGCTTCCCACAAAATCACTGAAAATATTAAGTTGATTAGATGTCTCTCCCCCCCTGCAATGAACTGAAATATCTTTTTTTGACAATAAAACTTACTAAAATTAAAATTTGGGTTGACTGAAGACAGCTGTTCAGTTTTGATTTAGCAATTTAACCACCTAAGTGAAAATAATAATTTATTCTCATGGCTTTAAACCCTCTCATTTTTGCACTGCTCTCCAATGTTCTATAGAATAGCCCTTTGCCTCATGTGAGATACCTTGCAGCATAACAAACAAATAAAAAATTAATGCTCAGAATTCATGCTTTTGTTCCATTCCTAACGATAAAGTTCTCCAGATGTGAAATGGAGACAAGCCACTATTTGTACCAGAACTTCAATTTCTCATGCAGAGGGACCAACAAGTCTCTATGTCTGAAATCCCAGATGGTTTCTCTGGAGCTATGACTTGCACTAAGCTTAAACAAGAGCAAAGAAGTTTAAATTGCAGGGTTTTTTATTCCCAGTGGAATAACTGTAATAGAAATAGCAACAATGATAAATTAGATTCTCTTAGTGCCATGTTGGGCATTGGCTGAACATATCCTCTAGAGATGCCAGTTAAAGTGTGGTATTTACATCATGTGGTAGTGCAGAAAGAAGTTGATACTTTTTTTTTAGAAACTAAGTTCCTTATATATGTAATTGATATATTTTGCTCAGACATCTTCCCAGATTAGTCCACTGTGGGGCCTAACTTGCGAAGGCTTCATTATTAAAAACTCACTATTGCTATGCCTGGAGCCCTCTTTCTGATCTCTTCTTACCGCAATGTCTCTATTCACTACTTGAGAATTCAAGCTTACTTCCAAGCCAAAGCTTCACATCTGTCAGCTAGATCCAGTTGAGGGTAGACCTTAACCTCTACCAGTCTCCCTTACTCCATCCCAGCTTTGCTTTTTCTTCATTCTTGTTATAACATTACTGATGAGATTCTGTAACTAGCTCTTCTAAATGGTATGCAAGGTAAATTGTGAAGTATCCCTGGTTATACTACTTTAACGAGAGGTAGATGGTGTTGCTGTGCTTATGATGGTTTAGTAGGTTTTCCTTCACTTTCATCCCCCTGTGCTTTCCTTGGAGTGGAGCAAGAAGAGTTGTGTCCTTCATAGGTCCCTAGGCTGGGTGGTGGCTGCTCCTTACAGGTCCTCATATTCTTTGGCTGCCATTTTAGAAATTTCACCTCGTGATTTCTATCGTGGTTTCTGTTGTAGGGGAAAACTGTTGCAAAGGGATTAGTGAAGGATTTGTGTGCGATAGGAAGAGGGGGAGAATAAACTGGTTTCCTTATCTTACAAAGAGCAGGTCAGGTGCAGTGAAGCAATGGGTTGTGATTTGCAAAAGGAGGGTAGAGTAGGGTGTAGTCCTTTCCTGTGCCTTGAAGCTCCAGAGCAATTTTATCTTGCCAAAGCACAATACTCTCAGTTGTGCCTACACAGCATGACTGAGCCCTGACATTCAATGTTGCTCTAAGCAGGGAGTCTGTCCTTGTTTGATATGTTAAATGTTGTGCCCTCTGTATTCTTCCATAAATAATTCACTAAGTTTTAAAAGGGAATTACTTTGTGAACCAGCAAAAATAAAGAGATGAAAATACCAGCAAGAAACAAGGAGGAGTTTAGACTGGAAGTCTGCACAGCTAGGATTTATGAAATACAGTTAATAATACTGCATCATGTACGAACATGTTGTTGACTGGCCTCCCTGGATCTGAGTAATATTCTGTTTATATCAGACACTACTGTTCTTGGGGGCTGGGGGGAGTGCCTTTCTGCAGTCAGTGTGAAAAATAAAACATGCCAAATAATGACAGTAATGATGCAAAGAGCTGGGGATGCAATGTAAAATTTCATATTAAATCAAAGTCAAAAGTGCTTCTTGGCCTGGCTCCCTAATGCTTTCTGCAACCGTAAAATTTGGCTGCAATTGTGCAATACAATACCGGTGAGAAAACGCAAAGATTATTGCCATGGTCTCTTAAAAGACAAATCCTAAAGCTGGACAACCAAGGTATGTAAAGCAATGGCAAATTATTTCCCTAACCAGCAGAGAAACACAAAAGTACAAAAAACCCCTCTCCCAGACCCCTATGATTATGAAAAGGAGAGAGACATGTTTATGTAAATGGTGGAGAAATCCTAAAATGTTTCACCTGGCAAATGTCCCAAAGGATGAGGGCCCAGAAACCATTTTTCCTTGTCTGCCTCTTGGCAGGAGGTTTGCTGGCTTTCGTTTTGCACCATGGAGATTATACTTTGTTTTAGTGGAGGCCACAAGGCAACCCTGCCGATAAAAACAAACAAATGCCAACCTCATCCTCTTGATGTACCCCACAAGGCGCACACAAATTAGTAATCACAGTAATGAGTTCAAGGTCCCCAAGGTCCCTCTGACCTTTCTGTCCCCTTTCTCTGTCCTGTCCTATGGTTCAGACAGCTAGAGTCCAAGTTTTCTTCCCTCCCTCCCTTCCTCATCCACTCACTTTGTAGCACACAAAAAATTTGCCCAAAAAATTACTGTTATATTTCCTCTCAAAGCCAATGACCTTATAAAATGGACTTAAAAATATAGAAAGCTTGCCTGCTGCTGATCTTTTTTTTGCCTTTTCTAAGCCTATGCATGTGCACATAAAGGCATGCATGGTGCCTTCTGGTTAACAGAGTGATCCTGAAGGACACACAGTTTTTCAGGAAGAACTTGGTAGCTTCAGGCAGAAATGATCTACACCTGTACTCCCTCCATCACCTCTTCTCTGCTTTGCCTGCAATGATTGTGTTACTGTCTCAGAAAATCTAGACAGCTGATGTAAGTAACAAAAAAAAAGTTGTGGGGTTTTTTTTTTTTTTTCCTGAGCAAATTAAAGTTTGTACTTTACTGAACCATTTAAAGTTACAGAAGTCTTAGATATCTTGTTGCTGGTGGGATAGCTGTCTAAAGACTGTGCCTCTTAACAGTCTGGTTTTTTGCCTTAAATGTGCTATCATTTTGAAGGAAAATACTTGTCTTGAAGACATATCCTCTTGAATCCAGAAGAGCTTGTCAACCTCCCAACAATACA